>NC_092333.1:617702500-618030000 GCF_046630445.1 Rutidosis leptorrhynchoides | reverse complement strand
ACGAACTACGCGCCCAAGTTGTAGCCTTGAAAAATATGGTGCAAAACGTACCAGCTCCAGCAACATCAACGGCACCAACAGTACCACCAACATCAATACCAGTACCATCAACAACACACGCTTCAACATCACAATCTGTACCTCGAGTATAATCATCATTCTACATGACGTTCTACATCATTTATCTTCGTTCGACATGACGATTATGTAATCTCTAATGTTTTAGAGATTATGTATTCTAGTTCTAACGGTAAAATAAATGAGATTAATATTATATTAACTCATTAAATCTGTATTACATCTGAAGAAAATATATGTGTATATATGTTTTCATAAAGATTGTAATTAAAAATTCTTTCGTACAAACTGTTAATGATGAAAATATTTTAACGGGTAGGTAATACCCGAGGAATATTTAGATTTCACATTAATAAGTTACACTGTACATTCTTCGAATCTGATTCAACAGTCATTTACTATCCTACTTACATCCACAGATATATGAATCCGTTCACCACAGAATAACCATTTTCATTCAATTTCATATTTGGATTTTGACTTACCAGAATCCAACAAGTGGCATAATGAAGAAAACATTGGACAAAAATAAAATTTGTTAGAAACAAACAAATTAACTATGAGAAATTTTGTTAAGAATCCACGCTAACTGTTCCTAGCTAACTGATTACATTTTATTTATCGCAATTTAATTATCGCAATTTATATTCTCGCAATTTTATTTATCGTCATTTAATTTCTGTTATTTATTTTACGCACTTTAAATATCGGGACACATATACAAGGTTTTGACATATCATATCGACGCATCTATATATATTATTTGGAATAACCATAGACACTTTATATGCAGTAATGATTGAGTTAGCTATACAGGGTTGAGGTTGATTCTCAAATAATATATATACTTTGAGTTGTGATCGAGTCTGAGACATGTACACGGGTCACGATACGTATTAATTAATTCGAATATTATATATTAAGCTATATATGAATTATTGGACTGTTAACTGTAGACTATCAACTGTGGACTGCCGACATTAGATAATTAAAATGAATTAAAATATTGATTATAACATATGAAACTAAACATCTCTTCAAGTTTACCACTTGATTTCATCTTAAACCACATTTGTATCTTGACGATTACAAATCTGCGATTCAAACCTTTCATAATTCTTGAAAACACTTCAATTGATAGGATGAACAAACCGCACTTCATCTATGGAAGAAGAGATAGATGCATATAGTTATGCACCTGAAAACACTCGGAACCTGAGTAAACGTTTAACACGTGTCTGTGCTAGCTCCTTTGGCATTGTTATTACCGAAAATAACATTGCAACTCTTTTTCAAATTAGCCAATTTGGACACAGCTCCAGCAAATCAACTTCGACTTCCATTCAAATTAGTCTTATTATAACCTCGATATATAAGTTTGCCTGTCGTCATCGTTACCGGGGAACCATTTATATTCCACCACATTAGCAGTAAACTTACCAGCAACTTCAATGAATTTGGACTTTCCGAAAAATCATTATATTCATTGAAACCCCATCGTGTATTCATCTTACCCTGTAACAATAATTGTCATACCAATTACCGAGAATCAGCAATCAGTATTTCGAATCTCGTAGCATTTCTACATCAATAGTTATATGTATACATATAACAATTATCTCCTAGAATTACGATCTTCAATTTTGAAATTTTGAAAAGAACCTAGCCTACGAATCAATACATTGAACTTTGAAAAAGCTGAATGAAGCAGCAGAAATTGTAGGCAACCGTAAACGACCTTAATCATCGGAAGTTTGATGATAAGGAATAGTATGTTGGAAAAGCTCAGAAAAGTTGGAACTGGAAAACGGATTGAGCTAACCACGAAGGAGACCAAGGACAAATACAAGGACTATACCCTATATTCAAAGAATCCAGGTAATTCTGGATCCGTTGAATCTTTAGAGAATATTTTGCTCCGAAGTCATGTTAAAATCTTGCGAAAAATTTTTCATCATCGACCTTCGAACTTGGAAATTCCAAAATATCATCATAAGTATCTTTGATATTTCTGAGGATATTTACATAAATAATCTCGTCCGAAATTATATACCTCTTCGTGCTTCCTGTGTTTCATTATATTGGAAACTTCTGAAAAAAAAATTAAGTTTAATTTATGAATGAATTCTGGAGAAATGTAAAGAAATTGATGCATGAGTTAGTATAATATAATGACACTTGAGCAACGTGATTATATTACAGTAAATCATGTTGAGTTTCTAATGTAACGTGATGATTCATAGATTATAACGTCATCATGTGCCATGTTACATAACTCTTACATTCTATCTAATCCATAAACAAATCAAGAACATAATTTCTTGATAGTTCTATTCTCAGTGATTCTGGTAATTTGACAAATCAAATCGTGCGATTACGTTCTTTCTTGTTTAGAACATTAAGTTCATTCGAAGTTCTATACTTACGAATTCTGGACCGTTACTCGCTTTACTAGAGATTGAGAAGATAATAAAAAGGCAAAGAGCTTCAAAATATAAGAGAAAATATAAAGCCCAATAACAACACGGAGGTTACAAACTGTGGATATTAATACGAATAACAATATAAAGACACGGTATAATTAAGAATAGTATCACCCAAGGTAATAGTAGAAGTAAACAGATTTTTCTTGTAGAGGATTGAAAAGAAGGATGACAGAAAAGATAATTAGGAAAATATTAAGGATTAGAACAGGATTAAGCATTTTCACAATCTTTTGGATGTATGAACTAAGAAAGAAAGTATAGGAATGGTGAAAATAATGGAACGGAAAAAGTTTAATTTATAATGGAAATATCAGACAGAGTAATCGAGGCAGATCATCGTATTTAATTATAAAGATCTTAATTTCCTTATTCGCCGAAGAATCAAATCTTTTAGATTTCGAAGATTTTCTTTAAATTCCTTGATTTCCGGAAATCAACTGTGACTACGTCACCAGACAAGATGAATCTGCATTTATTCCTTTCATTCTTTTGTGATAGCTTCGCTCGTACTCTGCACAAAAATCAAATTATTTTGTCTATATTACTCGATGATGATAAAACTCTATTTATCAACTCATATTCGTCATGAAAACATTTTTATTGTTATCCATGACAACCTCGATCAAATTTCGGGATGAAATTTCTTTAACGGGTAGGTACTGTGACGACCCGGAAATTTCCGACCAAATTTAAACTTAATCTTTGTATGATTTCGAAACGATAAGCAAAGTCTGTAAAGTTGAGTCTCAAAAAGTTTGAACTATTTTCATATATTCATGTGACCTTCGACTGTCCCCGATGATTCACGAACCATTGCTTGTAAGTATGTGGATATATATAAATATGTGTATATATAAATATATGTATATATATATATAATAACATGAACATTAATAAACTATTATATACATTTATTGTTATAAATAAATATATACAATAAAATACATTGTAATAAAAACTATTATTTTATATGTATATTTCTTATATATATATATATATATATATATATATATATATATATATATATATATATATATTTTTATATTTAATTTAATTATTTAATATATATTTATTTTCTTAGTAAATTTTGTTATTTAAAACTGTTTATATATATACATAGTGTATATTAAATATAATTAATTTTGAGCTTAAATGGTAAATGTCTGTAATTTTCGGTTGAAGTTTAATTATTTTTAAAATAGGTCTAATATATATATATATATATATATATATATATATATATATATATATATATATATATATATATATATATATATATATATATATATGAAGTTTTAAAATAAAGGTTGTTCCAAAATTTGATTAAAAAGATAATAGTTTTGATAAATATTTTTTTTACCTTTTCAATCGAAGTTTTTGTACTCCGTACATATAAATTAGAACAGAAAATAAATAATTATCGAATCTTTTTGATCAGGTTTTAAACAGGTAATGACCAGAATAAATAAATGGTCTTAATTTAAAATTTTGGGATTTTTATGAACACTTTTATACTTCAACTGTTTAGCAAAGGAACACGAAATAATAACTATACTAAGTGTCGGCAGATAAATCTAATTTTAAGGCTGCTTTCCTATTTTGTACTGTGTCCTTTTTGAAAGCATTTCATCAACTGCCATCATATATGTACAATATATATATATATATATATATATATATATATATATATATATATATATATATATATATATATATATATATATATATATATATATATATATACATGGCATATTCATCATACATGGCATATTTAACAATCAAGCCTTCACCATCGACTATCACTCAAACAACCATCATCACCTTCCTTCTTCCTTCACCGGACAACCACCCTCCACCGAACCACCTCAGGCAACCACACCTCCGGCCACCTTGAAACCGTCGACCAAAACTTTGCAAACCACCACTCATCTTGATCACCACCACCGATTACCATAATCATGGCAACCATCACCTCCATTTCTTTCTTCTCTCTACCACTCCCTCTCTCTCTCATGATCTGCCACCACCTTCAATGACTGTTACAGCTCCACCAGAGCACCACCTTGCCGTCTGTTGCTATTTCCATTTGAATTCCATCATCAACAGTCACCACAGTAATGACTACTGCAGCTACATCTGCCATTAATTGCTATTTCGGTCAAAGGACAACAGCCTGTTGCTCCTGTCTTAATGTTCAAAATGAACCCAACACACCACCATCCGGTTTTGCTGTGTAGCCAAGAAAAACACCACCACTTGACCACTGTTTCGATGTTACTGTTGCTTCTGTTTCAACTATGGCAACCCATCAACTAACCGTCACCTACTGCTCATCTATTTTCCTGTTTTAAAACGAACCCAGAAACCATGTTGATCACCACTGCTATTTATTGTTGTTCATTATCGCTGATATACTCGCGTTCTTGTTTCTATTTTACTGTTCCGACGAACAATGAATACCA
The DNA here is from genome assembly GCF_046630445.1 of Rutidosis leptorrhynchoides. Classification (NCBI taxonomy): domain Eukaryota; kingdom Viridiplantae; phylum Streptophyta; class Magnoliopsida; order Asterales; family Asteraceae; genus Rutidosis; species Rutidosis leptorrhynchoides. The sequence continues at coordinate 618,024,974 of NC_092333.1, read as the reverse complement.
CAACCATCGAAGACTATTGCTGCTGTATCGTATATGTTTTTGTTTCATTCTAAAACCACACGCACATCATCATTGATGTCGCTACAGCTATATTTCCTGCTTCCCGTTTCTATTCTGTTAAAGCATTGATGGCGATATAGATAAATGATGGTGACAATGAAGAAGATGAGTCATGATGTTGAAGATAATGAATAGTAGATAAGGTGATGAACGTATGATCGTGATTATTTGATGTCGTTGATGTTGATGATTGTGATATTCGAATGATAATTATGTTATGAATAAGATGATGATGATGATTATGATAGATGTCTATGGTGAACGATGATGTTAATAGATGATGATGATCGAGATGATTATGATTCACGATGAGTTCTGTGATAATGATGACGATGTGTATGATGATAATCATGATGATGATTATGATAAGGAAGATGAGGATGATGAGATGATGATGTGTATGATGATAATCATGGTGATGATTATGATAAGGAAGATGAGGATGATGTGATGACGATGTGTATGATGATATGATTATGTTAATGATGATCATCGTGATGTTGATAATAAAATAAGATGATGATAATCCTAGATTAATGATGATGATGTTATGAAAAAGAAGACAGACGCATTGGTTATAAGGATTTAATCCGTGAAGTAAATCAGAAATCAATGGGTAGAGCAATGGTTCAGGATGTTTGTGAGTTTTGAGAGGTCGCGGATTCGAGTCTCGTATGGGGCATTTCTTTTTAGAAAAGGCTTGGAGAGGGTATTGATAATACTAAAAATGAACATATATTTCATAGCATTATCCCTCAAGAAAGACAAGCTTTTAGTTGTAATTGTTCTATTTACAAGTCATATTCGTTCAAATAATAAAAGGTGAAGACAAAAGACAGATTCGACGAATTGAAGACGCAAACGACCAAAAAGCTCAAAAGTACAAAATACAATCAAAGTGGTTCAAATTATTGATGAGAAACGTCTCAAAATTACAAGAGTGCAAGCCGCAAAACGCAAAATACATGATATTAAATTGTACGCAAGGACGTTCGAAAATCCGGAACCGGGACCAGAGTCAACTCTCAACGCGCGACACAACGAAGCGAAAATTACAAGTCAACTATGCACATAAATATAATATAATATTTAAATAATTCTTAAAATTATTTATATATTATATATATTTAATAAAATTGTCGGTAAACAAGGAAACAAACGAACCTGAGCTGGAATCCCAGGCCATGCGATCGCATGGCCAGGAAGTAGAAAAACCATGCGGTCGCATGACCCCAATTGTCAGGCCACATTCCTATAAAAGGCGCAGTTTTGAGCTAATGTTAACACATATTTTTCTCTTCTTCATCTATCAACGTAATATATATATATATATATATATATATATATATATATATATATATATATATATATATATATATATATATATATATATATATATATATATATATATATATATATATATATATATATATATATATTATAATTATAATTTTAATTTTAATTTTAATAATAAGGGTATGTTAGCGAATGTTGTAAGGGTGTAAGTCGAAATTCTGTCCGTGTAACGCTACGCTATTATTAATCATTGTAAGTTATGTTCAACCTTTTTAAATTAATGTCTCGTAGCTAAGTTATTATTATGCTTATTTAAACCGAAGTAATCGTGATGTTGGGCTAAAATATTAAAATTGGGTAATTGGGCTTTGTACCATAATTGGGGTTTGGACAAAAGAACGACACTTGTAAAAATTAGACTACGGGCTATTAATGGGCTTTATATTTGTTTAATTAAATGATATTTTGTTAATTTAATATAAAGATTTACAATTGGACGTACCTATAAATAACCATATACACTCGATCGGACACGATGGGCGGGATATTTATAAGTACTAATAATCGTTCATTTAACCGGACACGGGAATGGATTAATAGTCTATGGACTTATTAAAACAGGGGTGAATTATATACAAGGACACTTGGTGTAATTATAGTTTAATTCCCCAATTAGTTGGAATATTTGACTTCGGATATAATGATAATTTGACGAGGACACTCGCACTTTATATTTATGACTGATGGACTGTTATGAACAAAAACTAGACGGACATATTGAATAATCCAGGACAAAAGACAATTAACCCATGGGAATAAAGTAAAATCAACACGTCAAACATCATGATTACGGAAGTTTAAATAAGCATAATTCATTTATTTCATATTTAATTGCACTTTTAATTATCGCACTTTTATTACTGCCATTTTATTTTAATTGCACTTTTAATTATCGTACCTTTTAATTATCGCAATTTTATTTATCGCATTTTTATTTATCGAAATTTCATTATCGTTATTTACTTTACGCTTAAAATTAAGTTATATTTATTTTTAATTTTTTACATTAGGTTTTAACTGCGACTTAAGTTTTAAAATCGACAAACCGGTCATTAAACGATAAAAACCACCTTTTTATAATAATAATATTACTTATATATATATATATATTTATATTTATACAAATATAGTTTTAAAAATATAGCGTTAAACTTGGCTAAGATCCCTGTGGAACGAACCGGACTTACTAAAAACTACACAACTGTACGATTAGGTACACTGCCTATAAGTGTTGTAGCAAGGTTTAGGTATATCCATTCTATAAATAAATAAATATCTTGTGTAAAATTGTATCGTATTTAATAGTATTTCCTTATAAAAATTAATACTATTTCGTATACCCCTCGCATAACATCAAGTATTTTTGGCGCCGCTGCCCGGGAACTGCGTAAAAGCCGGAAGCGAAACGCTATATATAAAAAAAAAAGATTTTTAATTTACTTTTGTAAAAATACGTTCTAATTTTAAAAAAAATATACAAAAATATAAAAAGAAAAATAAAATATATATTTTAAGGGTTGTTTAAAATATATAAATTATAAAGTATTTTTATTTCTATTTTAGTTTTTAAAATTTTAGTTTTTATTTCATTTATATAAATATTTTATATAAATATTAAAACAGAACAGAAAAAGAAAAATATATAAAAGTGTACGAGGCCCGGTACTGTAGCAGCCCAACATCTGGCCTGGTATCCGATATCATGCGATCGCATGATCTCAAGCCATAAAATCCATGCGACCGCATGGCTTTGTCTGACACGCCAGAATGAACCTGGTACTGCATTAATTACGGAATATAATTTAATTATAATTAATAAAAACCCTAATTAGGGTTAATTATAATAATAATTAAGTTTTAGTTTTATTATTTTTGTATTTTAAGTTTAATTAGTTTTATTAATATATAAAAATTAATACTTTTATAAAATAAATATAAAAACAATATTTTTATAAAAATAAGTTATTTTGTCACTTTTTATATTTATATCTTTTTATTTGTTTTAGCGTAATATTTGTATTTTTCGCTCGTAATTAGTTTTAAAATATAGTATTTGCCGTAGTTATTTTTATTTCTAGATTTTTAGGATTTGCCTTAAAATCCCTTAAGTGCTTTTTCTTTAGACTAAGATTTAGGTGCTTTAGAATTTTGCGACGCCGTTTTATAAATTTTAGTACTTTTTAAGTTATTACCGTTTTGGATATAGAATTTCTTTAAGCTTTAATACCTTTAGACGCAACTTTTAATTCTTAGTTTTTAGAATTTTAAGTTTCGACGCGCTACGTTCTTTTTATTATTTTTTGACCTTTTATTTTTCGACGTTTTTCGACGCGCTCTTTTTCTTTCTTATTTCTCGACGCTCTAGTTTTTAGGACATAGAATTTTCTATTTCTTCTCTAAAATTTCTTTAAATTTCAACGAAAAATTATTTTAAGTGGTTAAATTGATAGACATCCTAAATTTTCTGGTTTGTAGTAATAGTTGGATTTGTTAGTGGCGAGTTGTGGGCTTCCGATTTAAAGGGTCATGGCTACCTGCTGCATCTATTGGCTATTCAAAACGTCGGCAAAATCAGAAAAGTCTATTAATTTGATAACTTATATAATTTTTATTTTTTTTAACTAATAGGATATTCAGTGAATGCACCGAGCAAAACGTTCACCACCTTTTATACGTTCACCACCTGTAACTCGATCAAGATATCTAGCCAATATTTTCACCGTTGATTTTTATTTAGAATCGTCATCCAGTCGACCAAGTACTCCAATTCAAATTTCCGATAATCCATTTTCTGAACCCGACCTCACAATTGAAAATCCGGAGGATATTCAGGGACAATTCAGAGATCCTGAACCAAACGAACATTGTTAATAGGATCTGTACCTTTAATAGGATCTGTACTCTATTTAAAATAAGAGAAGTGGAGGATGAACAGATATATCTCATATTATTTCTGTGGACTTTAAAGGGAGAAGCCAAAGATTGGTTAGAATCGTTACCTGAAGGGGCGATTGATACATGGGACGTCTTAGTTGAAAAATTTCTTAAACAATTCTTTCCGGCATCTAAAGCCGTGAGACTTCAAGGAGAAATTGTTACGTTCACACAAAAGCCAAACGAAACTCTATATGAAGCGTGGACAAGATTTGGAAAATTGTTAAGAGGATGTCCGCAACATGGTTTAGACACTTGTCAAATAGTACAAATATTCTACCAAGGATGCGATATCACTACACGAAAAGACATAGATATAGCAGCTGGTGGTTCCATTATGAAGAAAACCGCAACTGAAGCTTACAAAATTATTGATAACACTGCTTCCCACTCACATGAGTGGCATCAAGAAAAAGATATCGTTAGATCATCTAAAGTAGCTAGAGCCGATTCTAGCCATGACTTTGATTCCATTTCCACAAAGATAGATGCTGTCGAGAGACAAATGGAAAAGATGACTAAAGATATTCACTCAATAAGAATTAGTTGTGAGCAGTGTGGAGGACCACATTTAACAAAAGATTGTCTCAGTATTGAACCAACAATGAAACAAAGAGAGAATGTTTCATACATGAACCAAAGGCCTGGAAATAATTATCAGAATAATTATCAACCGCCAAGACCAATCTATAATCAAAATCAGAATTATAACCGAAATGTTCCATACAACAACCAACAAAGTCCTAGCAATCAACAAGTATCCAATAATACTTACAATCAGCAAAGACCTATTTTTCAAAACAAACCACCACAAACCGATGATAAAAAATCAAATTTAGAAGATATGATGTCGAAGCTAGTTGAATCTCAAACGCAGTTTTTCACATCTCAGAAACAAACCAATGAACAAAATGCTCAAGCATTTAGAAATCAACAAGCTTCTATTCAAAATTTGGAACAAGAAGTAAGTAACCTAGCAAGATTGATAGGTGAAAGAAAACCGGGAAGTCTACCTAGCGATACAAATGCTAACCTGTAACGACCCTGGAATTTCCAACGTTTATTTATTAATAATTATTATTATTAATACGTATGATTAAACGAATGTACGTTATTACATTTACATGTTGCCATGATTGCCCGAACTTGACTTTTAAGTGCCCGAAACGTCTTTGTGACACCCGGAACTTGCACGAATAATATTTTCAAGTATTATTTACATTCATGATTAGTTTATTAATCATTTTAATTAGCTAAGGTTGTTGGTTAATTACTTGGGCTTTTGTTGGACTTTATTTGTTAATTAATTGAACTTGGGCTTTATTAGTGTAATGGACTCTTGATGTTGGGCTTCTAAGCCCACCCTACATTATTAATGGACCTTTTAGCCCATGTCTTGAAAGTGTAAGTGATTCTTGAACATTAACTAGCTAGTTTTGGTTCATTTGGAATCTAGTTGCCATAATCCCCATGCATAACCATTCTTTATCCAACTTTTGAAGCTTTACTTGCAAGTGACCACAAAACTAATCCCTCCCCCCATTTTTCTGCTGCAAAAACCGTAGGCCTTATGGCCTTGGAGGGAGTTCTTTTGGTTCATTTTTGTATTACTTCATCACTTGTATTTTCTCTCATTCAAACACACATTCAAACTTGCAACTTCTTTCTCTCTTTTCTCTCTTGCTTTTCTCTCATATCTAGTAAGTAGCAAGATAACTTTTCTCTCCTTTTTACTTCTAAAAACTGATTTCTACATGAACATAATCATCATCATCTTTTGTTTATTGTTACTAGTCTTTGATTAGTTAATTACTTGTTGTTATTTACTTACATGTTTCAAGAATCTAACTTTCTAGTTTGATTCATCCTTTATCTTGTTTTAACAAGAACAATCAAGAACTAAACTCTCTAGTTTAGGTTCTACATATATTGTTTCAAAAGATATAAGTTCATTGTTGTTGAAATCATACTTGTAAGTCATGGAAGTAAACTTAAAGTTTACTTTACTTAAAGATCAACTTTGGTTGAATCTTTAAAGTATGAGCAACCCTTGAACTAATTACTTGTTTAATTAACTTGTTTCTTTATTTTATACACTTTAATTTCATGTTGTTAGTTTATATGGTCAAGTACTACAAGTTAGTCTTGATCTCATATCTCTTGAACAAATTAAGTTAACCTTGAAAGTTCAAGAACACACAAATAAGTTTTCCTTAAATATAACTTTAGATCTAGACTTTTGAATCTTGGATCTTCAAGATCAAACTAAGAACTATGTTCTACTACTTATGATCTTGATTAGTTAGTTTACTTTCAAGTTTGTAACTTGTTATTAGCTTTAAAGTCCATGTATGTGTTAGATCTAAGACCTTGATGCAACTTTGGTTCATCAAACTTCATACAACTCTTAAGTGAGTTGTGCTTCATGTCTTAGACTTGCACATGGGTTATGATGGTCAAGACTTGGTTAAGATGATGTATATACATCAATAAGTTGTACACTTGAAGCTATATGCATCAAGGATGAGAACCATGATGAACATCAAGCACCAAGACCACCGGAACCCTTTTAAACTCACTGTTCTGTCCAAAACCTACTGACCTGATGCTTCTGGAACATACCAGTAGACCTGGGCTATTCTAACCTTGATTTTTAGATAGAACTTTTCGAATAGATAACTTTTCATATAGGACTCATCTTAATCCGAGTTACGGTTTAGGATTTATGGCCCTCCGATCGTTACTATGTCTTTAACGTTGTGCAGAAATTTCTGACCTACTCGCACTTAGACCGTCGCCACGGTCAAACCAAGATGAGTTTGCTTCTGTAAATTTTACCACACTTAAGGGACTCATAGACGGAGCCATGGCCACTGGTCTCACCTTAATTCAGTAATGGTAGAGGCCGTGGTGACTGACTGAATTCAGACTTTGTTTTACATTACTTTCATAAACGAAACCTACCTTACGCCTTTTGTTTGATGATGAATGATGATGACCCTTAAGACCTTAATTACATACTTTTAAACCTATTAAGATGATTTACTGACTTAGTACTATTTGACTTAGGTTGAGGACTTTGGACCATTTACTTGCACACCTTTCCCGACTACTACTTTACCGCTACATATCATTGTGAGTTATAGCATTCCCTTTTTACTTTAACTTATTTTGGGAACTGAGAATATATGCGGATTTTATGTTTTACATACTAGGCACGAGTACTTAAACTTATATATGTGTGGGTTATACAACGGCATAAACATTCCCTTTAGCTCGGTAACGTTTAATCATTGGTTTTTGAACCATGAACGCGAATCTTAGATATGGATCCATAGGGTTTGACATCCCCACTCGGGCTAGTCGCGCTAGCAGTCAACGAGTGTTTAATACTTCGTAAACATACGCACTCGCCAAGTGTACTTTCAGGGGGTATTTTAAACGTTAAGTTAGTTACCAAGTGCCCACGGTTAACATATACTTTATCATACTGTTTTGAAACGCTCTTTGTAGCACTGAAATCTCGTGGCCTACCTTACATACTGTTATACTTAAACTATAGCTCACCAACCGTTGTGTTGACGTTTTTAAGCATGTATTTCTCAGGTGCTTGAGGTTGCTTCCGCTGTGTACTAGTCGTGCTGTAGAACCCGCTGCTTAGAGTTGTTATCGCATGACTACTTATCTTGCATTCAAACTTATTTACTTTTGAAACTATGTTATGTAACGACCTTTGGGGTCACGTACACTTATTAATTTGCTTCTACTTAGTGAAGCATGCTTTTGAAATGTAAAACATTTGATGTCGGTTATGACATCACCTTTTTATCGTGAATTCAACTTCTTTAATTACAGCATATAGTACTTAACCTTGTAATGATCCTGTGGTTGATGATTCGTACATGATGGTTTTGTACGGGGCATCACATTTGGTATCAGAGCATTGGTTGTAGGGAATTAGGTTGCATTAGTGAGTCTAAGACCGACCCGAGTAGGATTCACTAATAGGACTAATCTACAACTTGCTAGTTTACTTGTTTCCGCTGAACTTACTGCATGCTGCTGCTTACTATTACTGCTATATGTCGTATGCTACTACATGATTTCCCTACTGCATGATGCTACTTGCTTTTGATTGCATGCTACCTTCATACAAATTACGGTTATTGCCATGCTAGTTACCGTTATACATGATTTAAACTGTTGGCCTATTATTTGCTTGCTTTATGACATACTGACATGGAAAATTTATTTTTCCTTGTTCAGATGTCGGATGTTCCACCTGCTGGAATTTCGGGCAGTACAGACTCAGACCCCGTCGCCCTACCTACTGCTACACCTGCTGCTGCTACTGCCGATACACCGGCCCCGACACCCACTAGTGATCCCGGCGCTTCTACTTCCGGAGCTGGTACTAGTGCACCTGCCCCAGTGTCTGCTCCCGGACCCTCGAGGTCACAGCCCCGCATTGGTGGTATTGAGATCCCCGCGGAGTTCGGGGAAGGGCCGTTTCGTAACCACATGCGCACGCCTTGCTGACGCACTCCTGACGGGCGTTTAGTCGTGATTCCGCCAGGCAGACACAGACAGATGTTGGCCGCCTTCGGACGCTTCGGATTACCAGCTCAGCCACCAGTGTCACCACCACACGATTCGGATGACTCATCATCCACCGATTCTTCATCATCAGACGACTCCAGCGATGATGAGGATCCTGCTGATAGACCTATTCAGGCACCCTCCACCCCGCCGAAGAAGAGGTACCGTTCCGACGGCACCATCATTCCAGGGGTGAATGGAGGTCGTGCTTTTACTGACGCTTTTGGCCATCGTCGTAGGGTTACTGCTCGTAAACGATTTGTGCCATACCCTGCCGACCCACAGATACGTAAGGTTCCCCGTTATGTATTGACTATTCCTGGAACCGTACCACCTAGATTCAGATACGCACCACTTACATCTAGGGACGTACCATCTACATCCGGAGCCGGACCATCTACATCAGCACCACCGGCACCACCCGCACCACCCGCCCCACCTGCACCGCCTGCCCCACCAGCTCCCTCTAACGAGGAACTGATGAGGGAGACTGAGACTCTCCGAGCTCGAGTCACTGAGCTCGAGGAGCAGTTGGCTCGAGGAGCAGTTCACCCGCCTTCACCGTAGGACCTTGTATTTAGATTTCATGATGTAATCTAGATATAGTTTCATGTATTTCATATGTATTGTACGAACTTATTCAGATGTATGAAACTTATTATTATTAATGAATGGAACTTTGCATTATTTAATTCTTGCACGATGTTCTATTTACATTGCTGTACGATGATTATGTGGTATTTGTACCTAGATGCATTATTTAATAACATGTGATGTTTTGATTCCATGTTGGTCACTATATACTGTATTATTACTACTTGCATGCTGGATTTTGACTTGGGTCAAAATTTTTGTTTAGAATACCATGGCTAATGGAAGATCCACACCTACCGCCGCCCAGATTGAGGACATGATCAACGAACGGGTCACTGCAGCCCTAGCAGAAAGAAATCTCGAAGCTCCACCGCCACCGCCACCGATTATTCCACCCGTTCGAAATGGGTGTACATACAAGGAATTCCAGAGCTGCAAACCGCATAACTTCAGCGGCACCGAGGGACCAGTTGGTCTCACCAGATGGTTCGAGAAACTTGAATCAGTATTCTGATTTAGCAACTGTTCGGAGGATAATAAAACCAAGTTTTCATCTTGCACGCTATCTGACGGCGCGCTAACGTGGTGGAACACGTTAGCTCAAGCGAAAGGCATCGATGAGGCGTATGCTACTCCATGGGAGGAATTCAAGGAGGCTATGATTGATGAGTATTGTTCGAGAACCGAAATTCAGAAGATGGAAATCGAATTTATGCAGTTAAAGGCCGTAGGGAACGACCTTAACAGTTACAACCGTAGGTTAATGGAGTTGGCTCTTATGTGTCCGACCATGGTCACCCCCGAATTCAAGCGCATGGAGAAATACTTCTCGGGACTCCCTAAGTCCATCAAAGGAAATGTCACCTCATCCAAACCACCGAATGTTCCCGAAGCAATGCGCATGGCGCATACTCTCCTGAATCAAATCATCCTTGACGAGCCGGAGAAGGCTAAGTTTGAAGCCGGTAGTAGTGAAAAGAGGAAATGGGACAACAACCATAACAACCACAACAACCACAACAACAATAACAACAACAGGGGTAGAAACTATGATCAAAACCCGGCGAAGCGACATGAAGGGTTCAGGCAAAACAACAACAACCCCAACCCCAACAACAACAACTCCAACCCGAACTACAAAGGCACGCTACCACAATGCAAGAGGTGCTACAAGCACCACACCAGATATTGTAATGCTGTTTGTGAGAAGTGCAAGAAGAGCGGGCACATCGGTAGAGACTGCAAGACTACCACGATGACAGGGAGGCCGAACACCAACGGGCCGAAAAATTGTTACGAATGCGGGCAGACGGGCCATTTCAGAAACGAGTGCCCGAACAAACGAAAGGATGGCGGACCACCGCGTGCTAGAGCTTTTAATGTTAATGCAAGGGATGCACGCGATAACCCCGACTTGGTGACAGGTATATTCACAATCAATAATCTTTTAGCTTCTGTCTTGTTTGATACTGGTGCGGATAGAAGTTATGTATGTAGACTTTTTTGCGATAAGATTAATTGGTCATTAGTCCCGTTAAAAGAGAGTATGCTTGTCGAGGTCGCCAATGGAAAACTTGAAAAGGTTGACCATATTAGTCGTGGAGCTATTATCAACATAGCTGGTGCAGATTTCGAAATTGATTTGATACCTATCAAACTGGGAAGTTTTGACGTGATCGTCGGTATGGATTGGTTGAGCAAGATAAAGGCCGATGTTATCTGTGGAGATAAAGCACTTCGCATACCACAAGGAGATGGCGAACCACTGGTTATCTATGGAGAGAGATGTACCTCGAAGTTGAACCTCATTAGTTGCGTGAAAGCGCAAAAGATTATGAAGAAGGGACGCTTTGCTATCCTAGCACATGTGAAAGCGGTAGAAACTGAGGTGAAGAGCGTGAACGACGTTCGAATTGTGAACGAATTTTCCGATGTCTTCCCAGAGGAATTTCCTGGATTACCACCGCCGAGAGCCGTAGAGTTTCAGATTGATTTAGTGCCAGGAGCAGCACCTGTAGCTCACGCACCTTATAGACTCGCACCTTCTGAGATGCAAGAATTACAGAGTCAACTACAAGTTTCTCGCCTTGGGGTGCACCGGTTCTGTTTGTGAAGAAGAAGGATGGATCCTTTCGTATGTGTATCGATTACCGTGAGCTCAACAAATTGACTATCAAGAATCGGTATCCTCTTCCACGAATTGACGATCTTTTTGATCAACTACAAGGATCGAGTGTTTATTCAAAGATCGATTTGCGATCCGGATATCACCAGCTGAGGGTGAAGGAAAGTGACGTGATGAAAACTGCATTCAGGACCCGTTATGGTCATTATGAGTTTCTCGTGATGCCATTCGGTTTGACAAATGCACCTGCCGTGTTCATGGACCTCATGAATCGTGTCTGCAAGCCTTACTTGGACAAGTTTTTTATCGTCTTCATAGATGATATCCTCATCTACTCTAAGAGCGAAGAAGAACATGAGCAACACCTCCGATTAGTGCTTGAACTCTTAAGGCAAGAGCAACTTTACGCCAAATTCTCCAAGTGTGAATTTTGGTTGAAGGAAGTACAATTTTTGGGTCATGTTTTAAGCGACCAGGGTATCAAAGTTGATCCCGCCAAGATTGAAGCCATCAGCAAGTGGGAGACCCCCACTACTCCGACGCATATTCGCCAATTCCTAGGTCTCGCCGGTTATTACCGAAGATTCATCGAAGGATTTTCTCTGATTGCGCGTCCTTTGACTGCGCTGACTCACAAGGGCAAGAAGTTCATTTGGGAACCCGTACACGAATCAGCATTTCAAACTTTGAAGAAGAAGTTAACCTCCGCACCTATCCTATCACTTCCCGAAGGCAGTGACGACTTTGTTGTTTATTGTGATGCATCGAAGAGTGGTTTTGGTTGTGTACTGATGCAACGATCAAAGGTTATTGCCTATGCCTCCCGCCAATTGAAGATTCACGAGCGGAACTACACTACACATGATCTTGAACTTGGAGCCGTGGTCTTTGCGCTCAAATTGTGGAGACATTATTTATATGGAACTAAGAGCACTATCTTCACCGATCACAAGAGTCTCCAGCACATCTTCGATCAGAAGCAACTGAATATGAGATAGCGTCGATGGATCGAGACGCTCAACGACTACGATTGTGAACTCCGTTATCACCCTGGCAAGGCCAATGTTGTAGCTGACGCTTTAAGCCGAAAGGAGAGGACGGCACCTCTTCGTGTTAGGGCTCTGAACATCACCATTCATTCGAACCTCAACAACCAGATCAGAGTAGCCCAAGTTGAGGCTCTCAAGGAGGAGAACATATCTCACGAACATCTGAACATACTTGTCTCTCGATTTGAGGTTAGGGAGTCTGGACTCCGATGTTATGCCGGAAGAATTTGGGTACCAATTTATGGAGATCTACGGAACCTGATACTTGATGAAGCACACAAGTCGAGATATTCGATTCATCCTGGAGCGGGTAAAATGTACCATGACCTTAAAGAACAGTATTGGTGGCCGAATCTTAAGAAGGACGTTGCAACTTATGTTGGGAAGTGTTTGACTTGTTCGAAAGTTAAGGCCGAACATCAGAGACCTTCTGGGTTACTTCAACAGCCGGAAATCCCACAATGGAAGTGGGAAAGGATCACAATGGATTTCATTACTAAGCTGCCGAAGACGGTGGGCGGATGCGATACTATTTGGGTTATTGTTGACCGCCTTACCAAATCTGCACACTTTCTAGCGATGAAGGAAACTGATACAATGGAAAGACTTGCTCAATTATACATTAAGGAGGTTGTATCACGACACGGCGTACCTTTATCGATCATCTCCGATCGCGATCCCCGTTTTGCTTCCAGATTTTGGCGTTCTTTGCAAGAAGCCATGGGAACTCGTCTCGACATGAGTACTGCTTATCATCCTCAGACTGACGGGCAAAGTGAACGAATGATTCAGACCTTGGAGGACATGCTGCGTGCATGTGTCATTGATTTTGGAAAGGCCTGGGAAAGACATTTGCCACTCGCCGAATTCTCGTACAACAACAGTTATCACTCTAGCATTAATACTGCACCTTTTGAAGCATTGTATGGCCGTAAGTGCTGATCTCCTATTTGTTGGGCCGAAGTAGGCGAAAAGCAAATCACCGGACCCGAGGTAGTCCACGAAACCACGGAGAAGATTGCTCAGATTCAAGCTAGACTTAAGACTGCCCGTGATCGTCAAAAGAGTTATGCCGATCTTAAATGTAAAGACTTTGAATTCAACGTTGGTGATCGTGTAATGTTAAAGGTTGCACCTTGGAAAGGTGTGATCCGTTTTGGAAAACGTGGAAAGTTGAACCCACGATACATTGGTCCTTTCGAGATCTTGGAACGTGTTGGACCAGTTGCATACCGTTTGGATCTACCAGCACAATTGAGCTCAGTTCATCCTACCTTCCATGTATCAAACTTGAAGAAGTGTCTTGCTGCACCCGAACTTATCATACCATTGGAAGAACTTACTATTGACGACAAACTCCACTTTGTGGAGGAACCTGTTGAAATTTTGGATCGTGAGATCAAAACTTTGAAACGCAACAAGATTCCAATTGTACGAGTACGATGGAATGCCAAACGAGGACCTGAATTTACTTGGGAGCGAGAGGATCAAATGATGCGAAAGTATCCTCACCTTTTCCCGACTCCTCCATCTACTTCAGCTTAAATTTCGGGACGAAATTTTCTTTAACAGGTGGGTAATGTAACGACCCTGGAATTTCCACCATTTATTTATTAATAATTATTATTATTAATACGTATGATTAAACGAATGTACGTTATTACATTTACATGTTGCCATGATTGCCCGAACTTGACTTTTAAGTGCCCGAAACGTCTTTGTGACACCCGGAACTTGCACGAATAATATTTTCAAGTATTATTTACATGCATGATTAGTTTATTAATCATTTTAATTAACTAAGGTTGTTGGTTAATTACTTGGGCTTTTGTTGGACTTTATTTGTTAATTAATTGAACTTGGGCTTTATTAGTGTAATGGACTCTTGATGTTGGGCTTCTAAGCCCACCCTACATTATTAATGGACCTTTTAGCCCATGTCTTGAAAGTGTAAGTGATACTTGAACATTAACTAGCTAGTTTTGGTTCATTTGGAATCTAGTTGCCATAATCCCCATGCATAACCATTCTTTATCCAACTTTTGAAGCTTTACTTGCAAGTGACCACAAAACTAATCCCTCCCCCCATTTTTCTGCTGCAAAAACCGTAGGCCTTATGGCCTTGGAGGGAGTTCTTTTGGTTCATTTTTGTATTACTTCATCACTTGTATTTTCTCTCATTCAAACACACATTCAAACTTGCAACTTCTTTCTCTCTTTTCTCTCTTGCTTTTCTCTCAAATCTAGTAAGTAGCAAGATAACTTTTCTCTCCTTTTTACTTCTAAAACCTGATTTCTACATGAACATAATCATCATCATCTTTTGTTTATTGTTACTAGTCTTTGATTAGTTAATTACATGTTGTTATTTACTTACATGTTTTAAGAATCTAACTTTCTAGTTTGATTCATCCTTTATCTTGTTTTAACAAGAACAATCAAGAACTAAACTCTCTAGTTTAGGTTCTACATACATTGTTTCAAAATATATAAGTTCATTGTTGTTGAAATCATACTTGTAAGTCATGGAAGTAAACTTAAAGTTTACTTAACTTAAAGATCAACTTTAGTTGAATCTTTAAAGTATGAGCAACCCTTGAACTAATTACTTGTTTAATTAACTTGTTTCTTTATTTTATACACTTTAATTTCATGTAGTTAGTTTATATGGTCAAGTACTACAAGTTAGTCTTGATCTCATATCTCTTGAACAAATTAAGTTAACCTTGAAAGTTCAAGAACACACAAATAAGTTTTCCTTAAATATAACTTTGGATCTAGACTTTTGAGTCTTGGATCTTCAAGATCAAACTAAGAACTATGTTCTACTACTTATGATCTTGATTAGTTAGTTTACTTTCAAGTTTGTAACTTGTTATTAGCTTTAAAGTCCATGTATGTGTTAGATCTAAGACCTTGATGCAACTTTGGTTCATCAAACTTCATACAACTCTTAAGTGAGTTGTGCTTCATGTCTTAGACTTGCACATGGGTTATGATGGTCAAGACTTGGTTAAGATGATGTAGATACATCAATGAGTTGTACACTTGAAGCTATATGCATCAAGGATGAGAACCATGATGAACATCAAGCACCAAGAACACCGGAACCCTTTTAAACTCACTGTTCTGTCCAAAACCTACTGACCTGATGATTCTGGAACAGACCAGTAGACCTGGGCTGTTCTAACCTTGATTTTTAGATAGAACTTTTCGAATAGATAACTTTTCATATAGGACTCGTCTTAATCCGAGTTACGGTTTAGGATTTATGGCCCTCTGATCGTTACTATGTCCTTTAACGTTGTGCAGAAATTTCTGACCTACTCGCACTTAGACCGTCACCACGGTCAAAACAAGACGAGTTTGCTTCTGTAAATTTTACCACACTTAAGGGACTCATATACGGAGCCATGGCCACTGGTCTCACCTTAATTCAGTAAGGGTAGAGGCCGTGGTGACTGACTGAAGTCAGACTTTGTTTTACATTACTTTCATAAACGAAACCTACCTTACGCCTTTTGTTTGATGATGAATGATGATGACCCTTAAGACCTTAATTACATACTTTTAAACCTATTAAGACGATTTACTGACTTAGTACTATTTGACTTAGGTTGAGGACTTCGGACCATTTACTTGCACACCTTTCCCGACTACTACTTTACCGCTACATATCATTGTGAGTTATAGCATTCTCTTTTTACTTTAACTTATTTTGGGAACTGAGAATACATGCGGATTTTATGTTTTACATACTAGGCACGAGTACTTAAACTTATATATGTGTGGGTTATACAACGGCATAAACATTCCCTTTAGCTCGGTAACGTTTAATCATTGGTTTTTGAACCATGAACGCGAATCTTAGATATGGATCCATAGGGTTTGACATCCCCACTCGGGCTAGTCGCGCTAGCAGTCAACGAGTGTTTAATACTTCGTAAACATACGCACTCGCCAAGTGTACTTTCAGGGGGTATTTTAAACGTTAAGTTAGTTACCAAGTGCCCACGGTTAACATATACTTTATCATACTGTTTTGAAACGCTCTTTGTAGCACTGAAATCTCGTGGCCTACCTTACATACTGTTATACTTAAACTATAGCTCACCAACCGTTGTGTTGACGTTTTTAAGCATGTATTTCTCAGGTGCTTGAGGTTGCTTCCGCTGTGTACTAGTCGTGCTGTAGAACCCGCTGCTTAGAGTTGTTATCGCATGACTACTTATCTTGCATTCAAACTTATTTACTTTTGAAACTATGTTATGTAACGACCTTTGGGGTCACGTACACTTATTAATTTGTTTCTACTTAGTGAAGCATGCTTTTGAAATGTAAAACATTTGATGTCGGTTATGACATCACCTTTTTATCGTGAATGCAACTTCTTTAATTACAGCATATTGTACTTAACCTTGTAATGATCCTGTGGTTGATGATTCGTACACGATGGTTTTGTACGGGGCATCACATAACCCCCGGAATGAAACAGCTAAAGTCATTACCACAAGAAGTGGTATTACACTTAAACCACCTGAAATGCCTGTAATCTCTGATGACGCTATTCCTACTCCACAAGAACCACAACCTGAGCAAGATAAGGAAACAGAACCGGTAGTTGAAAAGGTTAATGAAGATAACACAGTTAAGGCTAAACCTTATGTTAAACCATACCAACCACCACTTCCTTACGCGAGTAAAATGAGAAAAGAGAGACTTGAAGCCGAGCAATCCAAATTCTTGGATATGTTTAAACAAATAAATGTAAATCTTCCTTTCATTGATGTGATTTCAGGAATGCCTAGATATGCTAAATTTCTGAAAGATCTAATCAAAATAGAAAGAAAATGGAAGAACTCTCAGCTGTTACTATGAATGCTAATTGTTCTGCAGTGCTATTGAATAAGATACCAGAAAAATTATATGATCCAGGAAGTTTCACAATTCCATGTTTTCTGGGTAGTCTTAGTTCAATAGAAGTATTGGCAGATTTAGGTGCCAGTATAAATCTAATGCCGTATTCACTATACGCTAAACTAGACCTTGGAGAATTGAAACCAACACGAATAAGCATACAACTAGCCGATCAATCAGTAAAATATCCTAGAGGGATAATGGAAAATATGCTAGTTAAAGTTGGTACTTTAGTATTTCCAGTAGATTTTGTTATTCTAGACATGGAAGAAGATTCTTGAGTTCCTCTCATATTAGGAAGACCATTCTTAAACACGGATAAAGCAATAATAGACGTGTTCGGTAAGAAACTGACCCTAAGTATAGAGGACGAGAGTGTTACCTTTTCTGTTGATAGAGCCATGCAACAACTGCAATCTGCAGATGATACATGTTATTATATTCAAACTATAGATTCACATGCAGAATTGTTAGAAGAATTTCCAGAGTTACAAGGAACAGGAGAATGTTCTTTAGGAGAAGGAACTGAACCAATTGATGAAACTGAAATGTTAGCTACACTTATGGCTAATGGATATGAACCAGCAACAGAAGAAATTCAAATGCTAAAAGAAGAAGACAGATATCGATATAAATCATCGATAGAAGAACCACCGACATTAGAGTTAAAGCTACTTCCAAACCATTTGGAATATGCTTATTTACATGGTGAATCTGAATTGCCTGTAATAATATCGTCTTCTCTTACTGAAAATGAAAAATCTCAACTCATTTCTGTGCTAAAAGCTCATAAACCAGCTATTGCATGGAAGATTCATGACATTAAAGGAATAAGTCCTTCGTATTGCATACATAAAATCCTTATGAAAGAAGGTCATAAAATGTATGTGCAACACCAAAGAAGACTAAATCCTAATATGCAAGATGTTGTTAAGAAAGAAATTATTAAACTGCTTGATGCAGGTTTAATTTATCCAATCTCTGATAGTCCATGGGTAAGCCCAGTTCAATGCGTACCTAAGAAGGGTGGCATGATTGTCATCACAAATGAGAAAAATGAGCTTATTCCTACTAGGACTGTAACAGGATGGCGTGTTTGTATTGATTATAGAAAATTAAATGACGCCACCAGAAAAGATCACTTTTCCTTACCTTTCATTGATCAAATGTTGGAAAGATTAGTCGGGAATAGTTACTATTGTTTTCTTGATGGTTTTTCTGGATATTTTCAAATTCCAATAGCACCCGAGGACCAAGAGAAAACCACGTTCACGTCCCCTTATGGTACTTTTGTTTATAAACGCATGCCATTTGGACTTTGCAACGCCCCTGCAACCTTTCAAAGGTGCATGATGGCGATTTTTCACGACATGATAGAAGAATGCATGGAAGTTTTCATGGATGACTTTTCAGTTTTCGGTGATACATTTGAATCATGTCTAGTTAATCTTGAACGAATGCTTATTAGATGCGAATCTAGTACTTAATTGGGAGAAATGCCATTTCATGGTTAAAGAAGGCATCGTTCTTGGTCATAAAATTTCAAAGGAAGGAATTGAAGTGGATAGAGCTAAAGTAGATGTAATTGCTAAACTTCCACATCCCACCAATGTTAGAGGAGTTAGGAGTTTTCTAGGACATGCCGGTTTTTACCGACGTTTCATAAAAGATTTTTCTAAAATTGCCACTCCTATGAATAAACTCCTAGAAAAGGATGCTCCATTCATCTTTTCAGATGAATGCATCAAATCTTTTAATATTCTTAAAGAAAAACTCACTAATGCGCCGATCATGATAACTCCAAATTGGAATCTACCGTTTAAACTCATGTGCGATGCAAGTGATTTTGCAATGGGAACCGTTTTAGGTCAAAGGATTGAAAAACGATTTCAACCTATTTATTACGCTAGTAAGACATTACAAGGAGCACAAACAAATTACACAACTACTGAAAAAGAACTCCTTGCTATTGTCTTTGCTTTTGACAAATTTCGTTCATATCTCGTTCTAGCTAAAACGGTGGTCTATACCGACCATTCTGCTCTTAGATACCTATTTTCAAAACAAGATGCCAAACCAAGATTAATCCGTTGGATCTTACTCTTACAAGAGTTCGATATTGAGATCCGAGATAAAAAGGGAGCAGAAAATCTCGCCGCTGATCATCTTTCTCGTCTTGAAAATCCTGAATTAGAAGTTCTAAATGAATCGCCAATACAAGATAACTTTCCTGATGAATATCTATTGAAGATAGATTATAGTGAAATTCCATGGTTTACGGACTATGCAAACTACTTAGTATGTAGATTCCTTGAAAAAGGATTGTCGTACCAAAAACGAAAGAAATTCTTTAGTGATATAAAACACTATTTCTGGGAAGATCCACATTTGTTTAAAAGTTGTCCAGATAGAATAGTACGCCGATGTGTATTCGGGGATGAAGCCAGTCAAATCCTAAACCATTGTCACACAGGACCAACAGGAGGGCATTATGGGCCTCAACTCACATCAAGAAAAGTTTACAACGCTGGATTCTATTGGCCTACAATTTTCAAAGATGCACACCTTCTTTGCAAATCCTGTGATGCTTGTCAAAGGGCCGGAAAAATAAGTCAACGTGATGAAATGCCACAAAATGTCATTCAAGTATGTGAAGTATTTGACATTTGGGGTATTAACTTTATGGGTCCAATTCCAAATTCACATAATAATCTCTACATTATCGTTGCCATTGATTATGTATCTAAATGGGCGGAAGCACAAGCTCTCCCAACTAACGATGCACGAGTTGTAGTCAACTTTTTAAAATATCTTTTTGTTAGGTTTGGAACACCGAAAGCTTTAATAAGTGATCGGGGTACTCATTTTTGTAATAATCAACTTGAGAAAGTTCTCAAAAGATATGGAGTAACTCATAAAATCTCAACCGCTTATCATCCACAGACAAGTGGACAAGTTGAAAATACCAACCGAGCTTTAAAACGTATTCTAGAAAAAACTGTAGGATCAAATCCGAAGGGATGGTCCATGAAATTGGAGGATACACTCTGGGATTTTAGAATAGCCTACAAAACTCCAATTGGAACCACACCTTTTAGACTCGTTTATGGAAAAGCATGTCATCTTCCAGTAGAAATTGAGCATAAAGCATTTTGGGCTTTGAAGACATGTAATCTTGATTTACATGAAGCTGGACGTCTACGGTTAAGTCAACTAAATGAATTAGAATA
This sequence comes from Rutidosis leptorrhynchoides, assembly GCF_046630445.1. Lineage (NCBI taxonomy): Eukaryota > Viridiplantae > Streptophyta > Magnoliopsida > Asterales > Asteraceae > Rutidosis > Rutidosis leptorrhynchoides. The sequence goes on along the minus strand of NC_092333.1, from coordinate 618,004,110 downwards.
ATTAAGACATGAATCATACGAAAATTCGTTAATCTATAAGGAAAGAATGAAGAAATGGCATGATAAAAGAATCAGAAGTTCAAAAGAATTTAAAGAAGGAGACAAAGTTCTTCTTTTCAATTCACGATTCAAGCTATTTCCTGAAAAATTGAAATCAAGATGGTCTGGACCATTCATAGTCAAAAGAGTTTTCCCATACGAAACTGTAGAATTAATAAATTCAAATGGTGTTGAATTTAAAGTTAATGGTCACAGAGTTAAACATTACATAGATAATCTAATGGAAGTTGAAGATGAAGTTAATCACAATTTCGACACCACAACTAACTAAGTGTGGGAAGGTTCGAATCTTTTTAGGGTAATAGTTATTTCTGTTAGAGTTAGATATTCTATTTTCGTGTAGTTTTCGAGAATGGAATCCGAATGGTCTTTCTCTAGCAGACCCTAAAGAACTAGTCTTCTCCCCCCATTCTGAATTTTTATATTTTTTAGGTTTTACGAGATGAAGAATTCCTTTGATCTGAACCATGGTCTAATGCTACACGCTATGATTACTAAACGTAATAATGACACACTTCCGAGTGAACTGGTATCATTCATAAGAGCCAAAATGGACGGAGTAAGAAAAAAACTCAGAAAAGATCATCATAAGATACATTTTGGTAAAGGAAAATCAAAATTCGCAACAAAAAGAAGAGCACGACACCTTGAAAGATGTTATAAATGCGTAAAATGGTCACACGAAGGTAAATGTTCAAATAATCAAACATATTCAAATACCGAATTTTTTACTCTATGCAGAGAATGACCGTTTATATGTTTAGAAGAAAAGATATTGAAGATTCGAGGTTATGCTTACGTAGCTATGGAGAACCAAATTACACGACTCTCCTATGAGTCAGCTAAAGCGGGTCTCTAAGAATTCTTTCTCACAGGTAAGTATGTACAGTTTTTATTTTTATTTTTATTGCTTTTAACCTTTTGATAATAAACGCTGAATCGTTCGCTATAAAGTATTAAATTGGTATTCAATAAAATTAGGTATGCGTAACCGAAATTATTGATATCATACAAAAATTTATTACATCACTGCGAAATTTACCGTTTATTCTTAAGGTATAAATATCTTTAATCAATCAACCCAAAATATTTCAAAAATTTGTCAGGAGTAAAACTAGGTTATGGAACCGAAATTACTTTACCAAAAAGAGGGGCGTATATTTTTGATAATATTTAATTGATTAAAGTGGGATAAAAGACCAAAAAGATTTTTAATTTTTAATTTTTACCTTGTTTTTAAAATTAATATATAAATATTAAATTAATATTGTAAACTTTTTAAAATCAATATATTTAAGTTTGTAAATATTTGAAAAATTAATATTTTTAGTATAAGTTTGTATGTATAAAAACAAAAATATAATATAAATTTGGTGTAAATTTTTAATTTTAATAATATGAATTTTTAATTTTATGCATTTTAAATTAAAGTTTGGTGTGAATTAAAAAACAAAAATTTACTTTATTTCACTAAGTTAAAAATATGATTTTTAAAATTCGTCGTGAGTTGAAAACTAGGTGGTTGAACCGAAATTACCTTACCTAAGGAAGGGACGAGAACTTTTATTATCATTATTTTTAATCTTATTGAATTAAAGTATGCCAAAAACATTAAAAACCCAAAAATCTTTGCTTTTAAAACCACGCTTAAAAATGACAAATTTTAAAAATTTTGTCGAGGGACGGACTAGGACAATGATCCGAAACGCCCTCATTCGTAAAAGAAACAAAATTTTAAAATTAATTAATTATTTTGTTTTAATTAGTACAAGGTTTTTATATATAAAAAAAATATCAGACCCCATGCGATCGCATGGTGTTCCTTTGAAAAAAGCATGCGATCGCATGAAGCTCGAAAACTGGTCAGGAACAAATGCTCATCGAGCTGTTCTGTTTCTTCATAACCACACACACATACATACGAACCTACTCCCAAATCCTCTCAATTTTCATCAATTTTTCACCAAAATCAACCAAATTTCTTGCTATAATCCGCTCTAATCATGAATTTGATAAGAAGTTTATCAAGAAGGGTAACAATTACACCCCTAAACCTCTTTAAATTTGATTTTTATTGTTCTTGAGCTATAATTTTCCTAATTTGATTTTGTTAATTTCTAGTGCAATTAGAGTTAAATTGTTAGTATATTATGCATGTATAACCTAGATTGATGCTATTTAACATGATTTGAAGCCAAAAACTTCAAAAAATTTAGGAATCTAGGGTTTGTGTTCATGAGCAATTTGGGGCTTTTTGATATAAACAGGTTATGGCCGATTTTTTTCATGAATTATTGCTAAATTAAGTAGTGTAACATGTTTAGGTAGCTAAATGATCCAAACTTTGATCCTAAACATGATTTTTGAGAATTAAAGTGGACTTTTTAGGTATAAAATTCATGAACTTGATTAAATTAATGTAAATGTCATTTGAAACTTGTTTAATTGCTAGTAATGGTTGTTTTAACATGTTATTTGAGTTGAATGCTTATGAACTTTGTAAACATTTTTATATATGCTTATTTGAAAAAGTGTAGAATTATTAAAATTGTGAAAATGTGTATAAGTTTAATTTTGATTAAACATGTTATTGTAATTGTTTCAAGTTGTTATTTTGCTAACACTAATGCATATTTGGATGCACAAAATTTGTGTTTAATGTGTTTTGCAGAGATTTACTAATACTGATGGTGCATCATCATCATCTAGACAACCTGCTCCAGAACCTGAACCAGAAATGCAATATGAACCTGAACCGGAGCAACAACAGGAACAACAACAACAACCTGATCAACACGTTCCATATTATGATCCGCAACTAGAATATATTGATGCCTACATAGTATTTCTGATGCATCCGATAGTACAACACCCAACGATTCATGAAGAACAGTTGCATCCTAATCTGTGGTTTGATCGAAGTTGGAGAGATTACCTGACATATCAAAGTAACAAATTTAAACTGGTACCGAAAAATGTAGAAGTACCGAGGGTAATCGATTGGGAGCCTTTGGAAAGGGTCCAACTTGCTAACTTAGTTAGACAGCATCTTATACACTTGGTTACCATTAAAAATACTAGTAACGCAGTAGTTGTATTAGAATCTAGTGCTCTCTGATAATAAAGAACAGCCCTAGTCTTATATACTGACTACCCAATTCTAGTAAAAATTTTCAAAATTTTCAAATAAATGAATTCAAAATTATGTTTATACATATTTATGAACGGTAAAACTAGGTGTTAACACCGAAATTATTGTTACCTCGGAAAGGACATAAATTGAGAAACAACCCAAAATGTTAGAATTCATTTAAAATGGAATAGAGGACAATAAAAAGGCAAAGAAAAGAAAATAAAAGCCAAGTGTGGGAAAATTTACCAAGTTATTTAAAACATATATCACATATTTTTGTACAAATAACTAAAGATGCTTTTGTTTTGGACAATTTTATCAGTTTTACCAAAATTTCTTATAATATATTTGAAAGAAAGATGGATCTACACGATGAATCAATTCCATCATTAAAAGGAAGTAAAGTCTTCCGAAAAAGACACGCGCTTCTTGATTTAGGTCAGGAAGTTGTCGTCCAGACCAGTTGTAGAGTCTACGAAAAACCTTGAAAAGTTTTCTCAAAAATCAGCTAGAAATCCACGGACCTTAGCATCAAACAGGGTCGCCAAGTGGACAGACTTATCCTAACCATGAGAGGATCTGTCTAATAAAATGGGGAGGGCGCCGTGCAAATTAGCTTGATAAGATTAATGAATCAGACCCCCAGAAAAGGATAATCTCCTTAAAAGATCAAAAATCAGCTTTTAAGACTGATATTACTCAATCCTTGAGATTGACTTTAAAGATTGAGAATTACAAACTCATGGAATTCGATAATATCTAAACTCGAGCTTGAACGAGAAAATATTTTGATCAAAATTACAAACCGATTTGTTTTCTGAAAACCCATTTTTTAATGCGTTCATTACCATTGAACGTAAAATCCTAGGAATTTACCTGGAATTCATTAGGTCACCTGAACCAAATTGGGTGTCAACCGTAATAACGGTGGTTGCATAGCATGGTCAAAGACAAGACCTTGTGCCAGACCGAAAAACTATAGGGTGATCTTTACTTTTGCTCCTACAAAGGATAGTAATTGCATCCGACACGTTATAGACCATAATTAAAAGCATGTCATGGGACATTGCCTTAACAGTTACTTGTTCAACGCTTTCCTTTACAATCGGACGGTAGTTTACCGAAAGGTAATATACGGAGCAAGTATACTGGACGTGTTGCTTTCCTAATACAAGGTTAGCAAGTGGGTGACACAAAACCGCAAGTTTTGAGCTAAAATATTAAATCTGAAACCCACAAAACCCACAAAAACAATTTTGCAAACACCGGTGAAGGGTTATTCCGGAAAACTTATCTAGCGTAAAAGCTAGATTTAATTTTCAAAAGATCAAATGTTTTTATAAAGATCCAATTTTCTAAAGGATCTAAATTTTTATAGTCATGTGGGATTGTAAACCACATCATTACTACCATTGTTCATACCGCCGTATAGAAATCACTGATGTACAAAGTGTGAAGAATAAAGAAGTGATTCTAGTATTTTTATTTCAAGACTATATTGCTTGAGGACAAGCAACGCTCAAGTGTGGGAATATTTGATAATACTAAAAATGAACATATATTTCATAGCATTATCCCTCAAGAAAGACAAGCTTTTAGTTGCAGTTGTTCTATTTACAAGTGATATTCGTTCAAATAATAAAAGGTGAAGACAAAAGACAGATTCGACGAATTGAAGACGCAAATGACCAAAAAGCTCAAAAGTACAAAATACAATCAAAGTGGTTCAAATTATTGATGAGAAACGTCTCAAAATTACAAAAGTACAAGCCGCAAAACGCAAAATACAAGATATTAAATTGTACGCAAGGATGTTCGAAAATCCGGAACCGGAACCAGAGTCAACTCTCAACGCGCGACGCAACGGAGCGAAAATTACAAGTCAACTATGCACATAAATATATTATAATATTTAAATAATTCTTAAAATTATTTATATATTATATATATTTAATAAAACTGTCGGCAAACAAAAAAACAAACGAACCTGAGCTGGAATCCCAGGCCATGCGATCGCATGGCCAGGAAGTAGAAAAACCATGCGGTCGCATGACCCCAATTGTCAGGCCACATTCCTATAAAAGGAGCAGTTTTGAGCGAATGTTAACACATCTTTTTCTCTTCTTCATCTATCAACGTAATATATATATATATATATATATATATATATATATATATATATATATATATATATATTATAATTTTAATTTTAATTTTAATTTTAATAATAAGCGTATGTTAGCGAATGTTGTAAGGGTGTAAGTTGAAATTCTGTCCGTGTAACGCTACGCTATTATTAATCATTGTAAGTTATGTTCAACCTTTTTAAATTAATGTCTCGTAGCTAAGTTATTATTATGCTTATTTAAACCGAAGTAATCGTGATGTTGGGCTAAAATATTAAAATTGGGTAATTGGGCTTTGTACCATAATTGGGGTTTGGACAAAAGAACGACACTTGTGAAAATTAGACTATGGGCTATTAATGGGCTTTATATTTGTTTAATTAAATGATAGTTTGTCAATTTAATATAAAGATTTATAATTGGACGTACCTATAAATAACGATATACACTCGACCAGACACGATGGGCGGGATATTTATAAGTACTAATAATCGTTCATTTAACCGGACACGGGAATGGATTAATAGTCTATGGACTTATTAAAACATGGGTGAATTATATACAAGGACACTTGGTGTAATTATAGTTTAAGTCCCCAATTAGTTGGAATATTTGACTTCGGATATAATGATAATTTGACGAGGACACTCGCACTTTATATTTATGACTGATGGACTGTTATGGACAAAAACCAGACGGGTATATTGAATAATTCAGGACAAAGGACAATTAACCCATGGGAATAAACTAAAATCAACACGTCAAACATCATGATTACGGAAGTTTAAATAAGCATAATTCCTTTATTTCATATTTAATTGCACTTTTAATTATCGCACTTTTATTACTGTCATTTTATTTTAACTGCACTTTTAATTATCGTACCTTTTAATTATCGCAATTTTATTTATCGCATTTTTATTTATCGCAATTTCATTATCATTATTTACTTTACGCTTAAAATTAAGTTATATTTATTTTTAATATTTTACATTAGGTGTTTTAACTGCGACTTAAGTTTTAAAATCGACAAACCGGTCATTAAACGGTAAAAACCCCCTTTTTATAATAATAATATTACTTATATATATATATTTATATTTATACAAATATAGTTTTAAAAATATAGCGTTAAACTTGGCTAAGATCCCTGTGGAACGAACCGGACTTACTAAAAACTACACTACTGTACGATTAGGTACAATACCTATAAGTGTTGTAGCAAGGTTTAGGTATATCCATTCTATAAATAAATAAATATCTTGTGTAAAATTGTATCGTATTTAATAGTATTTCCTTATAAAAATTAATACTATTTCGTATACCCCTCGCATAACATCAGGTATACACTTTTACTTTATTTCTATCATTATTATTATTAGTTATTATTATTATTATTATTATTATTATTATTATTATTATTATTATTATTATTATTATTATTAGAATTATTGTTATTAGTATTAGTATTATTATTAGTATTAAGGATATTATTAGTAACACCATTATGAGTAAAACCATTATTGTTATTATTATATTTATTACTAATAAAACCATTAACATTATTATCATTATTATCATTAGTAGAAAAACTATTATTATAGTTATTATTATCATTAGTAATATTATTATGATCCCTATTACTAAAAGTATTTTTTATCATTATTATTGAAATTAACCTTTTATTTAAGCTATCATTTTTACTATTAAAAGTATCACTTTTATTATTATTAGAATTATCATAATTTTTATCATAAGTAGTATTACTTTTATCATTAGTATTATTTATATATTAAATAAAGATTATCTGTATAAAAATATATTTAGGACATAAAATCTAACTATATTAATACTTTAGTAATAAATGTTAATTATCTATATAAAAATAAATATATCTAATTAAGTTATTAATAAAACTCATGATATAAAATAACAATTAAAATCACTAATAATATATATATATATTTGTTCGATTTCCATTACATATGTTAATATACATAAATGAATAATATAGGTTCGTGAATTCGAGGCCAACCATACACTTGTTCAATGATGTCATATGTATTTTTACTACAAAATACAGTAGTGGGAGTTTCATTTGCTCCCTTTTTAAATGCTTTTGCAATATATATTTTTGGGACTGAGAATACATGCGCTGCTTTTATAAATGTTTTACGAAATAGACACAAGTAATCGAAACTACATTATATGGTTGAATGATCGAAGCCAAATATGCCCCTTTTGCTTGGTAGCCTAAGAATTGGTAGCCCAAGAGTATAGTAGAAGTAAATAGATTCTTCCGGCGGTAGATGAAAAAGAAGAATGACCGATATGAAAGTTATAAGTATATCGAGAATCAGAACTGGATGGAGAATCAGAACCTTTTCACCACATAAGCAATAAACTTACCAACAACTTCACTGATCTTGGGCATTCCGAAGAATCTTTATATTTATCGAAACCTCATCATTTACTCATCTGCCTCTTGTAACGAGAATTGCCATACGAATCATTGGGAATTAACAATCAGTATTTTGAAATCTCACAGCATGTTGACGCCAACAGTTATACATAACGTCTATTTCCAAGGCTTACATACTTCGAATGTGAAGTTTCTGAAAAACACTCTGAACCGCGAACTAGTTCTCGAAATGATGATGAAGCAACAAAAACTGTAAATGACCTTAGCAGTAAAAAGTTTGATGATAAAGATTAGTGTATTAACAAAGCTCAGAAATAGAGAAGTTTTGGAACTGGAAAACGGATTGAGCAAAGTATGAAGGAGGCTGTGGACAAATCACAAAGACTGAACCTGCCTTCAAAGAATCCAAATGATTCAGTGTCTACTGAATTCATTAACGAATACCTTGCTCCTCACACTAAACCCTTACAGACAATATTCTTCATCATCCTCTGATATTAGAAATTCTAAGATATCATCGTATCTTTCATTATAAATATCCTTCATATTTCTGAAGATATTTCCATAACTATTCTTATCTGGAATCATTTATCTCTTTGTGCTATCTGTATTACATCAAAAAGGAAACTGTTTAGTTCCTATACTCTGTAAACCTTTGAGTTTAAAATATGAATGTTTTTGAAGTAGTGTTGGAAACTGAAGCATGAATTAGTATAATATAATGACACTTGATCAACGTGATTATATTACAGTAATTCATGCTGAGTTTTTAAATAGAACGTGATGATTTACAGATCATAACATCATCATGTGCCATGTTATACGACTCTTGTATTCTATTTAACTTCTAAAATATCAAGAAAATATTTCTTGATGATTCGGCCTTTTCCAAGGTATTCTAGTAATTTGACGAGTCAAGATCGTGCCATCACAATTTCCTTCCTAGAACATTAACAATGTTCATTCCGAAATTCATATCTGTGAATTCTGGACCATTACAAGCTGTGCTTAATCGCAAGAAGAAGAAACGAAAGGACAAAACTCCGAAATAGAAATTGGGGTATAAATTGCAGCAAATAAAAGAGAGCATTAACTGTGGATGAAAATGATTATAGAAGATAGAAACAGAGACTTTGAAATATAAGGGAAGATATAAAGCCCAACGACAAACCAAAAATTATAAACCATATATATCGATGCATATAGCAATATAAAGACACGGAAGAACTAGAAACACTATAAACCCAAGATTATAGTAGAAGTAAATAGATTCTTCCGGCGGTAGATGAAAAAGAAGAATGACCGATATGAAAGTTATAAGTATATCGAGAATCAGAACTGGATGGAGCATATTGATGAACACTTTAAAATATGAGTTGAGGGGGAAAGAATAGAAGGTGATGAAACATGACTAGGAACTTAGAAATCAACAGATTTAACTCACACAATGACGGAATAAGTGAATCAAACCCTCTAGTAAATAGGTTAAGCTTTTTGGGATTAATTTAGTCATACCATAACTAAATCAAGTGTGATTAGATCAACACCTAGAGCTATTATTCACCACCTGGGTGATTTGGGTTGAGAGAGAATCAGAGGAGCTCACCAGATCTGAGTGTGTGTAACAAATGAGAGGCTTAACCTAAAATGAAGAACATAAGACTTTATATACCCCTGCTGTTGACTCACCTGTACGATTCATCCATCACACATACGAGTTGGCTTCATCAGCCGTACGGGTGATCACTCACTCGTGTCTTCTCATTTAGGTTGTAATTGTGACTTAGCTCAGCATCAACCGTGCGTATGAGCCTGTCAGCCGTACTAGTGAGGCTTCACTCGTACGTCTGACTAAGTCTAACATAGTCAAACATCTAAATCTCGTTCCTGCAGTTCCTGTAACCACATATAAACACGGATAGGATAATAACGAGCAATCATGGTGGCCTATAAACTATTGTACCTGTAATGGACGTGGGTAGATGTCTAGGGACTTGCATAAAATGCATCAACAGAAGGTGTGAGTTGTAAGGAAACGAAGGAGGTGAATTTATAAGAAAATCTCCGACAGAACAATTAAAATAGATGATCGCATTTAAAGCGGATCCTAATTCCCTTGATTACCGGAGAGTCAAATCTTATTAAGAAGATTTTCTTTAATTCCCTTAAAATCTGGGAATCAATCATATCTACGTCAAATGATAAGATGAATCTACACTTACTCATTTCACTCTTCTATGTTAGCTTCATTCGTACTCTTCATATAAATGGATTGTTTATCCAAATTATTCGCTGATGATAAAACTCTAATTTTCAGCCCGTATGCATCATGAAAACATACTTATTATCATTCACGACCTTTCCACTCAAATTTCGGGACGAAATTTCTTTAACGGGTAGGTACTGTGACAACCCGGAAATTTCCAACCAAATTTAAACTTTAATCTTTATATTATTCCGACACGATAAGCAAAGTTTGTTAAGTTAAATCTCAAGAATTTTAAATTGTGTTCATACATTCATTATAACCTCGACCAAATATCGACGATTCACGAACCGTTATATATAAATAAATATGTATATATATGTATATATATATTATAACTTAAGAATATTAATAAAGTATTAAACGTATAATACTTTACATGAACGTATTTGTTTCAATATGTTTATCGATAGAATTAGAAGATAATATCAAATGATTGATTTATCAAATACATTATGATATGATTACGGGTCTATGTTATGAGGTTCACTGTGATTTAAGAAATCTATTCTTTTTGACAACATTCGAAAAATGGTAAAGTGATTTATAAGTAAGAATGTGAAGTGTAAATAACTTAGATGTTGGATATCGACAAGTTAAGTAACTCGACATTTTTCATTAAGATGATTTCATACATTTAATTAACCTTTGAACTTTATCCAATGCTTCACCAACAAACTGTAATTTAAAAACTTGAAACCTATTATGAATATATATGATTCTACTTTTCTAAAACATTTTATGATATAACGATTTCCATTATTTTAACCTTTAAACAAAATGATTCTTAAAAATATATTTGGTTTTGGAAAACAAAATTATTATATTTATTTGATTTAGTTTCAAACGTACAAAAACGTTTTCAGTTTAAAAAGAACTTTATTATTAAAACGTATATAACTTTTATAAATATCTAGAACCACTTTTGACAACTCATTACTTAACCAGTATGATAAAGATAACGATATTTATATTTTATTTTATTAAATATATATAAAGATTTAAATTAATATTATATATATTTATACGCGTATTATACGTACATAGTTTTATACTTTTACTATACTTAAACTTTACCTTTACTTTATTTTTACTTTACTTTAACTTTAATAATTCACTTTAATAATTCATACTTTAATAATTCACTTTAATAATTCATACTTTAATAATTCACTTTAATAATTCATACTTTAATAATTCACTTTAATAATTCATACTTTAATAATTCACTTTAATAATTCATACTTTAATAATTCACTTTAATAATTCAAAAATCTATTATAAATAGAATTCAATAGGTTTCATTATTTCATAGAAACTTGAAAATATTTTTCTCTAAACTCTCTCAATCGATTTACATATATATATTTACTCAGTATTATTTCAAGATATTATTAGTATACATAAAATATTACGTCAGAGTGCTGTCCGAGTGATTTCGAAATTGTTTTTCGAGTGGGATTGGATTAAGGAAATTATGGGTTATAGCTATGGAGGTGACTGGGTATGGTTCATGGGTATGCTCGTGAGGTCAATATAGTGTTTATCATCTCCGTTGCGTCTACGTACCTTTCCTGCAATATTGAATCTCAATATTGATACGTGAGTACTCATAATTTAACTTTTACATACTAATAGTGTATCCCTGACTAGTGCTCGAGTATTTAGGATTATGCATGCTTGTACTTTTGATATTTCCATTAGACAGTTTAGGTTGAATGTTGAATTAGTTACACTTGCGGTTGAGATAAGGTATAAGATATGCATATCCTTGGAAAGCTAGCGAAAAATTAAGAACTTTTCCTTTAGATATCGAATGGTTTCGATGAACGGATTAGAAGTTATAATCAATTGAATTTTCGATATTTTTATTAAAAATGATTATTATTATCGTCGTTTTTATCGTCGTTCTAGTTTTATCTTATTATTATCATTATTATTATCTTTATCAATAAAAGGGATTTATCATTAAAAATTGTTATTTTTTTATTATTACTATCGTTAAAGTTATAATTAGTATTATTATTATTATTCAATTATTATTATTATTATTATTATTATTATTATTATTATTGGTATTATTATTATTATTATTATTATCATTATTAATATATATATCATTATTTAAAAATGGTTATTGTTATTGTTATTATTATTATTACTATATTATCATTAAGATAATTATTAGTATTATCGTTAATAATGTTATAGTAACTATCATTATTAATATTAGTGTAATTAAAACAAATATTTGTAACACCTAATTATTTTGATTACTATTATTATCATTATTATGAACACGATATAAAAGACGATTAAAAGCTATTAAACGAAACGATTAAGAAATAATGGGTAAGAGTATCATGATGAAATTAAAATATTATAAGATATTGATTTAGATAAAATTATCGTTCTTATTATTTTTATCATTACTACTATTATTAAAAGTATCGTTAGTATTAAAACTATCATTTTAACAAAAATTATCATTTTAATAGAAATGTCATTGTTACTATAAAATATCATTATTATTATTATTTTAAATAGAATTATTATTTTAAAGATAATATTAAAAATTATCGTAAATATTAAAGTTATCATAATTAGAATTATCGTTTTATCATAACGTCATCTTAGTAATTATAAATATTGATATTTTTATAATAATAATTATTATTACAAAATAATACAACTTTTACTTACTATCATTATAGATATTATTTTATAAAATAAATATGTGATACAAACATATTTTACTACGTGTAATAACTTACTTTAATAATACCTATCATATTATCTTTATAATATTAAATGAACCCTATAAATTTTATTACTTAACATTTATAAAAGTATATTTTATTATATAAATATAATATAAAATTTTATTTATTAATAAATAAATTATATTATTTACTCTAATAAATCTTTTAAAAATATTTAAAAATATAAAACGACGATATTTAAACTATATATTAATCATGTATAGATTTTTGGAAATTATTTTGAGTCAAATTTACTTTTTTTTTTACTTTTGCATATTAGTCTCGAGCATTAGGATTGTGGTACACTATGACTTGACCTAATTTGTTAGACACATATTGACCAACACATAAATATATATAATTAATTTAGGTTCGTGAATCCGAGGCCAACCTTGCACTTGTTCAATGACGTTATATGTATTTTTACTACGAAATACAGTATGGTGAGTTTCATTTGCCTTTTTTACCCCTTTATATTTTTGGGCTGAGAATACATGCGCAACTTTTATAAATGTTTTACGAAATAGACACAAGTAATTGAAACAACATTATATGGTTGAATTATCGAAATCGAATATGCCCCTTTTTATTAAGTCTGGTAATCTAAGAATTAGGGAACAGACACCCTAATTGACGCGAATCCTAAAGATAGATCTATTGGGCCTAACAAACCCCATCCAAAGTACCGGATGCTTTAGTACTTCGAAATTTATATCATGTCCGAAGGAGGATCCCGGAATGATAGGGGATATTCTTATATGTATCTAGTTAATATCGGTTACCAGGTGTTCACCATATGAATGATTATTTTTGTCTCTATGCATGGGACGTATATTTATGAGAACTGGAAATGAAATTCTTGTGGTCTATTAAAATGATGGAAATAAATAATTATGATAAACTAATGAACTCACCAACCTTTTGGTTGACACTTTAAAGCATGTTTATTCTCAGGTGTTAAAGAAATCTTCCGCTGTGCATTTGCTCATTTTAAAGATATTACTTGGAGTCTTTCATAGCATATTTCGAAGAACGTTGCATTCGAGTCATTGAGTTCATCAAAGATTATTATTAAATCAATTTATACTTGGATAGTGGATATTATGAAATGGTATGCATGCCTGTCAATTTTTGATGTAAAGAAAGATTGTCTTTTAAAAACGAATGCAATGTTTGTAAAATGTATCATATAGAGGTCAAATACCTCGCAATGTAATCAACTATTGTGAATCGTTTATAATGTATATGAACGGGTCCTTTCAGTTGGTATCAGAGCGGTGGTCTTAGCGAACCAGGTCTGCATTAGTGTGTCTAACTGATAAGTTGTTAGGATGCATTCGTGAGTCTGGACTTCGACCGTGTCTGCATGTCAAAAGTTTTGCTTATCATTTCTAGTCGGAAATCATCTGCTTATCATCCATAGGAAATTACCTGCTTATCATTATTAGTCTAGACACGTCTTGCTACATTAATTGCATGAGTAGTGTATAGACAAAATTCATATCTTAGCGTATCTGCTAAATCATATCTTATCGTATCTGTTACTTTAAACTTTCCCTGACATATCCCGCAAATTCCTTCGTAATCTATGAAATCTTTTGATCTCTATATATAGATATCCTATGTAAATAGAATACCACCCGATAGCCGAAAAATCATTTTATATTGAAAATCCTTTATCCAATCGTACGAAATGGAATTTGTCATCAGTTCAAGTCACTCGGATTCCGAAATGGAATCTCACTCAAGCTCCGAAAGCAGTGTGACCGGAATGGATCAACCAATCAGTCATCACCTATTCTGGATGAATTGGAGATGGGTTCGTAGCCTCCTTAATCATTGGAAGCAAGAAGAAGGCGATCCTTTCCATCCACCACATTGCCCTCTTGGCGAAGAACCTGAAGCACTTACCGGCGAACCTGTTCGAGACACCATTTTCTCTCTCATTTTCAGGGTAACTCGTCACGATTATATACTACATCAAATTCTAGATTTTATTTATCCGCTCGTTCCGACCGACAATCATCCTGGAATAATAGAAGAAGTCAACGAACTTCGCGCTCGGGTAGTGGATTTGGAGAATATGGTGCAGAGATTACAAACACCAGCAGCAGCACCAGCAGCATAACCAGTACCACCATCATCAACGCCAACAGTACCATTACCTCCTCCAACCACAACTGCGTTTGTAAACCTCAACTTCACAATCTATCCCACTAGCATCAACGTCATACGCACCATAGATACCAAGGAGTACCAACAACAATAACTGACGAAGTATTAATTCATAACTTCATTGGAGAAACATTCCGCGGCGATTATATAATCTCTAAAGACTTAGAGATTAACTAATCTATCCCTAACCATAAATCAGTTAAGCGAACCAAAATGATAGAAGGAAGAGTAGAAACCCTGACAAAAATGGTGTGTGATTAACAAGTTAAACTTGTTTTACCAACAACATCAACAGTACCGTCAACGTCACCAGCATCGTCAGTACAGTCAACATCAGAATCAACAACACCTATAATATCACAAACTCCGTCAGTTCAAGAATCACTGTGGACATCATTACGAATCAATAACGTGTATATTGTATCAACAAGTTATGAAGAATTAACTCATTCCCTCTGAAGAAATTATATATATTATATATATATATATATATATATATATATATATATATATATATATATATATATATATATATATATATATATATATATATTTTGAAATAAAAAATAAATCTTTCCGTGCTAAGCTATTGTGTGTGAATCTTAACTACTCGGTTAATTCATATTACAAATATGCAATAATGTACGTCCCTCGCTCGCGACTTAACCATCGTTAACTACAATCTCTGTCTCAATTCAACAAATTCCAATTCCTAATAAATCAAGTATATATTTGATTTTACACTTCATCATTGATGTAACCGAAACTTTTCAGATAACACCATTCGTACTTTGCGAAGTTCACGAGAATTTAACGAAAACCAACATCACATCTCAACAAATAACGAAGTATTGATTTATAATTTCAATATTATTGAAGAAATACTTATGTAACCTCTAAAGCCTTCAAGGAATTATCCAATTCTAGTTCCAACCGTAAATCGAATGAGTTTAATTTAGTATTAACTCATTAAAATCTATGTTACATCTGAGGAGAATATATACATATATATTTTCATAAAGACTGTAATAAAATTCTTATGTACAAAGTATTAATTGTGAAATTTTTTTTAACGGGTAGGTAATACCCGAGAGATATATATAAATTCACAATTAATATGTTACATTCTTCAAATCAGATTAAGCAAATTATCAATTATACTTCCTACTTTCACAATAATATACATTCTTTCATAGAAATCAAAACAACCATACTCATTCAAACCCAATTACATATTCTAATTTTAAAATCTCAGAATTCAATTCGAGATATAACTGGTACCATCACTTTTAGATTCCTACATCTTTTAAAGCTATACTTTGACTTCAAAAGTGTGTTAGAACATCAAATGTATACAAACAATTACAATCTGTGTTCAAACCCTTCGAAAATCTCTGAAGACACTTCAAATAATGAGCAATCGAGATGATGATCCAACCACATATTACCCACAGTTATGTACTTAAAAAGCTCTCGAAACCAAAGTCATAATTCAACACATATCTGTGTCAGATCTTTTGGCATTTATTAGCAAAAATAACCTTGCAATTCCTTTGCAAAGTAGCAAATTATATCACAGCTCCAGCAAGACAACTTCGATTTTTTCATTCGTAGTAGCCTTACCATAATTTTGATATATGTGATTACCCTTTTGTTACCGGAGAACCTTTTCACCACATAAGCAATAAACTTACCAACAACTTCACTGATCTTGGGCATTCCGAAGAATCTTTATATTTATCGAAACCTCATCATTTACTCATCTGCCTCTTGTAACGAGAATTGCCATACGAATCATTGGGAATTAACAATCAGTATTTTGAAATCTCACAGCATGTTGACGCCAACAGTTATACATAACGTCTATTTCCAAGGCTTACATACTTCGAATGTGAAGTTTCTGAAAAACACTCTGAACCGCGAACTAGTTCTCGAAATGATGATGAAGCAACAAAAACTGTAAATGACCTTAGCAGTAAAAAGTTTGATGATAAAGATTAGTGTATTAACAAAGCTCAGAAATAGAGAAGTTTTGGAACTGGAAAACGGATTGAGCAAAGTATGAAGGAGGCTGTGGACAAATCACAAAGACTGAACCTGCCTTCAAAGAATCCAAATGATTCAGTGTCTACTGAATTCATTAACGAATACCTTGCTCCTCACACTAAACCCTTACAGACAATATTCTTCATCATCCTCTGATATTAGAAATTCTAAGATATCATCGTATCTTTCATTATAAATATCCTTCATATTTCTGAAGATATTTCCATAACTATTCTTATCTGGAATCATTTATCTCTTTGTGCTATCTGTATTACATCAAAAAGGAAACTGTTTAGTTCCTATACTCTGTAAACCTTTGAGTTTAAAATATGAATGTTTTTGAAGTAGTGTTGGAAACTGAAGCATGAATTAGTATAATATAATGACACTTGATCAACGTGATTATATTACAGTAATTCATGCTGAGTTTTTAAATAGAACGTGATGATTCACAGATCATAACATCATCATGTGCCATGTTATACGACTCTTGTATTCTATTTAACTTCTAAAATATCAAGAAAATATTTCTTGATGATTCGGCCTTTTCCAAGGTATTCTAGTAATTTGACGAGTCAAGATCGTGCCATCACAATTTCCTTCCTAGAACATTAACAATGTTCATTCCGAAATTCATATCTGTGAATTCTGGACCATTACAAGCTGTGCTTAATCGCAAGAAGAAGAAACGAAAGGACAAAACTCCGAAATAGAAATTGGGGTATAAATTGCAGCAAATAAAAGAGAGCATTAACTGTGGATGAAAATGATTATAGAAGATAGAAACAGAGACTTTGAAATATAAGGGAAGATATAAAGCCCAACGACAAACCAAAAATTATAAACCATATATATCGATGCATATAGCAATATAAAGACACGGAAGAACTAGAAACACTATAAACCCAAGAGTATAGTAGAAGTAAATAGATTCTTCCGGCGGTAGATGAAAAAGAAGAATGACCGATATGAAAGTTATAAGTATATCGAGAATCAGAACTGGATGGAGCATATTGATGAACACTTTAAAATATGAGTTGAGGGGGAAAGAATAGAAGGTGATGAAACATGACTAGGAACTTAGAAATCAACAGATTTAACTCACACAATGACGGAATAAGTGAATCAAACCCTCTAGTAAATAGGTTAAGCTTTTTGGGATTAATTTAGTCATACCATAACTAAATCAAGTGTGATTAGATCAACACCTAGAGCTATTATTCACCACCTGGGTGATTTGGGTTGAGAGAGAATCAGAGGAGCTCACCAGATCTGAGTGTGTGTAACAAATGAGAGGCTTAACCTAAAATGAAGAACATAAGACTTTATATACCCCTGCTGTTGACTCACCTGTACGATTCATCCATCACACATACGAGTTGGCTTCATCAGCCGTACGGGTGATCACTCACTCGTGTCTTCTCATTTAGGTTGTAATTGTGACTTAGCTCAGCATCAACCGTGCGTATGAGCCTGTCAGCCGTACTAGTGAGGCTTCACTCGTACGTCTGACTAAGTCTAACATAGTCAAACATCTAAATCTCGTTCCTGCAGTTCCTGTAACCACATATAAACACGGATAGGATAATAACGAGCAATCATGGTGGCCTATAAACTATTGTACCTGTAATGGACGTGGGTAGATGTCTAGGGACTTGCATAAAATGCATCAACAGAAGGTGTGAGTTGTAAGGAAACGAAGGAGGTGAATTTATAAGAACATCTCCGACAGAACAATTAAAATAGACGATCGCATTTAAAGCGGATCCTAATTCCCTTGATTACCGGAGAGTCAAATCTTATTAAGAAGATTTTCTTTAATTCCCTTAAAATCTGGGAATCAATCATATCTACGTCAAATGATAAGATGAATCTACACTTACTCATTTCACTCTTCTATGTTAGCTTCATTCGTACTCTTCATATAAATGGATTGTTTATCCAAATTATTCGCTGATGATAAAACTCTAATTTTCAGCCCGTATGCATCATGAAAACATACTTATTATCATTCACGACCTTTCCACTCAAATTTCGGGACGAAATTTCTTTAACGGGTAGGTACTGTGACAACCCGGAAATTTCCAACCAAATTTAAACTTTAATCTTTATATTATTCCGACACGATAAGCAAAGTTTGTTAAGTTAAATCTCAAGAATTTTAAATTGTGTTCATACATTCATTATAACCTCGACCAAATATCGACGATTCACGAACCGTTATATATAAATAAATATGTATATATATGTATATATATATTATAACTTAAGAATATTAATAAAGTATTAAACGTATAATACTTTACATGAACGTATTTGTTTCAATATGTTTATCGATAGAATTAGAAGATAATATCAAATGATTGATTTATCAAATACATTATGATATGATTACGGGTCTATGTTATGAGGTTCACTGTGATTTAAGAAATCTATTCTTTTTGACAACATTCGAAAAATGGTAAAGTGATTTATAAGTAAGAATGTGAAGTGTAAATAACTTAGATGTTGGATATCGACAAGTTAAGTAACTCGACATTTTTCATTAAGATGATTTCATACATTTAATTAACCTTTGAACTTTATCCAATGCTTCACCAACAAACTGTAATTTAAAAACTTGAAACCTATTATGAATATATATGATTCTACTTTTCTAAAACATTTTATGATATAACGATTTCCATTATTTTAACCTTTAAACAAAATGATTCTTAAAAATATATTTGGTTTTGGAAAACAAAATTATTATATTTATTTGATTTAGTTTCAAACGTACAAAAACGTTTTCAGTTTAAAAAGAACTTTATTATTAAAACGTATATAACTTTTATAAATATCTAGAACCACTTTTGACAACTCATTACTTAACCAGTATGATAAAGATAACGATATTTATATTTTATTTTATTAAATATATATAAAGATTTAAATTAATATTATATATATTTATACGCGTATTATACGTACATAGTTTTATACTTTTACTATACTTAAACTTTACCTTTACTTTATTTTTACTTTACTTTAACTTTAATAATTCACTTTAATAATTCATACTTTAATAATTCACTTTAATAATTCATACTTTAATAATTCACTTTAATAATTCATACTTTAATAATTCACTTTAATAATTTATACTTTAATAATTTACTTTAATAATTCATACTTTAATAATTCACTTTAATAATTCAAAAATCTATTATAAATAGAATTCAATAGGTTTCATTATTTCATAGAAACTTGAAAATATTTTTCTCTAAACTCTCTCAATCGATTTACATATATATATTTACTCAGTATTATTTCAAGATATTATTAGTATACATAAAATATTACGTCAGAGTGCTGTCCGAGTGATTTCGAAATTGTTTTTCGAGTGGGATTGGATTAAGGAAATTATGGGTTATAGCTATGGAGGTGACTGGGTATGGTTCATGGGTATGCTCGTGAGGTCAATATAGTGTTTATCATCTCCGTTGCGTCTACGTACCTTTCCTGCAATATTGAATCTCAATATTGATACGTGAGTACTCATAATTTAACTTTTACATACTAATAGTGTATCCCTGACTAGTGCTCGAGTATTTAGGATTATGCATGCTTGTACTTTTGATATTTCCATTAGACAGGTTAGGTTGAATGTTGAATTAGTTACACTTGCGGTTGAGATAAGGTATAAGATATGCATGTCCTTGGAAAGCTAGCGAAAAATTAAGAACTTTTCCTTTAGATATCGAATGGTTTCGATGAACGGATTAGAAGTTATAATCAATTGAATTTTCGATATTTTTATTAAAAATGATTATTATTATCGTCGTTTTTATCGTCGTTCTAGTTTTATCTTATTATTATCATTATTATTATCTTTATCAATAAAAGGGATTTATCATTAAAAATTGTTATTTTTTTATTATTACTATCGTTAAAGTTATAATTAGTATTATTATTATTATCCAATTATTATTATTATTATTATTATTATTATTATTATTATTGGTATTATTATTATTATTATTATCATTATTAATATATATATCATTATTTAAAAATGGTTATTGTTATTGTTATTATTATTATTACTATATTATCATTAAGATAATTATTAGTATTATCGTTAATAATGTTATAGTAACTATCATTATTAATATTAGTGTAATTAAAACAAATATTTGTAACACCTAATTATTTTGATTACTATTATTATCATTATTATGAACACGATATAAAAGACGATTAAAAGCTATTAAACGAAACGATTAAGAAATAATGGGTAAGAGTATCATGATGAAATTAAAATATTATAAGATATTGATTTAGATAAAATTATCGTTCTTATTATTTTTATCATTACTACTATTATTAAAAGTATCGTTAGTATTAAAACTATCATTTTAACAAAAATTATCATTTTAATAGAAATGTCATTGTTACTATAAAATATCATTATTATTATTATTTTAAATAGAATTATTATTTTAAAGATAATATTAAAAATTATCGTAAATATTAAAGTTATCATAATTAGAATTATCGTTTTATCATAACGTCATCTTAGTAATTATAAATATTGATATTTTTATAATAATAATTATTATTACAAAATAATACAACTTTTACTTACTATCATTATAGATATTATTTTATAAAATAAATATGTGATACAAACATATTTTACTACGTGTAATAACTTACTTTAATAATACCTATCATATTATCTTTATAATATTAAATGAACCCTATAAATTTTATTACTTAACATTTATAAAAGTATATTTTATTATATAAATATAATATAAAATTTTATTTATTAATAAATAAATTATATTATTTACTCTAATAAATCTTTTAAAAATATTTAAAAATATAAAACGACGATATTTAAACTATATATTAATCATGTATAGATTTTTGGAAATTATTTTGAGTCAAATTTACTTTTTTTTTTACTTTTGCATATTAGTCTCGAGCATTAGGATTGTGGTACACTATGACTTGACCTAATTTGTTAGACAAATATTGACCAACACATAAATATATATAATTAATTTAGGTTCGTGAATCCGAGGCCAACCTTGCACTTGTTCAATGACGTTATATGTATTTTTACTACGAAATACAGTATGGTGAGTTTCATTTGCCTTTTTTACCCCTTTATATTTTTGGGCTGAGAATACATGCGCAACTTTTATAAATGTTTTACGAAATAGACACAAGTAATTGAAACTACATTATATGGTTGAATTATCGAAATCGAATATGCCCCTTTTTATTAAGTCTGGTAATCTAAGAATTAGGGAACAGACACCCTAATTGACGCGAATCCTAAAGATAGATCTATTGGGCCTAACAAACCCCATCCAAAGTACCGGATGCTTTAGTACTTCGAAATTTATATCATGTCCGAAGGAGGATCCCGGAATGATAGGGGATATTCTTATATGTATCTAGTTAATGTCGGTTACCAGGTGTTCACCATATGAATGATTATTTTTGTCTCTATGCATGGGACGTATATTTATGAGAACTGGAAATGAAATTCTTGTGGTCTATTAAAATGATGGAAATAAATGATTATGATAAACTAATGAACTCACCAACCTTTTGGTTGACACTTTAAAGCATGTTTATTCTCAGGTGTTAAAGAAATCTTCCGCTGTGCATTTGCTCATTTTAAAGATATTACTTGGAGTCTTTCATAGCATATTTCGAAGAACGTTGCATTCGAGTCATTGAGTTCATCAAAGATTATTTATTATTAAATCAATTTATAGTTGGATAGTGGATATTATGAAATGGTATGCATGCCTGTCAATTTTCGATGTAAAGAAAGATTGTCTTTTAAAAACGAATGCAATGTTTGTAAAATGTATCATATAGAGGTCAAATACCTCGCAATGTAATCAACTATTGTGAATCGTTTATAATGTATATGAACGGGTCCTTTCAGGTTAACGGTCGATGATTAGTTGAACGTTTAAAAATAACGGGATGAAAAAGAATCGAAAAATGGTTGGAGAGAAAAGAGATTTTTTTATCAAAAAAAAATAAAAAGACCACACGCTTTTTTGCGGGTAGTGTTATTAAGTAATTTTTCTTACGCGAATGCAAACGGATTTAGTAGTATCGTGCTATCATTAATAGTTTCATTTTCGGCAAAAAATGTTGATGAAATTTTATCGATGTTTAAAAAAACTGTTTCAAGATTGTCACTTTTAGTATGTAGAAAAATATTAGTATCAAATTAAAAATAAATATAAATATAATATAATATATTAAATTTAAATAAGATGACAATATATTATTATTATTTTTTATTTTTGGCAAAAAAACTTGGAATTAAATATGTGTAGCTTTCACAAAATATTATTTCTATAAATATCTTAATTGCGATAAATAAAAGCAATTGAATTAGGCATAATTTTATCTTTTTTTACTTCAACGAAGGAGTACATTAACTTTGACATATTTTAACATTGATCATCAAATTAATTCCAAAATATTTAATATACTCCGTAATATATTCTGAAAATTGTTTAAACATGTCCTATTCCTATGAGTGTTGAATGAATCAATGAAGTACAGTAATAAGGCTCAAAAGTAAATTATTATGATACAAAAGGGCATAGCCCACTGACCATCATCAAATTAAAAACCAATACTCCGTAAAATTCAATTTCATCAATCAGAACAAACCCTAGATCTGCAAATTATCTGCCTCCGTCCCTCCTATATCCATCCACCACCATCACCGCTATATCGATCTGTCAGCACCACCAAACTGACGACAAACGTCTCTGTCATTCTTTTATGTCGTCGGCCTACACAAAAACGACTTCCTGTTCTGTCCCGGATGGTGTTGTGGGTCTCCGCCGACCGTACCGACTTTGCCCCATCCTCTACTAAATTATATTTTTGTATAAAGTGATTTCTTTGGGTTTCAATTTTACTATTCGGGTTTGAATTAGCTGCTTAAAGGTTGGCATTTCGAGCTCCGGATCTTTTATTACAGTGTTTGTATATGTTAACAAATTCTCTTGCGTATAGAGGCTTTTTTAATTTGATGCATTCAAAATGGGTTTTAATTCGGGTTTAGATTCTTGCCCACAACTCCAGGGAAATGCAATGCTTGTATTTATTTAATTTTTGCACAAAGTTTGGATAGCTTCTTTAATTTGATGTATTCAAAATGGGTTCTAAATTAGCCTTGTGGCTTTCCATGATGGTGGTGGTGGCTTTAACAGTGGCGGTAAACAGTTGTAGCTGGCCTTGGTGGCGAGAGGCTGACGGTGGTGGATTGGTGGTGGTGGCAGCTGAGTGATGGTGGTAGAATGGTGGTGGTGGACAGTCTGTACCTGCATTTTAAAAAAGAAGTGGTGTAAAATGTCTAAGTTGCCCTTGTAAACAGTACTTGTTCATGACAATTAGTAGTGTAGATAATATATGTTATGGAGTTCAATTGTCTTGACACTTGCAAGTTAATAAAACTCATCTTAAAACTACTCTTTTAAGCTCATGACTTTATTTCAGTAGATTTGTGACTATATCATTAGAATATGTCACGATATAACTTTAAGAATGTTGCATGGTGTGCAAAATAAATGTGCCATTTTTATCAATGGCTTTCTGAACATCAGATCCTTCTCTACACTTCGTTACTAACTTTGATAAAAACTTGAATCGAATGTAACATTAGAAGAGAAATAGTACAAAATTTAGCATTTTCTGTAAGATTTTATGGTATTACATCTATTGTATCGAAAGTGTCAACATCAACAAACATCAACAGGACTCTATGAGTTTTCCATGACTTATTGCATTAGTTAATTATATCATGTTTCTAATTAACCATAAGTAGGAACTTGATATATTAAGAAAATAAGAAACTTTATTTTTTTTATATTCATGTTTTTGAACTAATATTTTTCGGGATTTAAGGAGGAAACTGTTGAATACTAGAACATTAACTTTGTTGTATGGGATGTAGGTGCTTAAGAGGGGGTGGTGTTGTAAAAACTTTTAATTAAAAAGGAGTTGCTATGGGTTAGTTCAGAGACCTTACAACTCTTCATCTTTGTCTTCAATGGGTCAGAAACTCTTCATCTTTATACTTTATTTAACACTTCTTTTCGTTGTATTTTCTAATTTAATGAACAATTAAATTACTATCCACTAACAACCCTTTGTTATTATCTATGATCTCAAGTGAACAATTGATTGTTGCGTTGGAATTGTATTTACTAAGATACTAATGCTTTCGTGACTAATGTTATTAATAATAAAGGGTTTTTTACTTTGTAATTGTATTATACATTTGATCAGTATTAAGTTATCGAATACTAATTTATAAAGTCGCCGTGCAATGCACGGACTCTTAAATCTAGTTGGGAATATAATGTGTAGTAGGCTAGTAGCAATAACTAGGAAAATTCTGGCCCGCGCGATACGATAAGGCTTTTTGAGTTGCATATTAATATCTAGCTGTAACAACCCAACCCAATATACAATCGAACACGCATAAGAATTTTTTTTTTTTTTTTTACAGGGGAGTGTACCACGCGCACCACCTCAGGGTGCGCAGCGCGCACAGGTCTATTTTCAGTTCTGTCCGATTTTTCAATTTTTTCAAATAAAGATCTCCCACTTCTCGACATATTTAGACGAAACGCTTTTCACAACATGTTCTAATATGAAAAACTCATACGATTCAAACATGTGAGTTTTACAAAACGGGGCCCACATCGGCCGTTTTACGAGTTTCATACAAAAGTTCGAGTTTCGACCACACTAGTTTAAATTCCAAACGACACTATGAGCATGGTGTTTGGGGTTAAACTACCCATATCTCGGTCAAACTCCAAAAGCTATCACATCCCAAAAGCGTCCCCTATACAACAAGTAGGATCTCTAATCCAATCGAAGGCCCTTACCCTTGTCAAAGCTGGAGCTTATAAAAAGATAAACAACGAGAGGGTAAGCAAAGCTTAGTGAATGCAATAATTATACCCATATATATATAATATACCTACTTGCAATCACTTACACATTTACCGCATACACGCTAGCAATACAATTAGAATACCATCTCAAGTACAAAGTGTGACGACCCAAAAATTTCCGACCAAATTTAAACTTAACCTTTATATGTTTCCGACACGATAAGCAGAATTTGTAATGTTGAATCTCAAAAAGTTTGGAACTACATTCATGTAATCAATTACCCTTTGACCGCGTTCGACGATTCACGAACAATTATGAGTATATAGATATGTATATATAATATATAATATTAACTGAAAACATTAACAAAGTATTAGATATATGATACTTTACATGAACGTATTTGTTTCGATATATTTATCGACAGAATTAAGAGATAATATCAAATGATTGAATTATCAGATACATTATGATATGATTACGGGCCTATGTTATGAGGTCCACTGTGATTTAAGAAATTTATTCTTTTTGACAACATTTGGAAAATGGTAAAGTGATTTATAAGTAAGAACAAATGTGTCAATTAACGGGAACTAGACAAGGGTTAGTGGAAATTCCTGTTTAATTTCCAAGGCATGTTTTATAATATTTTTCTCGTGACCTTGATAAGATAACTATGTTAACTTTCATTTTATTTAATATGAAAATAAGAACGTGGAGTGTAAATAACTTAAATGTTGGATATCGACAAGTTAAGTAACTCGACATTTTTCATTAAGATGATTTCATACGTTTATTTAAAATTAGGACTTTATCCCATGCTTCACCAACAGACCGTAATTTAAAAACTTGAAACCTATTGATGTCAAAGCTAAGGGGTATAAAATACTATTAAATTTTAGCAGAAAATACTATTAAATACGATACAATTTTACACAAGATATTTATTTATTTATAGAATGGATATACTTAAACCTTGCTACAACACTTATAGGCAGTGTACCTAATCGTACAGTAGTGTAGTTTTTAGTAAGTCTGGTTCGTTCCACGGGGAATCTTTTTAAACAAAGCTTAACGCTATATTAGTTTACTTTTATAAAAATACAAATATATATATAAGTAATATTATTATTATAAAGGGGGGTTTTTACCGTTTAATGACCGGTTTGTCGATTTTAAAACTTTAGTCGCAGTTAAAACCAAATAAATACAAGACTTTAAATTAAAGCATAAAGTAAATAACGATAATGAAATTGCGAATAATAAAAGTGCGATAAAATAAACTTGCGATAATTAAAAAGTACGATAATTAAAAGTGCAATTAAATACAATATAAAGGAAATTAAATATGAAATAAAAGAATTATGCTTATTTAAACTTCCGTAATCATGATGTTTGACGTGTTGATTTTAGTTTTATGCCCATGGGTTAATTGTCCTTTGTCCTGGATTATTTAATATGTCCATACGGATTTGTCCATAATAGTCCATCAGTCATAAATATAAAGAGCGAAAGCCTTCGTCAAATTATTCTTATTCCCGAAGTCAAATATTCCAACTAATTGGGGATTCGAATTGTAACAAGGTTTTAATACTTTGTTTAATGAATACACCAGGTTATCGACTGCGTGTAAACCAAGGTTTTACTACTTTGTTAACAATTACACCAATTACCCTTGAATGTAATTCACCCCTGTTTCAACAAGTCTATTAACTATTAATCCAGTTCCGTATCCGGTAAAATGAATAATTATTGGTATTTATAGATATCCCGCCCACCGTACTCAGTCAAGCGTATGTGGTTATATATAAATACGTCAAATTATAAGTTTGTATATTAAATTAACAAGGTATTGTTTAGTTAATATAAAACCCATTAATAGCCCATAGTCTAATTTCCACAAGTGTCGTTCTTTTGTCCAAACCCCAATTATGGTACAAAGCCCAATTATCCAATTTTAGTAATTAGCCCAACATCATGATTACTTCGGATTAAATAAGCATAATAATAACTTAGCTACGAGACATTAATATAAAAAGGTTGAACATAACTTACAATGATTAAAAATAGCGTAGCGTTACACGGACAGAATTTCGACTTACACCCTTACAACATTCGCTAACATACCCTTATTATTAGGATTAAAATTAAAATTAAAATTAAAATTAAAATATAAATATAAATATATACGATATAGATAGAGAGATGGATATATTTGGTTAATTTTTACGATCAGAATGCGCGAGCTTTATAGGGAGTTTCAGAAATTGGGGCTCCACGACTCGCGGCCAATTTTGCCTTCAAACTCCGCGAGTCGCGGAATTTACTTTTACAGCTCACCCATGTTTGGAGTCTTTCTTGCCGACGATTTATTTTATATATATAATATATATATAATTAATTATATATTATATTATATTTATATACATAGTTAACTTGTAATTTTTAGTCCGTTGCGTCGAGCGTTAAGAGTTGACTCTGGTCCCGGTTCCGGATTTTCGAACGTCCTTGCGTACAATTTAATATCTTGTACTTTGCGTTTTGAATCTTGTACTCTTGTAATTTCGAGACGTTTCTTATCAATAATTTGAATCTCTTTGATTGTCTTTTGTACTTTTGAGCTTTTTGGTCGTTTGCGTCTTCAATTCGTCGAATCTGTCTTTTGTCTTCACCTTTTATTATTTAAACGAATATCACTTGTAAATAGAACAATTGCAACTAAAAGCTTGTTTTTCTTGAGGAATAATGCTATGAAATATATGTTCGTTTTTAGCATTATCACCTATTATGAATATATATAATTCTACTTTTCTAAAATGTTTTATGATATAACGATTTTCATTATTTTAACCTTTTAACAAAATTATTCTTAAATATATTTAGTTTTGGAAAAAAAAATTATCATATTTATTTGATTTAGTTTCAAAAGTACAAAAAAAAACGTTTTCAGTTTAAAAAGAACTTTATTATTAAAACGTATATATCTTTTATAAATATCTAGAACCACTTTTGACAACTCATTACTTAACCAGTATGATAAAGATAACGATATTTATATTTTATTTTATTAAATATATATAACGATTTAAATTAATATTATATATATTTATACGCATAGTATACGTACATAGTTTTATACTTTTACTATACTTTAACTTTACCTTTACTTTACTTTTATTTTAATAATTCATACTTTAATAATTCACTTTAATAATTTATACTTTAATAATTCACTTTAATAATTTACTTTAATAATTCACTTTAATGATTCACTTTAATAATTCATACTTTAATAATTCACTTTAATAATTCATACTTTAATAATTCACTTTAATAATTTATACTTTAATAATTCATACTTTAATAATTCACTTTAATAATTCACTTTAATAATTCATACTTTAATAATTCACTTTAATAATTCATACTTTAATAATTCACTTTAATAATTCAAAAATCTATTATAAATAGAATTCAATAGGTTTCATTATTTCATAGAAACTTGAAAATATATTTCTCTAAACTCTCTCAATCGAATTACATATAAATATTTTCTTTGTATTATTTCAAGATATTATTAGTATACATAAAATACTATGACGGAGTTATATTCAGACGATTTCAAAATAAGTTTTCAAACGGGATAGAGCTGAGGAAATTATGGGTTATAGCTATGGAGGTTATGGGTATTGATCGAGGGTATTGCTCGTGAGGTCAACCTAACGTTTATCATTTTCGTTGCGTCTACGTACTTTCCTGCAATATTGAATCACAATATTGATACGTTCGTGAATTCGAGACAAACCCTGCACTTGTTCAGTGCCGTCATATACATAATTGCTACGAAATACAGTATTGTGAGTTTCATTTGCTCCCTTTTATATATATTTTTGGGACTGAGAATACATGCGCTGTTTTTATAAATGTTTTACAAAATAGGCACAAGTACTAAAACTAATTCTACGTGGGTTTAAACCAGAAATATACCCTTAGCTTGGTAACATTAAACTACTTGTCTATGTACGGTAGGTGCGAATCCTAAAGATAGATCTATTGGGCCTGACAAACCCCATCCTGACCAAGGTTGGAGAATTCGGATCTTGGGGAGATCTCGTTTGGACCTTTTTAGGGAGATCTCGGCATCTCGGAATAATCTCGGGGAGATCTCGGACGTTGACTTACGTTGACTTTATAGTTTTTTTAATAAAAATATACATAAAAACATAAATATATGTATATTTATATACGCCTTTACGAGATTTTACAAAAATTTCCGAGAAATAAGCGAGAAAATCTTAGAAATTACGAATTTTACAAGAAAATCTTACAAGTTAGCATGAAAATACGAGAAATTGTGACTTTGACTAAGTTTGACCCCGTTGACCGAGAAATCTCGGGAGATGAACATCTCGTCTCGGTTGCCTTCTAAAAACGAGATCTCGGAGGAGATCTCGGGAGATTTACAACACTGATCCTGACTATGGGATGCTTTAGTGCTTCGAGGTTATTTTAAACACACCTGATCTGATGTACTTCATAGGGTAAAACATGAACGTTAAGGCTTGTTACCGGGTGCCTACAGCTTATAGAATACTTTTATACACTTGCGAGTGTACATATATTTATAAACGGAAATTTTGTGGTCTATTAATATACTGAAATGATTGTTATGATAAACCTATGAACTCACCAACCTTTTGGTTGACACTTTTAAGCATGTTTATTCTCAGGTATGAAAGAAATCTTTCGCTGTGCATTAGCTCATTTTAAGGATATTACTTGGTGAGACGACCCGACCCAATCCATAGGGACGAATACAATAACATATGATAACATTGCGAGGTACTTGACCTCTATATGATACATTTTACAAACGTTGCATTTATTCTTATAAGGCAAACTATCATTACATCAATATTTGACATTTTCGTCTAACATTTCATAATATCCAAATGACCTAATCTGTCATTTACTTATTTATATTCTCTATTGAACTCCAATGACTCGAATGCAACGTCTTTGTATCATGGCTTAAAAGGTCCCAAGTAGTATCCTTAACATGAGCTAATGCATAGCGGAAGACTTAATTCATACCTGAGAATAACATGCTTTAAAACGTCAACATAAAGTTGGTGAGATATATAGGTTTGATGCTAGCAGCGTTATAACAATGGAACACAAGATTTCATATATAAACATTTTAATAAAAATATTCTAAGTGGTTGAGCACTTGGTAACCATACTTAACATTTAATCACGTCGCATATTCCCTTTATTATGAAATCTTACTACACCGTACCAAGGTGTAGTCACGAAACGAAGTACTGTGCAACCGTTGAATACTGGTCGTCCAGTCCGGTTGGGGTTGTCAGGCCCGATAGATCTATCAACAGGATTCGCGTTTACAATACCGCTGTAAATATTAGTTACCAAGCTACAGGGAAGTATGCCAGTGGTACAACTCAACGTAGAATATATTTTTCAGTTACTTGTGTCCATAGCGTAAAACATAAAATACATGTATTCTCATCCCGAAATATTTAGAGTTTAAAAGTGGGACTATATACTCACTTTTGTCTTGAAGATATGTAATTTCGACTTGGTCTCCGATTGATATCACGAACCTATCCATATATAATATATCAATACTTTTTCTTTTTAAAACAATCGTCACATATATATATACTTATAATACTTTTAATACTTTTAATAATTCCTTAGTCCGTAGTTAGCAGTCCGATGTTAGTAATTCAATTTTAATGGTTCATTTTTAGGTGTTTAATAAACCCCCAATGAAATCAATAAAACCCCCATCGTATATGTATTGGTCGAGATTAATCTTGACCCACGGTACTGGTGTTGTCAAATGACGTGTTGCGTACATAAAGTACCGGTGTTGTCAAATGACGTGTTGCGTACAATCATGGGATCTTATGATTAATCTTCTCGTATTGTTTACGGGTGATCCTGAACCATATAAAATTAAATTATGAGTACATATATATAAAATATCATGTTATTTTAGAAAGATGTGATTTATTTAATTTTTCTCCAATTATTTTCGTGGCTAAACTAGTCTTGGATATCCGATTTTGTTTTGGTCATAGTTTATTCGTTACAACTCCGTTTTCGTTGGTTCAACTTGCCACTTCCTTGGTTCGAGTCCCTCTTTAAGAATATGAACTGTAAATACCTTAGTTTGTATTCGAAATCACAGGTCAAAGGTCAAACTTTGGTGAAACTTATGAAGTTAATCATTTTCCATTATGTAAACAACCTTAAATGATTATTTTTCTAAAAATACTTATACTTTGAATTAAATCATGAAATTTTTATGTATTAACATATTCATAAGAAATATCATTTTTCCAGAAAATAAACCTCCAATTCAAAGTTCAAGATGGTTTTTAATTATCCAACCCAAAACAGCCCCCGGTTGCACTCCGACGTCATAAAAACAGTTTTTTAAGGTATTCTTTGAAAAACCAAGTTATACCTTGTTAAATTAGCATATATTTAAGTTATATTACAGGTCTTGAAGTATTTTAAAAGTTAAGTTAGAAGGATCTATTTAGTTTGCAAACAAGTTTGAAATCATTCAAACTATGTTTTTGTTGTTAAAATTGTATACCATACAATAAGATAGCTATATATATATGAATCGAATAAGGTTATGAACAAAGTTACTACCTCAAGTTACTTGGACAAGATTGCTGTAAAAGAGGAGTAAAAACCTAGAACCAAAAGAGTGATGAAATTGGATGAAAGATTGGAAGCAACTTAAGACATAAACTTGAATTGAAAGTTGTATTTTTGTAGTGTTTTTGTTGATCTTTTTATGGTGGTGTTTAAGGTGATTCTTGAGAGGATTTTTGCTGGAGTTCTTAGAGAGACATGAGGCTAGTAAGTGTGTGTGTTTAGCTAGAGAAATGATGTTCCAAAAATTGAAAATGGATGCATGTATTTATGGTGGTGTAAAAGGTGTATAAATTTGTAATTTTGTGAAAAGATCTTTTAATCATGTGAAATTGTCATACTAAATAACAAAAGTAGTTACCTTATACATAAGGCATGAACAAGGGCTGGTTGGTGGTGATTTGATGTGTATATACCAATAGTAAATACGTATAGAAGCTAGGTATGATACGAGTACATATACTCTAGATATACGTATAGAAATCTTGTGAAAAATGGAATGAGGATTCAAATATAGCTATCTTTTGTGAATATACTTATATTGTTTTATGTATTTAAGTCTTTAAAAGTGATTAAATACATTATATATACGATATATGTATAAACATTATAGGTCGTAAGTATTTATGTCAAATAACGTTACGTATAGTTATCGTTTTGAAAGCTTAAGTTAGTAGTTTCAAAATATACTTATAAATTATTGTTATTAATACAAAATGAGATATTTAAACATCCTTAAATCATGTTAAATATGTATATATACATATATATACACAAACGTATAATTAACATATATTGTATAGTTCGTGATATCATCGGTCAAACTAGACGGTTAAACGTTATGTAAAACTCTTTTCAAAATCATAAATCTCAACAATTTAGATTGCTTATCATGTTGGTAAGTTTTAATTTATGTAAATATTAATCTTATAAGTGTAAAACGATCGAAAAAATCCGGGTCGTTACAGTACCCACCCGTTAAAGAAATTTCGTCCCGAAATTTGGTAGAGGTTGTCATAAATAACAATAGGAATGTTTTCATGACGAATATGAGGTATTAATAGAGTTTTATCATTATTGGAAGATATGGATAAAACGATTCGGTCATGTGAAGCGCACGAGTGAAGCTATCACAAAAGAATGAAATGAGTGAATATAGAATTGTTTTAACCGATGTCGAGATTAGGATTGATTTCCAGAATTTAAGGGATTTAAAGAAAATATTATGTAATAAGATTTGGTTCTTCGATGATTTAGAAAACAGGATCTCCTTTGATTTAATGCGATAATCTGTTTCGATTTCTTTGTCGGATATTTCACTATAAATCCACCTCCTTCCCTTTCTTACTTCCATACCTCACATCTCTTACTCTTCCTCCTCTAATTCATACCTTAAGGTATCCTTTAAAATGCTTCATCCCGTTCTGATTTTTGTTATACTTCTAACTTTTATATCTTTCATTCTTCTCTTTCATCTACCGCTAGAAGAATCTATTCACTTTTATGATTTTCTTGGAATTATAATGTTTCTAATTCTCCCGTGTCTTTACGTCGCCATACGTATTGATACACACGGTTTGTAGTTTCTGGGTGGTTATTGGGTTTGATATCTTTCCTTATATTTCGATGCTCCTGCTTCTGTTTTCCATAATCATTGTCATCCATAGTTAATACTCTCTCCTATTTGCTGTAATCTATACCCCAATTTCTATTTTGGGACTTTGTCCCTTCGTTTCTTCTTCCCGTCCTTGAGTCAAGCGATCAATAGTTCGAAATTCGTAGGTATAAAATTCGGAATGAACATAGCTAATGCTCTAAGAAAGGAATGGTAATGGCACGATTTTGATTTGTCAAATTACCAGAATATCCAGGAAAATAGAACTATCAAGATGATTTGTTCTTAATATGTTTCGGAATTGGATAGAATGTAAAAGTCGTGTAACATGGCACATGATGACGGTACTGTGAATCATCATATTCCATTAGAAATTTAACATGACTTACTGTAATATAATGAAGTTGATCAAGTTTCATTATATTATACTAGTTCATGCATCAGTTCCCAACACTGCTTCAGAACATTCCTATTTTAAACTTGAAGGATTTAGAAACTAACACAGTTTCCTTTATATTGTAACGCAGATATTACAGAGAGATAAATGATTTCAGATAAGGATAGTGGTGAAAATATCTTCAGAAATATTGAGGATATTTATAATGAAAGATATGATAATATCTTGGAATTTCTAATGTCGAAGGATGATGATGAAGATTGACCCGTAAGGGTTTAGATTCAGAAGCAAGGTGTTTGCTACAGAATCGTCATAATTCTTTATGTACACGTTTAGTCCTTGTAACTTGTTCAGAGTCTCCTTCATGGTTTGTTCAATCCGGTTTTCAGTACCAATTTTCTATCGAGCGTTCCTAACACTTCCTTCTTTTATCATCAACATTTGGTCATTAAGACCTTCTACAACATGCTGCTTCGTCAGTATTTTCAAAGTTATTGGATCTGGGTCATTGGTTATCAAACCAAGATGGTTTAAGGAGAATTGTATTTTTAGATGATTAAACGCTGATGGTAATATGATGGAATATAAAAGGTTCTCCGGTAACGATGGCGAAAGAACAACGTATATATATATATATCGAGATTGTAATAAGAGTAGTCTTACTGAGATATCGAAGTGGAGCTGTGACAAAATTAGTTAATTGAAAAGGAATCGCGTGATTGTTTTTGCTAATGGATGATAAGGAATTCGATGCGGATACGTTTTAACTATAACTTCGAGTTCAAAAATTTTTAGGTGCATAACTGTATGCATAAATCTTTATTCCGTAGACGAGGTGCGGCTGGTTGAACTTCTTGATCGAGATGTTTTCAAGAATCATGAAAAGTTGTGAATGCGAATTGTAATCGTCAAGATACAAATGAGGTTTAAAATAGAATCAAGTGGCAAACTTGAAGGATTGTTTAGTTTCATATGTAATAATCATCATTTTAACTCATTTTTAATTGTCCAAAGTTAGCAGTCCAATAGTCCGATTGTCCAATGGTTCAATAAATTCATATATGAACTAAATATATAATATTCGAATTACTTAATACGTATCGTGACCCGTGTACTGGTCTCGGTGTCGATCACAACTCAAAGTATATATATATTTTGGAATCAACTCCGACCCTGTATAGCCAACTCCCACCTTCACATATAGAGTGTCTATGGTTGTTCCGAAATATATATATAGATGGATCAATATGATAAGTCGAAACCTTGTATACGTGTCCTGTTATTTAAAATGCGTAAAATAAATAAATATATATCATGACCCATTATACAACGTGTTGTCTCAGAATTAATCCGACGTGTTGTTGTACATGTGTCCCGACGGTATGTAAAGTACAGAAATTAAAATTGCAAGAATGTAAATTGCGATAAATTAAATATTAATCAGTTAGCTGGGAACAGTTAGCCGGAACAGTTAGCGTGTAATCCTATCACAATTTCAATTAATTAATTCATCTGTTTCTAACAATTTTTATTTTGCCAATGTTTCTTCATTATGCCACTTGTTGGATTCGGATAGGTAAAAATCCAAATATGAAATTTAAATGGAAATGGTTAATCTGAGGTGAACGGATACGTATATCGGTAATTGTAAGTAGGATAATAAATGATCGTTGAATCAGATTCGAAGAATGTACAGTGTAACTTGTTAATGTGAATTCTAAATATTCCTTGGGTACTACCCACCCGTTAAAATATTTTCATCATTAACAGTTTGTACGAATGAAATTTTCAATTACAATCTTTATGAAAATATATTTGCATATATATTTTCTTCGGAGGTAACTATGAATTTAATGAGTCAATAAAATATTCAACTCATTTGATTTATCGTTATTACTAGATTACATAATCTCCAAAACATTAGAGATTACATAATCGTCATGTCGAACGAAGAACGATACGTAAAGAAGAGGTAATCGGTGTAGAATGATATGTAGAACAAAGATCATATTCGAAGTTCAGATGATGATGTTGAGGTACGTGGTGCGGATGTGATTGTTGGTGGTGGTAATGATACGGTTGGTGTTGATGCTGATGATGTCGTTGACGTCGATGATGCTACTGGTACTGAAGATTGCGAGGTTGATGTTGTTAACGATACTGGTTATGCTGCTGGTGCTGCTGCTGGTGTTTGTAACCTTCGCACCGTGTTCTCCAAAGCCGTCACACGAGCGCGAAGTTCGTTAATTTCTGCTAGTACACCAGGATGATTGGCGGTTGGAGTGAGCGAATGAACAAGATCCGAAATATGGGATAGGATATAATCGTGACGAGATGCTTGAGAAATGAGAGAGAAAATGGTTTCTCGAACAGGTTCGCCGGTAAATGCTTCAGGTTCGTCGCCAATGGGGCAATTCGGTGGGTGAAAGGGATCACCTTCTTCTTGTCTCCAATAATTTAGTATACTACGAACCCATCCCCAATTCATCCAGAATAGATGATGAGAAATTGGTTGATCCATTCCAGTGATGCTGCCTTCGGAGCCCGAATGGAAATCCATATCAGCGTAGCTGTCGGAGTCGGAGGAATTCGAACTGGACGCGGAGTTCATCTTGTACAGTCGGGGAAATGAATTTTTGGTTTGGAATAGATTATAGGAGTTGGGTTTGGTATTCTTCAATACATAATTTACATATGTATTTATAATACTCAAAATCCCGTGAATTACGGAGAATCTTTGAAATTCGTCAGGCAATGTCTATAGCAACAGATACGCTAGGATACGAATTTTGTCTATACACTATCGATGCACCAAATGCAGTAAGACGTGTCTAGACTTAAGAATACTAAGCAGGCAATTCTTAAGGATGATAAGCAGATGATTTTCGACTAGATATGATAAGCAAAACTTTTGACATGTAGACACGGTCAAAGTCCAGACTCACTAATGCATCCTAACAACTACCAGTTAGACACACTAATGCAAGGCCTGGTTCGCTAAGACCAACGCTCTGATACCACATGAGACGACCCGACCCAATCCATAGGGACGAATACAATAACATATGATAACATTGCGAGGTACTTGACCTCTATATGATACATTTTACAAACGTTGCATTTATTCTTATAAGGCAAACTATCATTACATCAATATTTGACATTTTCGTCTAACATTTCATAATATCCAAATGACCTAATCTGTCATTTACTTATTTATATTCTCTATTGAACTCCAATGACTCGAATGCAACGTCTTTGTATCATGGCTTAAAAGGTCCCAAGTAGTATCCTTAACATGAGCTAATGCACAGCGGAAGACTTAATTCATACCTGAGAATAACATGCTTTAAAACGTCAACATAAAGTTGGTGAGATATATAGGTTTGATGCTAGCAGCGTTATAACAATGGAACACAAGATTTCATATATAAACATTTTAATAAAAATATTCTAAGTGGTTGAGCACTTGGTAACCATACTTAACATTTAATCACGTCGCATATTCCCTTTATTATGAAATCTTACTACACCGTACCAAGGTGTAGTCACGAAACGAAGTACTGTGCAACCGTTGAATACTGGCCGTCCAGTCCGGTTGGGGTTGTCAGGCCCGATAGATCTATCAACAGGATTCGCGTTTACAATACCGCTGTAAATATTAGTTACCAAGCTACAGGGAAGTATGCCAGTGGTACAACTCAACGTAGAATATATTTTTCAGTTACTTGTGTCCATAGCGTAAAACATAAAATACATGTATTCTCATCCCGAAATATTTAGAGTTTAAAAGTGGGACTATATACTCACTTTTGTCTTGAAGATATGTAATTTCGACTTGGTCTCCGATTGATATCACGAACCTATCCATATATAATATATCAATACTTTTTCTTTTTAAAACAATCGTCACATATATATATACTTATAATACTTTTAATACTTTTAATAATTCCTTAGTCCGTAGTTAGCAGTCCGATGTTAGTAATTCAATTTTAATGGTTCATTTTTAGGTGTTTAATAAACCCCCAATGAAATCAATAAAACCCCCATCGTATATGTATTGGTCGAGATTAATCTTGACCCACGGTACTGGTGTTGTCAAATGACGTGTTGCGTACATAAAGTACCGGTGTTGTCAAATGACGTGTTGCGTACAATCATGGGATCTTATGATTAATCTTCTCGTATTGTTTACGGGTGATCCTGAACCATATAAAATTAAATTATGAGTACATATATATAAAATATCATGTTATTTTAGAAAGATGTGATTTATTTAATTTTTCTCCAATTATTTTCGTGGCTAAACTAGTCTTGGATATCCGATTTTGTTTTGGTCATAGTTTCTTCGTTACAACTCCGTTTTCGTTGGTTCAACTTGCCACTTCCTTGGTTCGAGTCCCTCTTTAAGAATATGAACTGTAAATACCTTAGTTTGTATTCGAAATCACAGGTCAAAGGTCAAACTTTGGTGAAACTTATGAAGTTAATCATTTTCCATTATGTAAACAACCTTAAATGATTATTTTTCTAAAAATACTTATACTTTGAATTAAATCATGAAATTTTTATGTATTAACATATTCATAAGAAATATCATTTTTCCAGAAAATAAACCTCCAATTCAAAGTTCAAGATGGTTTTTAATTATCCAACCCAAAACAGCCCCCGGTTGCACTCCGACGTCATAAAAACAGTTTTTTAAGGTATTCTTTGAAAAACCAAGTTATACCTTGTTAAATTAGCATATATTTAAGTTATATTACAGGTCTTGAAGTATTTTAAAAGTTAAGTTAGAAGGATCTATTTAGTTTGCAAACAAGTTTGAAATCATTCAAACTATGTTTTTGTTGTTAAAATTGTATACCATACAATAAGATAGCTATATATATATGAATCGAATAAGGTTATGAACAAAGTTACTACCTCAAGTTACTTGGACAAGATTGCTGTAAAAGAGGAGTAAAAACCTAGAACCAAAAGAGTGATGAAATTGGATGAAAGATTGGAAGCAACTTAAGACATAAACTTGAATTGAAAGTTGTATTTTTGTAGTGTTTTTGTTGATCTTTTTATGGTGGTGTTTAAGGTGATTCTTGAGAGGATTTTTGCTGGAGTTCTTAGAGAGACATGAGGCTAGTAAGTGTGTGTGTTTAGCTAGAGAAATGATGTTCCAAAAATTGAAAATGGATGCATGTATTTATGGTGGTGTAAAAGGTGTATAAATTTGTAATTTTGTGAAAAGATCTTTTAATCATGTGAAATTGTCATACTAAATAACAAAAGTAGTTACCTTATACATAAGGCATGAACAAGGGCTGGTTGGTGGTGATTTGATGTGTATATACCAATAGTAAATACGTATAGAAGCTAGGTATGATACGAGTACATATACTCTAGATATACGTATAGAAATCTTGTGAAAAATGGAATGAGGATTCAAATATAGCTATCTTTTGTGAATATACTTATATTGTTTTATGTATTTAAGTCTTTAAAAGTGATTAAATACATTATATATACGATATATGTATAAACATTATAGGTCGTAAGTATTTATGTCAAATAACGTTACGTATAGTTATCGTTTTGAAAGCTTAAGTTAGTAGTTTCAAAATATACTTATAAATTATTGTTATTAATACAAAATGAGATATTTAAACATCCTTAAATCATGTTAAATATGTATATATACATATATATACACAAACGTATAATTAACATATATTGTATAGTTCGTGATATCATCGGTCAAACTAGACGGTTAAACGTTATGTAAAACTCTTTTCAAAATCATAAATCTCAACAATTTAGATTGCTTATCATGTTGGTAAGTTTTAATTTATGTAAATATTAATCTTATAAGTGTAAAACGATCGAAAAAATCCGGGTCGTTACACTTGGAGTCATTCATGACATACTTTGAAAGACGTTGCATTCGAGTCGTTGAGTTCATCAAGATTAATATTAAGTCAATTATAGTTGGATGTAATATGAAATGGTATGCATGCCGTCAATTTTTGATGTAAAGAAAGTTTGTCTTTTAAAAACGAATGCAATGTTTGTAAAACGTATCATATAGAGGTCAAATACCTCGCGATGTAATCAACTATTGTGAATCGTTTATAATGTATATGAACGGGTCCTTTCACAAAGCTAATAATCTCCAACAAACCGCTACTAGCGTAATCAATAACATATAATCGACATAATATAATATGCTACAAAACAATACACAACCATGGTTAACCATTCTCGCGTCATGGTGCTACCGGCTCTTTGGTTCACACCATACGCATTTGTCATGATGCTACTGGCTCTTTGGTTCACATCACAACTCGAGTCATACTCACGCTAGAGTGCTTCCGGCTCTTTGGTTCACACTCTAACAACGCTAAGGTGCTACCGGCTCTTTGGTTCACACCCTAACAAATAGTGCTATAGCGCTACCGGCTCTTTGGTTCACACTATAACACACGTACTATGACGCTACCGGCTCTTTGGTTCACATCATAGCACGCTCGCACAGACTATGGCACTACCGGCTCTTTGGTTCATACTATAACATACAAATAAATACATTACATACATATACATATAATCATTCCACTCACCTTTAACGATTTGGTGACGGTTTTATACTTCCGCAAGCTTCAAAGCAAAGTACCTAATATAATAAGTACTTCAATCAACCCACATAACTTGTTGGACTAAATACCAACAATTTCACTTATGTGCATTTAATGACTTAAATGCATTAAATGTCCCATTTTCACCAAAACCGCCCTTTAAGGGTCAAGACCATCATTAATCACTTAAAAGCTAGTGATTAAGGTCCAACAACATTAACCATTACACAATTAGGGTATTTCATACCCATATTTCCCAATTAGGTCAATCATTAGCCCTTTGACTAATTTAAAGTCAACACACCCATTTCGGGTTATCTACTAACCCATCTAACACCCATTTACTAATTAACTAGATGTGCTAGTGATTAACTAACCAATTAGAACTCATAAACATCAATTAACTTTTTGAAACCCTAGGTTAGTTACCATTGAGTCTTTATGACTCCATTTTACCCAAGAACACCCAAAATCACCAAATATGGTTTTATGTTCATCACTAACTTAAACCCTAACCCTTACACAAAATTAAGGTAAGGAAATTAAAGTTAGAACGTACCACTACAACCACAACGGAGCTAGAGAGGAGATGAACAAATTTAATACCCGCACTTTGGTCCTTGAACAACTTCTTCCTCTTGGATTAAAGCTTTCTCACTCAAGAATCACACTCTCTCTCTAAAATTTAAGTGAAGAGGATAAGGTTGTTGATAATGGAGTTAATGATACTCCCCAAACTGACCAACTGGCCTTTAACTCATCCACAAGTGCAATTACCAAAATGCCCATTAAAATATCTGAATAAAAGAGCAGAAACACGGCTACAGTGTTAGTGCACCACGCGCACTATTAAGGGTGCGTTGAGCGCACCTAGCTCAGATCCTTCTCTGACTTTTGGTTAACTGCACAATCATTACCACACTTTATGTACTCTATTTACACTGCTGTACAATGAAGATTAGGGTCTTACACTAGCATAGCGTTATGTATTTACAGAATTAAAAATGCGTTGCTACGGGCATGGTTGGAAGCACGTGACCTAGTGTGCATAATGGACTCCACGTTTTTAGCGTCGAAAAAACCGCATAAAAAGGGGAACAGAACCATCGATATGATGTGGTTAGTTTGGATTGTTTATTATACCTGTATGTAAATGTATAAAAAATATCTCGATATATTTAGCATTTTTTAAAAACAGTCCGTTTTGCACATAGCTAGTTACGTTGTGTTCGTAAAGTTATTTCGAGTTGAACGATGATTTTGGAAAAATTTAACTCGAAGCGAGTGGGAAGATGTGACCCGTTAAAAATTTGGGTGGATTTTGCTTAAGTTATTTTAATTAAATAATAATTTACATTTTTTACTCTTGGGAATTTGACATGTTTAACATTGTTTGGGGGTGTTTGGTAACTTTTTTGTTGTTGTCGTTTAATAAGAGTTGGCAGGTCCAAACGATCAAAATTTGAACCTTTTTAGTATATAGATAAGTAAATGGTAAGTACAGCGGGCGCATTCTCAAAATGTAATGATTTACATGAGGCTTGAACTCCTGTGGATGAGCAAACATACAAACTGAAAGTATCACTAAAACCAAGTAGAAATATGTTTTCATGATGCTAAATATATAATAAAACCTATAAAACTACACCCTTAATAAACCAAAATAAAAAATGGAGGCCTACTATATATGAGTAATTTATAGGTATTATTATGTAAAGCAACAAAGAGGCAAAAAGCTATAATCATGTGGTCGGTTTACGTAGTTGATTTCTATTTACCACTATTACCATGCTTAATTAGGTCCATCAAAACTTTTAAAAAATAAATAATCTTACGTGTTATTTTTTTTAATTAAACTGAAATATAAAAAAATAACTT
This sequence comes from Rutidosis leptorrhynchoides, assembly GCF_046630445.1. Lineage (NCBI taxonomy): Eukaryota > Viridiplantae > Streptophyta > Magnoliopsida > Asterales > Asteraceae > Rutidosis > Rutidosis leptorrhynchoides. The sequence continues at coordinate 617,960,959 of NC_092333.1, read as the reverse complement.
CCTAAAATAACTTTCTTAACTAAGGTATATAATCTACATAAATAGATATATCTATATATTCATATAAACTTTTAAAATAATAATAATGTCATCATTTCACTAATTACCTTTTAATTTTATAATAATGATGCCATTATTATTTTATATTTTTTTTTTGTTTTAACAGCGATTTGGATCACCCGAGGGGGACTTTTAACCACCCGTTGCGATCATCTCCCTTTTCGACTATGCCGATGCAGCGATAAACCCCGCCCCCATCGCTGCCCGGGAGGAAATCTTGAACCGATCCAAGGGCACGGCCAAGTAAAACCCCCTCCCCTTTACCCACCAAACGATATGGAAAATGTGCCATGGGTAAAACTTCATGGCAGAGATGAAATTGTGTTTTTAATATGTAGCCAATGGGGGTCGAACTCCTGACCTCCCCTAAAGGAGGCGACAATATATGCATGCCGATTTTGAAGGGCAATAAGGTTTTATGATTTTAAATTATATATACAGAATAAAAATAAATACAAATCGATAATACCATTTTACTGATTTACATTATAAATTAATTCTAATTAAAAAAAGATACAAAATCAAAACAAATAAATACACAAAATATATAAATACCTCATGACCGTATGTACAAACTTTTTAACAAATTATACAATCTTTAACAAAATAACCCATGAACACATGTACAGACTTTAAAGCATATTGTACAACCTTTATATAATAATTTTATTTTAAGTTTTAAAATATTTTCAAGAGTCATTTGTTATTACTAATAATTATTATTAAAAAATATAAATACTCAAATTTTAAACAAATTTTTTATTATATCTATATTATATCTATATTATATTATATTATATATAATAAGAAAGTCAATTTCACGTAATCATCATTCAAAATTTTAAAATGAAGAAGAGAGAACCATTAGATTATAAAGCAACTATACATAACAACTGTTAGATTGTTTGATCACTCAACAATTGTGTTTGTTCTCATTTTTAATTATTGAGTGACAAAATTGCCCTTTCACCTCACCAATTTCATTCACGTCGATACTAATCTTTAAACAAAAAAAAGAACGAAATAGGCCAGTTGCCCAACAAAATTCATTCATCGACAAAGTGGAGATCCAAAAATCTTTTTCCTCACCCACGTCGGGTAATTAGGGTTTACAAAATCAAGGTTCGTATTATCCAATTAGGGTTCGCAATATCAAAAGGTCAATTGAATCTGATCCTTCTTCACATTTTGTTCAATTGTTTAATGTTATCAAAAAATTTGTTTAATATATCAGAATCTTCATCAATCGGTGATGTTCAACGAATTCATATAAAACCAATTTTTATCAATTTGTAATTACAAAATAATTTCACGGTCGATTTCGATTAGTTAGTAGATCAGGATTACGGGTAATGTACAATTTTCGCTGTTTTCAATCCTTGTGGGGTTTTTCAGTGTTTTTCGTATTTTACATCATGGACATTAGGTACGTCGATTTTGTTGTCTTCGCATTTTATCTGAAATTGAAATAAGGTCTCATACGATTGATTCAAATAACTATATTAATTTAAATTGATTATTATAATTTATATATAACTATAATTATTTTTTCTCAACTATTTGGTACTAGTAAAATGACCCGTGGAATCACGAATTTATTTAAACGAAACAATTTAATGATATGTTTTAGGTATTAAGTTAATGTAAATGCTAAAGTCATTTAGTGTAATGACCCGTGGAACCACAGAGTTCGACTTAGAAACTCGTCAGCTGAACATTTCATCAAATACCTAAAATGCATATTAACAATCCACATTCAATCATAAGAGATAATATTGGTTGTCATTTTATTTTAAAATTGTAAATTAAAATATAAATCCTTCTGTCTAGCTTTTATATCTTCTCGTACTCAATTCTAAATAATTAATAAAAATAATTCAGAATTATTTAATTTTAATAATTAAAATAATTATTAATAAGATTTAATAATAATAATTAATTAATAAGATTTAATTTTAATTCAAAATTATTTAGATTAATGACATCACCCAACATGCTTAGATTTTTTTTCTTTTGTTTTTAATTTTTTTTTAACAAAAAAATTAGCCTAATAATGACATCATCATTATAGGATTTTAACAGAAACTAAATTAAAATTATTTAGATTAATGACATCACCCAACATGCTTAGATTTTTTCTTTTGTTTTTTATTTTTTTTAACAAAAAAAATAGCCTAATAATGACATCATCATTACAGGATTTTAATAGAAACTATAGATTGGGGTTTTTATTGTTCAATTACATATTTTTGCTCACATATCTTAGATTGTAAGACTAACCCGAAACAGCCCGTTAAGAACATGATGAAATATGAATTTGAGTTAAATGTTTTCTTTTAAAGCTTTGAGCTCCTTTAAAGTACTAGCTTCGAGTGTTTCGAATGGGTTTAAGATCGTCATCAGGAACTTCATCAAAATAATTATGTTCGTAGCTTAGTTATTGATTAATATGTAGGTATCGTGATGTTGATTCAGTGTAGTTATTGATAACTATTTACATTTTTATTTATGCTTTAAAGTAAATTTTTCAAAGACAATGTGTGCAACTTAAATTCTTTGAACTTAATGTTTAGGTTTTCTAGGTATGAGATGGTCTAAAGGTAAAGGGGCAACAAAGAGAGTGAGCTACATGCCTATTGATGGTAAGTTAAGATCAACAATTTCATTGAAATTTGTTACTGTTGTATATTTTTTATGTCATGTTTCAGGGAAATGCTGCATACAAGGGAATACAATGGAATGCAATTGTAAGACCCAAATATTTATTGTAAATAATGTCTTTATGGTGTACGATGCATGTATGAAGTGTACGTGTTGCTTGATCGAACACCGAAGGAAACTGGACGTTGTCTGAAGCGGCAAGGTGTGTACGTATCTTTTTAACCCCAAATAAAGTTTGTGTTGATGTTTCAAAGCCTTACCATTAGAAAGAAAATCTTATTACGTTTCCAACGATATTTGATTCATCGAAAACGGAGCTACGGTCAAAAGTTATGGCCAAAACAAGTTTCTGAAAACTGACCTGTAGGTTGGAGCGGCGCTCCACCTTTTGGCGCGGCACGTCGAACCCATCTGATGCAATTTTCATCCTTTTTAAAAGGTCTAAATGAGGGGTACTTTGGTCTTTTCATTTAGGGTCGGTTTAGGGTCATCAAGACTGATCTAGAACTCCATTGGAGCTCATTTCTCACCCACACAAAAACTCTCATCCACATCTAGAGAGAGAGGAAGAGTTCTAGAGTGAGAGAGCTTGATTTGGAGAAGAAGGAGTCGAATTCTCGCCAAATCTCGGGTTTTAAAGTTGTTCATCTCGCTCCTAGCTATGTTTTGGTAGTATTGGTAAGTTCTAACTCCGAATTTCATTTGTTAGATTTGATATTCAAGTTAGGGTTTGAGATTGTTAGTTATAAAACCCATTTGGTTGATGAAGAGGGTTTATGGAAACTTGCTATTTTGATATTTGGCGGATTTTGAGTTGGTTAATGATTTAACCATGTTTAAGACTCGTAAATGGTGTATAATCACTAGTGTTAGTGATTATTGGTGTTTTGGAAACCATTAGGGTTCTTATGGTTGACTAACTTTGACTAGAGTCAAAATTAGGGTTTGGTGATGATTATGACCCAATTGTCGATTTAATAAGGTTTATAAACTTAAAATGGAGTAAGTTGAAGTATAAAACCGAGTTAAATTTGTTTTGTTGTTAAAACTTGATAATGGTGCGATATTGACTTCTTATGGGTCAAATTAGGGTTTAAGTGCCATTTTGGGCAAGATAGGTGTTTAATACCTATGATTGGGTCTAATTGGCGTATTAGGACCATTCTCACTTGTGTTAGTGATTATTGGTTAGTTTGGGCACGGTTTGTGCTTGGAAGTGCATTTGGGTCGAAATTGCACTAGTTGTCAATTTGGGTTGATTTGTAAATCCACCCTAATTGTGTTGTTGTGTTTGTGATAATGGAATAGGTACATTCCATTGGCGTGTTGCGGATTATCCAGTGGCATTTCTTCAAGGCGACAAGGTGAGTGGAATATTTATACATGTATGTATGTGGTTTATTTACTCGTACGCTATGTGGGCCTTTGGTGCCACATCGTGAGTATTGGGTGTTATGTCACAAGATGGTGACTTATTGAGGTTAAGGGTGAAGAGAACTACGGGTTGGTAGTGTCTCGTTAGGTGCCTCACAAGTCGGTGACACCTCATGGTGGTTCACGAGGCGGTGACCCCTTTGGTAATTGGTTGATGGTTCACAAGTCGGTGATACCATAAGTTGGGGAAGTGATTCACAAGTCGGTGACACTTCGTAGTGTTCACGAGTCGGTGACACTAGATGGTGATTCACAAGTCGGTGACACCTTATGATGAGTCACAAGTCGGTGACATTTCTTAGTGTTCACAAGTCGGTGACACTAGGTGGGGCTTCACAAGTCGGTGATGCCACATGGTGATTCACAAGTCGGTGACACCTTACGATGAGTCACAAGTCGGTGACATCATACGAGTGAGACTCGACGTTAATGGTCGTCTACAAGTCGGTAGTGCCATAGCGGGGAACGGTTTGTTATATTTATGTATTATTGTGATTTAGTATATTATTGTGGCGATTTATATACTAACGTTGTTGCTAGTCGTATGTTTGGTGTTGCTAGCTCGTTTATGCATTTTGTTTGCATGGTATTGTAAGTGGATGCGTGTAGGTAAATTACATTTGTATATGTATAAGTATTGCATTCACTAAGCGTTAGCTTACCCTCTCGTTGTTGACTTTTTTATAGATTGCATGGATGCGGAGGCTCGGGTAAGCGGGGACTAGTGGACTTGTGTAGTTGCTTTAGAAGGCTTGCTTTTAGATTGATTAGTATTAGGTAGCGTATCCCCAATCGCCATGCTCGGCCTTTATTTTGTATTACAAAGCATGTGGTTGAAAACTTGTATTTTCGTACGAAAGTCGTAAAATGGCCGATGTGGGCCCGGTCTTCGTAAAACTAATTTTATTAATGGGACGTGTTAGTTCTACATATATTAATGTATGGTTAAAAGCGTTTTGTCTAAGTACGTCGGGAAGTGGTCAAACATTTTCGCATTTCATGACTTTTTGGACAGGCCAGTTTGGCGCGCCGCGCCATATGCTGTTCCAGCAAAAAAAAATTATTGATATTTCCGCGTGATTGTTTATATTACGGGTTGGGATGTTACAAGTGGTATCAGAGCATGGTCTAAGGGATTTAGGTGACTTGAGATAGGTGCCTAGACTTAGACTTTTGTGTGTGCTAAATTTGTTGCGGGACTTGTAGGATTACGGGTCGGAATGGGTTTAGTTAGTGCCTTGTTTATAGGTTGACTAACATTTATATTAGTAATGCGGATATTATTAATATGCTATTGTGCTGTGATAATGATTCTTGTGTTATGTTTTGTTTGTGTTTGCGGTTGCATATATCATCAAGAGAGGCGGTCGTTGTACTAACGAGTCGATACGACGTGTATGCGTAATAAGGACTTGCAAACCTTATTACGGGTGCAAATCGTGTCTAGCAAGTGATGTACGACGAGTGTTTAGCAAGATGGGGTGGTATTGTGTGTGTGCTTTATACGTTCGTGATCTAATCGCTTTGCATTCCTTAGAATGGTGACGGGAAATAGGATCGAGACGAACGACGCTGAGTTTAATGCTAGAGTTACACGTATGTTAGGCGATTGTAGTAGTATTCGGATGTTAGAGCGTGTTCGCTTTCGTGTTGAAGTTGATGATCCATGAGGTTCGTCGGGTGGATGAAACCCCTGAGATCAAGTGTTTGATCTAGATGAATGTTGGTAATGGAGTCTACGGGACGCAACGTTAGGTGCCTCTTTCATACCTACTAGCGTGGTATTCGACTCCGATGGTGTTACGGTTACATTGAGCATAGGGTACCGGCAAGAAAACCCTTAGGTGTTTGAGTGGCGGTGTGGAAGTTACAAGCGATAGCAACTCGATGATTGCTAGAGTAATACCCGTACGGTTCGGTAAGTGCTTCGGTTGAAGTAGCAAAGGATAATCCGAAATCCTTCGTATGCTCAAGGTTGGAGCAAGGTTTGTTGACGTGCGTATTAAGAGATGCAAGACGGGTGAACCTCATCTTTCTTTTAGGAGTTATGATAATGCGATTGGCGCATTAGTTGTCGGATTAGTGGTCACTCTTTCCGTGAGAGTGAGCATGTGTTTATCGTCGGGAGCTATTGTTGGAGACGAATTCGTGAGAATTCGAGGACTATGACCAATGAGGATATTGGTTGTGTATGTTGATGAGTGGCCATTCCATGAGATGCTATTATTTCGACGATGTGTTTACGGAACGGAGTTCTAGGTGGGGGAGTTTATACTCTCGCAAGAAGGTATTCTAGTGTGATGTGGTGACTAGCTAGGTCGAGTTAGTCCGTTGCAGTTTGACTAACCGAGTCGGGTTAATCAATTAGATGATAGGCATTGACCGAGTCGGGTTGACCTAGGGTATTTGACTAACCGAGTCGGGTTAATCAATTTGATGTTAGGTATTGACCGAATGCGTTTGACTAACCAAGTTGGGTTAATCATTTGTCGTTAGAGGTTTGACCGAGGCGGGTTAACCAAGCGAGTTTGACTAACCGAGTCGGGTTAATCAATTAGATGTTAGGTGTTGACCGAGGCGGGTTAACCAAGTGAGTTTGACTAACTGGGTCGGGTTAATCAATTAGATGTTAGGTGTTGACCGAGTCAGGTTGACCAAGTAAGTTTAACTTAACCAAGTCGGGTTAATCAATTAGGTGATAGGTGTTGATCGAGGCGGGTTGACCAAGTGTGTTTGACTAACGAGTTCGGGTTAATTGTTTTGGTGTGGAGGCTTAACCAAGTCGGGTGTAACCATGAGGTGATTAGAGGGTTACTTGTATTGTTCTCCATAATGGTTAGCGTAGAAATGGTATGCCGTTCGAGAGGCATTTACGTTGACCAAGTATGTGTGCAAGAAGAGTCACGGATGTTGACTATCTTTGATGTGTGTAGTTTTCGGCCAGTCTTCATGATTGTTGGATGTGTTATCTATTGGTAGTTTTATACGCCGAGAGTGGGGTCGTGAGGACCACGTCGTGGGATTAGTGAGGCGATAGCCGTGTTTCGCTCACATGTTGTTACGGGTGTGACAATAGTCAATTTTGTACACCTTAGGTTTAGCGTAGCCATAGTCATTTTGGGCGCTTTTGGTTTTAGCCGTTGCTTATGATGTTAGGATAGTGGCGTATTGGTTGTATTGCGCACTACAAAGGATGTTTAGTGGTAAGTGTAATCCGTAAGGATTCATGTGGTTCGATCTTCAACGTTCGGATCGTTGACTTTAGGTTGAAACTTGGTCACTTTTAGCGTTGTCCTCGGTAAAGGTACGCTAAGGAATTGATATCTCAGTACGAGATTGGTTGAGTTTTTCCCGATATGGGGAAAAGAGCAGGTTTTAGTGCTCGGATGGTGGTTTTGATAAATCACGGGTGACGATTTTAGTTGTTAAAGGTGATTCATTGGGAAGAATTGTCTAGGAAAGTTCGGATTGGAACTTAGGATTGAGGGCCGTTGAGTAGTTCCGGATTGGTTAAGTGGAGAAGATCACGAGGAGGTGATCGAGTTTAAGTGGGGGAGAGTTGTAAGACCCAAATATTTATTGTACATAATGTATTTATGGTGTACGATGCGTGTATGAAGTGTACGTGTTGCTTGCTCGAACGCCGAAGGAAACTGGACGTTGTCTGAAGTGGCAAGGTGTGTACGTATCTTTTCAACCTCAAATAAAGTTTGTGTTGATGTTTCAAAGCCTTACCATTGTAAAGGAAATCTTATTACGTTTCCAACGATATTTGATTCATCAAAAACGGAGCTACGGTCAAAAAGTTATGGCCAAAACAAGTTTCTGAAAACTGACCTGTAGGTTGGAGCGGCGCTCCACCTTTCGGAGCGGCGCGCCGAACCCGTCTGATGCAATTTTCAGCCTTTTTAAAAGGTCTAAATGAGGGGTACTTTGGTCTTTTCATTTAGGGTCAGTTTAGGGTCATCAAGACTGATCTAGAACTCCATTGGAGCTCATTTCTCACCCACACAAACACTCTCATCCACATCTAGAGAGAGAGAGGAAGAGTTCTAGAGTGAGAGAGCTTGATTTGGAGAAGAAGGAGTCGAATTCTCGCCAAAGCTCGGGTTTTAAAGTTGTTCATCTCGCTCCTAGCTACGTTTTGGTAGTATTGGTAAGTTCTAACTCCGAATTTCATTTGTTAGATTTGATATGCAAGTTAGGGTTTGAGATTGTTAGTTATAAAACCCATTTGGTTGATGAAGAGGGTTTATGGAAACTTGCTATTTTGATATTTGGCGGGTTTTGGGTTGGTTAATGATTTAACCATGTTTAAGACTCGTAAATGGTGTATAATCACTAGTGTTAGTGATTATTGGTGTTTTGGAAACCATTAGGGTTCTTATGGTTGACTAACTTTGACTAGAGTCAAAATTAGGGTTTGGTGATGATTATGACCCAATTGTCGATTTAATAAGGTTTATAAACTTAAAATGGATTAAGTTGAAGTATAAAACCGAGTTAAATATGTTTTGTTGTTAAAACTTGATAATGGCGCGATATTGACTTCTTATGGGTCAAATTAGGGTTTAAGTGCCATTTTGGGCAAGATAGGTGTTTAACACCTATGATTGGGTCTAATTGGCGTATTAGGACCATTCTCACTTGTGTTAGTGATTATTTGTTAGTTTGGGCACGGTTTGTGCTTGGAAGTGCATTTGGGTCGAAATTGCACTAGTTGTCAATTTGGGTTGATTTGTAAATCCACCATAATTGTGTTGTTGTGTTTGTGATAATGGAATAGGTACATTCCATCGGTGTGTTGCGGATTATTCGGTGGCATTTCTTCAAGGCGACAAGGTGAGTGGAATATTTATACATGTATGTATGTGGTTTATTTACTCGTACGCGATGTGGGCCTTTGGTGCCACATCGTGAGTATTGGGCGTTATGTCACAAGATGGTGACTTATTAAGGTTAAGGGTGAAGAGAACTACGGGTTGGTAGTGTCTCGTTAAGTGCCTCACAAGTCGGTGACACCTCATGGTGGTTCACGAGGCGGTGACCCCTTTGGTAATTGGTTGATGGTTCACAAGTCGGTGATACCATAAGTTGGGGAAGTGATTCACAAGTCGGTGACACTTCGTAGTGTTCACGATTCGGTGACACTAGATGGTGATTCACAAGTCGGTGACACCTTATGATGAGTCACAAGTCGGTGACATTTCTTAGTGTTCACAAGTCGGTGACACTAGGTGGGGTTTCACAAGTCGGTGATGCCACATGGTGATTCACAAGTCGGTGACACCTTACGATGAGTCACAAGTCGGTGACATCATACGAGTGAGACTCGACGTTAATGGTCGTCTACAAGTCGGTAGTGCCATAGCGGGGAACGGTTTGTTATATTTATGCATTATTGTGATTTAGTGTATTATTGTGGCGATTTATATACTAACGTTGTTGCTAGTCGTATATTTGGTGTTGCTAGCTCGTTTATGCATTTTGTTTGCATGGTATTGTAAGTGGATGCATGTAGGTAAATTACATATGTATATGTATAAGTATTGCATTCACTAAGCGTTAGCTTACCCTCTCGTTGTTGACTTTTTTATAGATTACATGGATGCGGAGGCTCGGGTAAGCGGGGACTAGTGGACTTGCGTAGTTACTTTAGAAGGCTTGCTTTTGGATTGATTAGGATTGGGTAGCGTATCCCCAATCGCCATGCTCGACCTTTATTTTGTATTACAAATCATGTGGTTGAAAACTTGTATTTTCGTACGAAAGTCGTAAAACGGACGATGTGGGCCCGGTCTTCGTAAAACTAATTTTATTAATGGGACGTGTTAGTTCTACATATATTAATGTATGGTTAAAAGCGTTTTGTCTAAATACTTCGGGAAGTGGTCAAACATTTTCATATTTCATGACTTTTTGGACAGGCCAGTTTGGCGCGCCGCGCCATATGCTGTTCCAGCAATTTTTTTTTTTATTGATATTTCTGCGTGATCGTTTGTATTACGGGTTGGGATGTTACAGCAATGGGATAAAGCTGTAAGCTATTATATTAAAGCAATCAAGCTGGATGAATCTAACGCTACTTTCTTGTGTAACAGAGCAGCTGCATATTTAGAATTAGGATGGTATGGTCAGATTCCTATGAAGTAATGTGTTGGTGTGTGTGTGTGTGTGTGTGTATATATATATATATATATATATATATATATATATATATATATATATATATATATATATATATATATATATATATATATATATATATAGTGGTAGGATCAAGAGGGAAGTAACCAATCGGGGGGAAGCGGAGGGAAGCAAAATCTTTTTTTTTTCTTTTCGTTTTTTGAAAAAACTTTGTTCACGAACATTATAGATTGTATGAAAATATGAACATTTAATAAAGACACTTTGTGATAAATGTTTTTATTTTGGCGGGAAAACGCTCGAAGAACTAATATATAACAATTATCGTGTTTTTTGAGCGTATGTTGAAGTTTTAGATATTAGGGTTTAGGTATTAGGGTTTAGAAATTTAGGGTTTAGGGTTTAGATTTAGGGTTTAGATTTAGGGTTTAACACGAACGGTATAGGGCATAAACCCAAAACACCAAACCCTAAATCCTAAACCCTAAACTCTAGATCGGGCTAAATTTTACTTCACAAAACAAGAAAAAAAACGTTAACATTCTTCACGAACAATATTATCTTGAATGTTATTTTTGTCGATCGTTTTCCCGCCTAATAATAACATTCATCACGAACTGTCTTTTCTAAATGTTCATATTTTCGTGTGATCTTGATGTCTGAAAAAAAAATTTCAAAAAAAATGAAAAAAAAAAATTTGCTTCCCCCCGCTTCCCCCCGATTGGTTACTTCCCTCTTGAATCCTACCACTATATATATATATATATATATATATATATATATATATATATATATATATATATATATATATATATGAAAGGACCCGTTCATATACCTTATAAACGATTCACAATAGTTGATTTCATCGCGAGGTTCTTGACCTCTATATGATACATTTTACAAATATTGCATTCATTTTTAAAAGACAATCTGTCCTTACGTCAAAAGTTGACGATATGCATACCATTTCATAATACATCCAACTATAATTGACTTAATAATAATCTTGATGAACTCAAAGACTCGAATGCAACGTCTTTTGAAATATGTCATGAATGACTCCAAGTAATATCTCTAAAATGAGCAAATGCACAGCGGAGGATTTCTTTAACACCTGAGAATAAACATGCTTTAAAGTGTCAACTAAAAGGTTGGTGAGTTCATTAGTTTATCATAAATAATCATTTCATAATTTTAATAGACCACAAGATTTCATATTTCCATTTCTCATAAACATACGTCCCATGCATAGAGACAAAAAAATCATTCATATGGATTGAACACCTGGTAACCGACATTAACAAGATGCATATAAGAATATCCCCTATCATTCCGGGAAATCCTTCGGACATGATAAAACAACATCGAAGTACTAAAGCATCCGCTCCAACGGATGGGGTGCGTTAGGCCCAATAGATCTATCTTCAGGATTCGCGTCAATTAGTAGACTGGTTTACTAATTCTTAGGTTACCAAGTAAAAAGGGGCATATTCGGCTTCGATCATTCAACCATATAATGTAGTTTCAATTACTTGTGTCTATTTCGTAAAACATTTATAAAATTGCGCATGTATTCTCAGCCCAAAAATATAAAGGGTAAAAAGGCAAATGAAATTCACCTAATGTATTTTGTAGTAAAAATATATATGACTATATTGAACAATGCAGGGTTGGCCTCGGATTCACGAACCTATATCATTTATATATTCATTAATATACATAGTTGTAATCGAATAAGTTATATATTAATATATATATATTATTTCAATTGGTTATATTTTTTTATATCTATATATTTTTATATATGTTTTATATAAGTATTTTAATAACAAATTTTATTGTAATAATAATAATTATAATATTAGTGTTAAAAGTTATAATAATAATAATAATAATAATAATAATAATAATAATAATAATGATAAAATAATACTAATTTTGATAAACTCATGATAATTCTTAATAATAATAGTAATAATAATTTCAATAGTAAATTGATAATTTTGTTAAAAATGTTAATTTTAATGGTGATACTGATTTTAACAAAAATTGTAACTTTAACAATAATGATACATTTAGTAATAATGGTAATAATAATAATAATCCCATTACTTTTATTAATAATAATAATACATATATTAGTAATACTAATAATAATAATGATATTAATTATAATACTTATAATGATAATAATAATAATAGTAATAGTCATGATACTGATAGTTATGGTAATAATAATAATTACATTACCAATTATACTACTAGTAATAATAATAATAATAATAATAATAATAATAATAATAATAATAATAATAATACTTGTAACAATAACAATAATCAATACTAATAATGATAATTATAATAATAACCTTAATACTTATCATACTTAATAATAATCCTAACAATGATGATAATACTTACTAATACTACTAATGGTAATAATATTAGTAATAATAATAATGATAACAATAATCACCATAATGGAATTTATAAGTATAAATGCTAACTAATACTTATAATAATAATACTAATTAGTGTTCCATAACTAATATTAATAATAACCATAATAATACTAATAATAATTATGATAATTATAATACTTGCAATAACACTAAATAATAATAATAACATTTAATAATAGTAGTAGTAGTAGTAATAATAATAATAATAATAATAATAATAATAATAATAATAATAATAATAATAATAATAATAATAATAATAATAATAATAATAATGAAAAATAATAATATTAAAATGTACCTTTGTAGCATTAAAAACAATTAAACTGTCCGAGACGGGACTCGAACCCGCGACCTCTCGAACACCCGACAACACCTTGAACCATTCTGCCATTACGATTTTTCTATTTTAATACCCTCTCCCAGTTTATATAATTTGTTTTCTGTTGCACCATCTCCTTCCCAAAATCCAATTCGACCAGAGTTCCCAATTAATCAACAACTCTTTACTAAAATAAATTCTTAGACTTTAGAGTTTATATAGAAATGATTATGGTATAATTTAACTGATTACACAACAAGAAAATAATAAAAAAAATAGTTGTATCAGTTTTTAAAAAAAAAAACGATGAACCTTTAATCAGTTTTTGAATTCAATGACGTTTTAACTAAAACTTACTTCTTGAAAAAGGTTGCAATTCATCATTGGAAACTATCTGAGTCGTTAATTTAACAGAAAACATCCAATTGAGCTCGAATTTCTCGATGAACATATACTTTGACTTTTAGAAAATTAACTTTGACTTCTCAAATTCGAACCCGATATGAAAGATTGAAAGTTGAAACTTTCCAGAAAGATTGTTTAACAGATTTCTAACAACAAAGTGTTAATACATTTTGAGATTTAATTCAAAATCATTCTAATTGAAAATAAAGGCAAGAACAGGGTTGTTTAGTTTTTATAAAAAAAAATTGATTTCAAATCATGAATTGCAGTGAATTGAGGGTTGTATGACTACTGAACGAATTTGTGTAATACATATAATCAATTCAGAATTTGTTTTGTGGTGCTTAATGGTCGACAAGGATTAACTCGTTCGTACAGAAAAAAATTAAAATAAATATCTGATAAAGACGCTAAACAGATTTTGTATTTTTACTTTTGTTAAGTCTTGATTGATACAGGATTGAAGACACGAATTAATACTTACAACAGCTGGATTGTGATATAAAGTAGTTTTTGAGTCATTTATGTATATATGGTATTTATATAATTATATATCTGAAAATATATATTTCTCCATATATATAACCGAAATTTATATGTATTTATACGTAATTATACATATATATCAGTATGTATATACATTTGATAGTATATGTATTTTTAACAGTATTTTATATACATATATATATATATATATATATATATATATATATATATATATATATATATATATTTGTTTTTAAATATCAAATTCTTAATTTTTATAATTAATTAGTATAATTATATTAATATTGTTGGTAATACTAATACTAACTTTTATTAGTAATGTTAATATTATTGATAAAGAGTTTAATAAATAATAATATGATAAAATTATTATTAGTCATAATGATAGTTTTTAATAAATTTAATTATTAATAATAACGATGATATTAATAGTCTTATAAATGATATTAAAAATACTACTGGTTATAATAATAATATTAATATTATTAATGATCTTAATAATATAATAACTTATACATATTAAATTTTTTAAATATATATTATACTAGACTTAATACAATAAATAATTAATATTAATAATAATAATACTAATCATGAAAATAATTTTAATATAACTACTATGATACAATTTATTAATTATATCATATTTACAAACTATCGTATATTGAATCTTTAATATCTATTATTTACTATATATTTAACATTACTTATGTATAGCATTTATACATATATATTTACATATATATTTACACACAATTGTTCCTGAATCATCGGGCACAGTCAAAGGTAAAAAAAAAATAGTTCAAAAATTCTTGAGACTCAACTTTATAAACTTTGCTTATCATGTCGAAATCATATAAAGATTAAGTTTAAATTTAGTCAGAAATTCCCGGGTCGTCACAGTACCTACCCGTTAAAGAAATTTCGTCCCGAAATTTGATCAAGGTCGTCATAGCTAACCATAAAAATGTTTTCATGACGAATATGAATTGATAAATTGAGTTTTATCTTCATTGATTAATTTGGATAAAACAATTTGATTATGCGAAGAGCACGAATGAAGCTATCGCAAAAGAGTGAAATGAATAATTGAAGATTCGTCTTAATCGGTGACGTATTCACGGTTGATTTCCGAAATTTTTGGAATTTAGAGAAAATCTTCGTAATCTAAAAGATTTGATTCTTCGTCGAATAAGGAAATTAAGATCTCTATAATTAAATACGGTGATCTGCATCGATTACTTTGTCTGATATTTTCATTATAAATTAAACTTTTTCCGTTCCATTATTTTTTACCACCTCAATACTTTCTTTCTCAGTTCATGCATCCAAAAGATTGTGAAAATGCTTAATCCAGTTCTAATCCTTGTCCTTATCCTTACTATCGCAACAATCATTCTCCTTTTCCAACTCCCACCGGAGAAATCTGTTTTCTTCTACATCGCCCTTGGGGTGATACTATTCTTAATTATACCGTGTCTTTATATTGCTATTTGCATTAATATCCATGGTTTGTAACTTCCGTGTTGTTATTGGGATTTATATTTTCTCTTATATTTTGGAGCTCTTTGCCTTTTTATTATCCTCCCGACCTCTAGTAAAGCGAGTAACGGTCCAGAATTTATAAGTATGGAATTTCGGATAAACATCATGTTCTAAATAAGAAAGAATGTATTAGCACGATTTGATTTGTCAAATTACCAGAATCACTGAGAATAGAACTATCAAGAATATAATTTCTTGATATGTTCAAAAGTTAAACTGAATGAAAGAGTTATGTAACATGGTACGTAATGACGTTATGGTCTGTGAATCATCTCGTTCCATTAGAAACTCAGCATGACTTACTGTAATATAATCACGTTGATCAAGTGTCATTATATTATACTAACTCATGCATCAGTTTCCAACACTACTTCAAAAACATTCATATTTTAAATTCGAAGGTTCACATAATATAGAAACTAAAACAGTTTCCTTTTATGATATAATACAGATAGCTCAGAGAGATAATTAATATCGGACGAGAATATTTATGAAGATATCTTCAGAAATATTGAGGATATTAATAAAGAAATATACGATGATATCTTAGAATTTCTAGTATCGATGGATGATGAAGAAAATTTGTCTGCAAAAGTTTAGAGTCAGAAGCAAGGTATTCGTTAATGACTTCAGCAGGTACTGAATCATTTGGATTCTTTGAGGGCAGGTTTAGTCTTTGTGATTTGTCCACAGCCTCCTTCATAGTTTGCTTAATCCAATTTCTAATTTCCAATTCCAACTTTTCTGAGTTTTGCCAACATACTATTCCTTATCATCAAACTTCTGACTGTTAAAGTCGTGTACAGTTTTTTTGCTGCTGTATTAAGCTTTTTCAGAATTTGAAGTATTGATTCGTAGACCGGGTGCTTCTCATAGTTTCAGGGTGGAAGATCATAATTCTAGGAGATGAATGTTATATGTATATCTGTTGATGTAGGCATGCTGCGAGATTCGAAATACTGATTGCTGATTCTCGGTAATTGGTATGGCAATTCTCGTTACAAGATACGGATGAGTATATGATAGGGTTTTAATGAACAATTATAATGGTTCTTCGGAGAGACTTAAGCCAATGAGTAATGAAGTTGCTAGTAAGTTTACTGCTAATGTGGTGGAATATAAACGGTTCTCCGGTAACGATGATGAAAAGCAAACTTATATATCAAGGTTATAATAAGGCTAATACAAATGAAAGTCGAAGTTGATTTGCTAGAGCTGTGACAAAATTTTCTAATTTGGAGAGGGATTATAAAGTTATTTTCGGTAATAACAACGCCGAAGGAGTTAGCATAGATACGTGTTAAACGTTTACTCAGGTTCCGAGTGTTTTCAGGTGCATAACTATATGCATAAGTCTTTTCTTCTATAGATGAAGTGCGGTTGGTTCATCCTCTCGAGTGAGGTGTTTTCAAGAATCATGAACGGTTTGAACGTAGATTAAAATTGTCAAGATACAAATGAGGTTTAAGTTGAAATCAAGTGGCAAACTTGAAGAATTGTTTAGTTTCATATGTTATAATCAATATTTTAATTCATTTTAATTGTCCAATGTTATTAGTCCACAGTCGATAGTCCACAGTTGACAGTCCACTAATTTATATATAGTTTAATATATAATATTCGAATTAATTAATACGTATCGTGACCCGTGTACATGTCTCAGACTCAATCACAACTCAAATTATATATATTATTGTAGAATCAACCTCAACCCTGTATAGCTAACTCTATCATTACTGCATATAGAGTGTCTATGGTAATTCCAAATAATATATATAAATGCGTCGATATGATATGTCAAAACCTTGTATACGTGTCCCGATATTTAAAATGCGTAAATAACAGTATTTAAATGACGATAAATAAAGTGCGTAAAATAAATATGAAAGGACCCGTCCTAATCCACCTGGACGAAGTCATCAACATTTGGTCCCATTGCGATGATCGGCTCCAAGTAATGCCCTTATATTGAGCAAATGCACAGCGGAAGACTTAATTCGTACCTGAGAATAAACATGCTTTAAAGTGTCAACCAAAAGGTTGGTGAGTTCATAGGTTTATCATGACAATCATTTCAATATGTTAATAGACCACAAGATTTCCATTTATAAATATATGTACACTCGCAAGTGTATAAAAGTATTCTATAAGTTGTAGGCACCCGGTAACAAGCCTTAACGTTCATGTTTTACCCTCTGAAGTACACCAGATTAGGTGTGTTTAAAATAACCTCGAAGTACTAAAGCATCCCATAGTCAGGATGGGGTTTGTCAGACCCAATAGATCTATCTTTAGGATTCGCGCCTACCGTACCTAGACAAGTAGTTTAATGTTACCAAGCTAAGGGTATATTTCTGGTTTAAACCCACATAGAATTAGTTTTAGTACTTGTGCCTATTTCGTAAAACATTTATAAAACAGCGCATGTATTCTCAGCCCAAAATATATATATAAAAAGGGAGTAATGAAACTCACTTTTGCCTTGAAGGTATTTAATTCGACTTGGTCTCCGATAGATATCACGAACCTAACCATATATATAATATATCAGCATATTTTCTTTTTAAGTAATCGTTACATATATATATACTTTTAATACTTTTAATATTTTCTTAGTCCGTAGTTAGCAGTCCGATATTAGTGGTCCACAATTAGTTGCTTAAATAAAATAAATAAAGTTCTCATCGTATTCGTATTGATCAGAATTAATCTCGACCCATAGTACCATGTTGTAAAATGATGTGTTGCGTACATAAAGTACCGTGTTGTCAAATGACGTGTTGCGTACAATCATGATGTCTTATGATTAATCTTCTCGTGTTGTTTACGGGTGGTCCTGAAATATATAAAATCAAATCATATGTAATTATATATAAAATATCATATTAATTAGAAAAGATATGATTAATTTACTTTTTCTCCAAATATTTTCGTAGCTAAACTAGCTTCGGATACCCAATCTTGTTTTAGTCGTAGTTTCTTCATTACAACTCCGTTTTTGTTGGTTCAACTTGCCACTTCCTTGGATCGAGTCAAATTTTAAGAATATGAACTGAAAATACCTTAGTTTGTATTCGAAATCATAGGTTATAGGTTAAACTTTGGTGAAACTTATGAAAGTGATCATTTTCCATCATAAAAACAACATTTAATGATCATTTTTCTAAAAATACTTACACTTTGAGTTAAACTATGAAATTTTTATGTGTTAACATATTCATAAGAAATATCATTTTTTCAGAACAAGAACTTCCAATTCAAAGTTCAAGATGGTTTTTAATTATCCAACCCAAAACAGCCCCCGGTTGCACTCCGACGACGTAGATTCAGTTTTTAAGATGTTCTTTGTAAAACCAAGTTATATCTTATTAGGTTAGCATATAATTATGATATAATACAGGTCTTAAAGTGTTTTAAAAGTCAAGTTAGAAAGATCTATTTAGTTTGCGAACAAGTTTGAAATCATTCAAACTATGTTCTTGTTGTTAAAATTTTATACCACAAAATAAGATAGCTATGTGAATATGAATTGAATAAGATTATGAACAAGGTTACTACCTCAAGTTACTTGGACAAAGTTACTGCAAAAGATAAGAAATAATCTTGGAATCAAAGAGTGGTGGAGTTATATCAAAAGGTTGGAAGTAAACTTCTTCAAATGGGTGGGTATTTTGATATGTTCTTGAAAGAGTTTTCTTATGGTGTTTAAGGCTTATAATTGAAGCTAAATGATGGGGAAAATGCTTGGAGATGATCAAGTATGAAGTTAGGAGTATTTTGAGAGAGAAATGAGGGTGTAGGTATGATAAAATGGAGTGAAGAAATGGTGTTCATTTATAAAAACGTTTTTAGTTTATAAAGAAAGAAAAGGATTCCTAATTTTGTTTTCTTACTAATAATTCATACTACTTGACAAATCCTAGTTACCTCATATCTAGGGCAGTAATAATGTTGATTAGGATGTTGATTTGATGTGTATATACCAATAGTAAATACGTATAGAAGCTGTGTATGATACGGGTACATATACCCTAGATATACGTATAGAAATCTTGAGGAAACGGAACGAGAATTCAAATATAGCTATCTTTTGTGAATATACTTATATTGTTTTATGTATTTAAGTCCTTAAAAAGTGATTAAATACATTATATATACGATACATGTATAAGCATTATAGATTATAAGTATATATATCAAAGAATGTTACGTATAGTTATCGTTTTGAAAACTTAAGTTAGTAGTTTCAAAATATACTTATAACTCATTGTCATTAGTACACAATGAGATGTTAAACCATCCTTAGATCATGTTAAATATATATAAATACATATATATACACAAACGTATAATTATCGTATGTTATATAGTTCGTGATATCATCGGTCATATTGGACGGTCAAACGTTGTGTAAAACTCTTTTCAAAAATACAAGTCTCAACAATTTAGATTGCTTATCATGTTGGTATGGTTTAATTTATGTAAATATTAATCTCATAAGTATAATTTGGTCAGAAAATTCTGGGTCATTACAGTACCTACCCGTTAAAGAAATTTCGTCCCCGAAATTTGATAGAGGTTGTTATGGATAACAATAAGAAGGTTTTCATGACAAATATAAGGTGATAATGGAGTTTTATCATCATTGAGTAATGTAGATAAAATGATTCGATTATGCGAAGAATATAAATGAGACTATCGTAAAAGAGTGAGATGAGTAAAATATATTCGTCTTAACCGATGACGTAGCTATGATTGATTTCCAGGATTTAAGGGATTTAAAGAGAATCTTGCATAATAAGATTTGGTTCTTTGGTGATTAAGGAAATCAGGATCTTCTTTGATTATATGCAATAATCTGTTTCGATTGCTCTGTCGGATATTTCACTATAAATTCACCCCTTCGTTTCCTTATTTTCCACGACTCACACCTTCTATTCTTTCTCCCTTGATTCTTACTTTAAAGCATTCATCAATATGCTCCATCAAGTCCTGATTCTTGATATACTCCTAACTTTTATATCTGTCATTCTTCTTTTTCATCTACCACCAGAAGAATCTATTTACTTCTACTATACTCTTGTGTTTATAGTGTTTCTAATTCTCCCGTGTCTCTATATTGCTATCTGCATCGATATATAGGGTTTGTAATTTCGGGGTTATTATCGGAGTTTATATTCTTCATTATTTTTCGGAGCTTCATGCTTTCGTTTTCTCTTCCCGACTTCGAGTCAAGCGAGTAATGGTCTGGAATTCGTAGATATGAAATTCAGAATGAACATAGGTAATGCTCTAAGAAGAAAATGGTAATAGAACGATTTTGATTTGTTAAATTACGAGAATACCCTGGAGAAGATCGAGTCATCCAGAAAAATATTCTCTTGATATGTTTAGAGATTAGATAGAATGTAAGAGTCGTGTAAATGGCACATGATGACGGTACTATGAATCATCATGCTTCATTAGAAACTCAGCATGACTTACTGTAATATAATGACTTTGATCAAGTGTCATTATATTATACTAATCCATGCTTCAGTTCCCAACACTACTTCAAAACATTCATATTTTAAACTCGAAGGTTTCAGAATTTAGAAACTAACACAGTTTCTTTTATGTTGCAGATATTACGGAGAGATAAATGATCCCAGATAAGAATAGTTGTGAAAATATCGCCAGAAATATGGAGGATATTTATAATAGAACATACGAGAATATCTTAGAATTTCTAATATCAATGGATGATGAAGAAGATTTGTCTGTGAAGGTTTAGAATGAGAAATAAGATGTTTGCTAACGATTTCAGCAGGCACAGAATCATTTGGATTCTTTGAAGGCAAACTTATTCTTTGTGATATGTCCACGGCTTTCTTCATAGTTTCGCATAATCCGCTTTTCGGTACTAAATTTTCTATCGAGCGTTCCTAACACTCCTTTCTTTATCATCAAACTTTTGGCCATTAAGATCATCTACAACATGCTGCTTCGTCAGCATTTTCAAAGTTAACTGATCTGGGTCATCGGTTATCAAACCGAGGTAGTTTCAGAAGAATTGTGTTTTTAGAATGATTAATCGTTGATGGTAATATTGTGGAATATAAAAGGTTCCCCAGTAACAATAAAGAGTACACATATATATCGCGGTTATAATAAAGTTGTTTCGGATGAAAAGTCGGAGTTGACTTGCTGGAGCTGTGACAAAATTAGCTACTTTGGAAAGGGATTGCAAAATGATCTTCGGTAATAACAATGTCAAAGGAACTAGAACAGATACGTGTCAAACGTTTACTCAGTTTTCGAGGGTTTTTCAGGTGCATAACTATATGCATCAATCTTTTCTTCCTTAGATGAAGTGCGGTTGGTTTATCCTCTCGATTGAGGTGTTTTTAAGAATCATGATAGATTTGAACGCTGATTGTAATCATCGAGATACAATGAGGTTTAAGAAGAAATCAAGTGGCAATCTTGAAGAAATGTTTAGTTTCATATGTTATAATCAATATTTTAATTCATTTTAATTGTCCAATGTCATTTGTCCACAGTCGATAGTTCACGGTAACAGTCCAATAATTCATATATAGTTTAATATATAATATACGAATTAATTAATACGTGTCGTGACCCGTATAAGTCTCAGACTCGATCACAACTCAAACTATATATATTATTGTAGAATCAACCTCAACCCTGTATAGAGAACTCGATCATTACTGCATATAGAGTGTCTATGGTGATTCCAAATAATATATATAGATGCGTCGATATGATATGTCAAAACATTGTATACGTGTCCCGATATTTAAAGTGCGTAAAATAATTACAGAAATTAAATGACGATAAATAAAAGTGCGATAATTAAATTGCGATAAAGAAACTGCGATAAATAAAATGTAATCAGTTAGCTAGGAACAGTTAGCTGGAACAGTTAGCGTGGATTCTTAACAAAATTTTTCATAGTTAATTTGTTTGTTTCTAACAGATTTTATTTTATCATATGTTTTCTTCATATGCCACTCGTTGGATTCTGGGAAGTCAAAATCCAAATATGAAATTGAATGAAAATGGTTATTCTGCAGTGAACGGATACGTATATCGGTGGTTGTAAGTAGGATAGTAAATGACTGTTGAATCAGCTTCGATGAATGTACAATGTAACTTATTAAGATGAAATCTAATTATTACTCGGGTATTACCTACCCGTTAAAAAAAATTTCACCATTAATATTTTGTACAAAAGAACTTTTAATTACAATCTTTATGAAAACATATATACATATATATTTTCTTCAGATGAAATCATGAATTTAATGAGTTAATATGATATTAATCTCATTTGCTTTTCAGTTTGAGCTAGAATAAGAAATCTCTAAAACTTTTTGAAACCACATATTCTTCGCAGAATATCAATGAAGTTATGGATCAATACTTCATCGTTCATTATTGTTGGTACTCCTTGGTATCTATGGTGCGTATGTTGTTGATGTTTGTGGGACAGATTATGATGTCGAGACGTGTGATGCGGATGTTGTTTGTTAGTGGTGATGATGGTATTGTTGATGTTATTGATGGTGGTGCTGATTATGCTGCTGGTGCTGCTGCTGGTGTTTGCAACCTTCGCACCATGTTCTCCAAAGCCATCACGCGAGCGCAAAGTTCGTTAACTTCTGCTAGTACACCGGGATGATTGACGGTTGGAGTGAGCGAATGAACAAGATTTGTAATATGGGATAGTATATAATCGTGACGAGATACTCTAGAAATGAGAGAGAAAATGGTGTTTCGAATAGGTTAGCCGGTAAGTGCTTCAGGTTCATCGCCAAGAGGGCAATTTGGTGGATGGAATGGATCACCTTCTTCTTGTCTCCAGTGATTTAGTATATTACGAACCCATCCCCAATTCATCCAGAATAGATGATGGGAAATTGGTTTATCCATTCTGGTGACGCTGCTTTCGGAGCCCGAATGGAAATGCATATCGGCATAACTGTCGGAATCTGAAGAATTCGAACTAGATGCGGAATCCATCTTGTATAATGGGGAAAATGAATTTTTGGTATGGAATAGATTATAGGAGTTAGATTTGGTACTCTTCAATACATAATTTACATATGTATATATAATACCAAAATCCCGTAAATTACGAAGAATCTTTGAAAAGGTATCAGTCAAAGTTCGCAATAAAAGATATGCTAAGATAAGAATTCGTCTCTACATTATCAATGCAGTAAATGCAATAAAACGTGTCTAGACTTATGAATGATAAGCAGGTAATTTCCTAAGGATGATAAGCAGATGATTTCCGACTAGAAATGATAAGCAAAACTTTTGACATGTAGACACGGTCGAAGTCCAGACTCATTAATGCATCCTAACAACTACTAGTTAGACACACTAATGCAAGGCCTGGTTCGCTACGACCACCGCTTTGATACCAACTGAAAGGACCCGTCCTAATCCACCTGGACGAGGTCATCAACATTTGGTCCCATTGCGATGATCGACTCCAAGTAATGCCCTTATATTGAGCAAATGCACAGTGGAAGACTTAATTCGTACCTGAGAATAAACATGCTTTAAAGTGTCAACCAAAAGGTTGGTGAGTTCATAGGTTTATCATGACAATCATTTCAATATGTTAATAGACCACAAGATTTCCATTTATAAATATATGTACACTCGCAAGTGTATAAAAGTATTCTATAAGTTGTAGGCACCCGGTAACAAGCCTTAACGTTCATGTTTTACCCTCTGAAGTACACCAGATCAGGTGTGTTTAAAATAACCTCGAAGTACTAAAGCATCCCATAGTCAGGATGGGGTTTGTCAGACCCAATAGATCTATCTTTAGGATTCGCGCCTACCGTACCTAGACAAGTAGTTTAATGTTACCAAGCTAAGGGTATATTTCTGGTTTAAACCCACATAGAATTAGTTTTAGTACTTGTGCCTATTTCGTAAAACATTTATAAAACAGCGCATGTATTCTCAGCCCAAAAATATATATAAAAAGGGAGTAATGAAACTCACTTTTGCCTTGAAGGTATTTAATTCGACTTGGTCTCCGATAGATATCACGAACCTAACCATATATATAATATATCAACATATTTTCTTTTTAAGTAATCGTTACATATATATATACTTTTAATACTTTTAATATTTTCTTAGTCCGTAGTTAGCAGTCCGATGTTAGTGGTCCACAATTAGTTGCTTAAATAAAATAAATAAAGACCCCATCATATTCGTATTGATCAGAATTAATCTCGACCCATGGTACAATGTTGTAAAATGACGTGTTGCGTACATAAAGTACCGTGTTGTCAAATGACGTGTTGCGTACAATCATGAGGTCTTATGATTAATCTTCTCGTGTTGTTTACGGGTGGTCCTGAAATATATAAAATCAAATCATATGTAATTATATATAAAATATCATATTAATTAGAAAAGATATGATTAATTTACTTTTTCTCCAAATATTTTCGTAGCTAAACTAGCTTCGGATACCCAATCTTGTTTTAGTCGTAGTTTCTACAACTCCGTTTTTGTTGGTTCAACTTGCCACTTCCTTGGATCGAGTCAAATTTTAAGAATATGAACTGAAAATACCTTAGTTTGTATTCGAAATCATAGGTTATAGGTTAAACTTTGGTGAAACTTATGAAAGTGATCATTTTCCATCATAAAAACAACATTTAATGATCATTTTTCTAAAAATACTTACACTTTGAGTTAAACCATGAATTTTTATGTGTTAACATATTCATAAGAAATATTATTTTTCCAGAACATGAACTTCCAATTCAAAGTTCAAGATGGTTTTTAATTATCCAACCCAAAACAGCTCCCGGTTGCACTCCGACGACGTAGATTCAGTTTTTAAGATGTTCTTTGTAAAACCAAGTTATATCTTATTAGGGTAGCATATCATTATGATATATTACAGGTCTTGAAGTGTTTTAAAAGTCAAGTTAGAAGGATCTATTTAGTTTGCGAACAAGTTTGAAATCATTCAAACTATGTTCTTGTTGTTAAAATTTTATACCACAAAATAAGATAGCTATATGAATATGAATTGAATAAGATTATGAACAAGGTTACTACCTCAAGTTACTTGGACAAAGTTACTGCAAAAGATAAGAAATAATCTTGGAATCAAAGAGTGGTGGAGTTAGATCAAAAGGTTGGAAGTAAACTTCTTCAAATGGGTGAGTATTTTGATATGTTCTTGAAAGAGTTTTCTTATGGTGTTTAAGGCTTATAATTGAAGCTAAATGATGGGAAAAATGCTTGGAGATGATCAAGTATGAAGTTAGGAGTATTTTGAGAGAGAAATGAGGGTGTAGGTATGAGAAAATAGAGTGAAGAAATGGTGTTCATTTATAAAAACGTTTTTAGTTTATAAAGAAAGAAAAGGATTCCTAATTTTGTTTTCTTACTAATAATTCATACTACTTGACAAATCCTAGTTACCTCATATCTAGGGCAGTAATAATGTTGATTAGGATGTTGATTTGATGTGTATATACCAATAGTAAATACGTATAGAAGCTGGGTATGATACGGGTACATATACCCTAGATATACGTATAGAAATCTTGAGGAAACGGAACGAGAATTCAAATATAGCTATCTTTTGTGAATATAATTATATTGTTTTATGTATTTAAGTCCTTAAAAAGTGATTAAATACATTATATATACGATACATGTATAAGCATTATAGATTATAAGTATATATATCAAAGAATGTTACGTATAGTTATCGTTTTGAAAACTTAAGTTAGTAGTTTCAAAATATACTTATAACTCATTGTCATTAGTACACAATGAGATGCTAAACCATCCTTAGATCATGTTAAATATATATAAATACATATATATACACAAACGTATAATTATCGTATGTTATATAGTTCGTGATATCATCGGTCATATTGGACGGTCAAACGTTGTGTAAAACTCTTTTCAAAAACACAAGTCTCAACAATTTGGATTCTTATCATGTTGGTATGGTTTAATTTATGTAAATATTAATCTCATAAGTATAATTTGGTCGGAAAATTCCGGGTCATTACAAAATAACAGAATGTAAATGACGATTAATAAAATTGCGAGAATTAAATTGCGATGAAATAAATTGCGATAATTAAATTGCGATAAATAAATTGAGATAATTAAAATGTATTACGGAATTAACAGTTAGCTAGGAACAGTTAGCTAGGATTTCGTTAGCGTGGATTCTTAATAAAATTTCTCATAGTTAATTTGTTTGTTTCTAACAAATTTTATTTTGTCCAACGTTTTCTTCATTATGCCACTTGTTGGATTCTGATAGATCAAAATCCAAGTATGAAATTGAATAAAAATGGTTATTCTGCGGTGAACGGATACATATATCGGTGGTTGTAAGTAGGATAGTAAATGACTGTTGAATCAGCTTCGACGAATGTACAGTGTAACTTATTAAGGTGAAATCTAAATATTCCTCGGGTATTACCTACCCGTTAAAATATTTTCACCATTAACAATTTGTACAAAAGAATTTTTAATTACAATCCTTATGAAAATATACTTACATATATATTTTCTTCAGATGTAATCATAGATTTAATGAGTTAATATAATATTAATCTCATTTGATTTACCGTTAGAACTAGAATACATAATCTCTAAAATATTAGAGATTACATAATCGCCATGAAGAACGAAGATAATTGATGTAGAACGATTCGTAGAACGAAATTTAATCGATGTAGAACAAGATGTAGAACGAAGATTATACTCGAGGTACAGAATGAGATATTGGGGCATGTGGTGTTGAAACTTGTGTTGTTGGTGGTACTGTTGCTGTTTATTAATGGTACTGTTGATGCCGATAATGTTGTTGAAGCTGGTAAATTTTGCACCATATTCTCCAAATTGATTATTCGCGCAAAGTTCGTTGATTTCTTATATTATTCCGGGATGATTGTCGGTCGGAACGAGCGAATGAATAAGGTTTAGAATCTGAGATATTATGTAATCATGATGAGATATTCGAGAAATGAGTGAGAAAATGGTATTACGGACAGGTTCGCCGGTAAGTGCTTTAGGTTCATCGTCAAGAGGTAAATTCGGTTGGTGAAAAGGATCGCCTTCTTCGCGTCTCCATTGATTAAGTCAACTACGAACCCATCAAATGAATTGGGGATGGCTGATTGGTTGCTCCATTCCGGTTACACTACTTTCGGAGTTTGAGTGGAAATCCATATCGGAGTAGCAGTCGGAATAACTATTAGAATAGCTATCGGAATCTAAGGGACTCGAACTAGTTGAGAGATTCATCTCGTACGATCGGATGAAGGATTTTCGATAAGAAATAGTTTATAGGATGTAGATTAGTACACTGCAATACATAATTTACATATGCATATATAATACTAAAATCCCATAAGTTACGGAGGAATCTACGAAAGCTGTCAGGCAAGGTTTACAGTAACGTATACGCTAAGATATGAATTTATCTATACACTATCTATGCAATAGAGGCAGTAAGATGTGTCTAGACTAAGAATGATAAGCAGGTAATTTCTTAAGGATGATAAGCAGATGATTTTCGACTAGAAATGATAAGCAAATCTTTTGACATGCAGACACGGTCGAAGTCCAGACTCAATAATGCATCCTAACAACTACTAGTTAGACACACTAATGCAAAACCTGGTTCGCTAAGACCACCGCTCTGATACCAACTGAAAGGACCCGTTCATATACCTTATAAATGATTCACAATAGTTGATTTCATCGCGAGGTTCTTGACCTCTATATGATACATTTTACAAACATTGCATTCGTTTTTAAAAGACAATCTTTCCTTACATCGAAAGTTGACGATATGCATACCATTTCATAATACATCCAACTATAATTGACTTAATAATAATATTGATGAACTCAACGACTCGAATGCAACGTCTTTTGAAATATATCATGAATGACTCCAAGTAATATCTCTAAAATGAGCAAATGCACAGCGGAGGATTTCTTTAACACCTGAGAATAAACATGATTTAAAGTGTCAACTAAAAGGTTGGTGAGTTCATTAGTTTATCATAAATAAGCATTTCATAATTTTAATAGACCACAAGATTTCATATTTCCATTTCTCATAAACATATGTCCCATGCATAGAGACAAAAAAATCATTCATATGGATTGAACACCTGGTAACCGACATTAACAAGATGCATATAAGAATATCCCCTATCATTCCGGGAAATCCTTCGGACATGATAAAACAACATCGAAGTACTAAAGCATCTGCTCCAATGGATGGGGTTCGTTAGGCCCAATAGATCTATCTTTAGGATTCGCGTCAATTAGTAGACGGGTTTACTAATTCTTAGGTTACCAAGTAAAAAGGGGCATATTCGGCTTCGATCATTCAACCATATAATGTAGTTTCAATTACTTGTGTCTATTTCGTAAAATATTTATAAAAATTGCGCATGTATTCTCAGCCCAAAAATATAAAGGGTAAAAAGGCAAATGAAACTCACCTAATGTATTTTGTAGTAAAAATACATATGACTATATTGAGCAATGCAGGGTTGGCCTCGGATTCACGAACCTATATCATTTATATATTCATTAATATACATAGTTGTAATCGAATAAGTTATATATAAATATATATATTATTTCAATTGGTTATATTTTTTTATATCTATATATTTTTATATATGTTTTATATAAGTATTTTAATATAAAATTTTATTGTAATAATAATAATTATAATATTAGTGTTAAAAGTTATAATAATAATAATAATGACGATAAAATAATACTAATTTTGATAAACTCATGATAATTCTTAATAATAATAGTAATAATAATTTCAATAGTAAATTGATAATTTTGTTAAAAATGTTAATTTTAATGGTGATACTGATTTTAACAAAAATTGTAACTTTAACAATAATGATACATTTAGTAATAATGGTAATAATAATAATAATAATCCCATTACTTTTATTAATAATAATAATACATATATTAGTAATACTAATAATAATAATGATATTAATTATAATACTTATGATGATAATAATAATAGTAATAGTCATGATACTGATAGTTATGGTAATAATAATTAATACATTACCGATTATACTACTAGTAATAATAATAATAATAATATTAATAATAATAATAATAATAATAATACTTGTAACAATAACAATAATCAATACTAATAATGATAATTATAATAATAACCTTAATACTTATCATACTTAATAATAATCCTAACAATGATGGTAATACTTACTAATACTACTAATGGTAATAATATTAGTAATAATAATAATGATAACAATAATCACCATAATGGAATTTATAAGTATAAATGCTAACTAATACTTATAATAATAATACTAATTAGTGTTCCATAACTAATATTAATAATAACCATAATAATACTAATAATAATTATGATAATTATAATACTTGCAATAACACTAAATAATAATAATAATAACATTTAATAATAATAATAGTAATAATAATAATAATAATAATAATAATGAAAAATAATAATATTAAATTATACCTTTGTAGCATTAAAAACAATTAAACTGTCCGAGACGGGACTCGAACCCGCGACCTCTCGAACACCCGACAACACCTTGAAACATTCCGCCATTATGATTTTTCTATTTTAATACCCTCTCCCAGTTTATATAATTCGTTTTCTGTTGCACCATCTCCTTCCCAAAATCCAATTCGACCAGAGTTCCCAATTAATCAACAACTCTTTACTAAAATAAATTCTTAGACTTTAGAAGTAACACCCCAGCTTAACATGACCACAATATTGTCCGCTTTGCCCGCAGGCGCACGACTTTTTCTTGGCGACCACACACGAGAAGCACTTTCCCAGGAGGTCACCCATCCTGGTAGTGCTCTCGCCCGAGCACGCTTAACCACAACGTACTCGCACTTCTACTCAGCTTGTGATCCCAAAACGCGTTGTGTCATTTAAGCGTGGGTATTACCTTATAATCCCATGATCACTCATGTCTGTGGGTGGTGTGGGATTTGCCTAGGTGTTACATTCACCCCCCCTCAGGGACTCATCGTCCTCGATGAGGTTTGCCCCACCACCCCCAACGGCACATGAGTGGCTCTGATACCATTCAGTAACACCCCAGCTTAACATGACCACAATATTGTCCGCTTTGCCCGCAGGCGCACGGCTTTTTCTTGGCGACCACACACGAGAAGCACTTTCCCAGGAGGTCACCCATCCTGGTAGTGCTCTCGCCCGAGCACGCTTAACCACAACGTACTCGCACTTCTACTCAGCTTGTGATCCCAAAACGCGTTGTGTCATTTAAGCGTGGGTATTACCTTATAATCCCATGATCACTCATGTCTGTGGGCGGTGTGGGATTTGCCTAGGTGTTACATTAGAGTTTATACAGAAACGATTATGGTATAATTTAACTTATTACACAACAAGAAAATAATATAAAAAAAATAGCTGTATCAGTTTTAAAAAAAAACGATGAACCTTTAATCACCTTTTGAATTCTAGGACGTTTTAACTAAAACTTACTTCTTGAAAAAGGTTGAAATTCATCATTGGAAACTATCTGAGTCGTTAATTTAACAGAAAACATCCAATTGAGCTCGAATTTCTTGATGAACATATACTTTGACTTTTAGAAAATTAACTTTGACTTCTCAAATTCGAACCCGATATGAAAGATTGAAAGTTGAAACTTTCCAGAAAGATTGTTTAACAGATTTCTAACAACAAAGCGTTAATACATTTTGAGATTTAATTCAAAATCATTCTAATTGAAAATAAAGGCAAGAACAGGGTCGTTTAGTTTATAAAAAAAAATTCGATTTAAAATCATGAATTGCAGTGAATTGAGGGTTGTATAAAAAAATTTTCGATTTAAAATCATGATGCAAATCTTATGTGTGGGCTTTTGAATGCCTGATTGATTAGAAGCATATTAGATAAATATGATTATGATATCAAGTTGCAAGACATGTGGGGGAAGCTTTGAAATGATAAGCACTAACCCTAGTTAGTTGTGTAAAATGAACACAATAGCTTGAAAATGTGGGGGTGTCTTGTATTTTGATATCAAGAACATGATTCATGATAACGCGTTTTAATGTACTCGATCCGACTTAGCATATGTTGTAAGCACGATAAATTGATACACGAATAATCTAAGTATGCGAGCTGGATATCTGATACAAATGATTCCAAAGTGACAAGTGGATATGTATTCACACTTGGAGGTGATGCTATATCGTGGAAATCATTTAAACAAACGGTTATTGCTATATCCACGATGGAATCATAATTCATCGCTTTAGATAAATTCGGTGAAGAGGGAGAATGTTTACGTCAATTCGTTGAGAATATACAAAGATGGCCTAAACCGGTGTCGACCATGTGTATACATTGTAATAGCCAATCGGTGATTGGTAGAGCTCATATTACAATGTATAATGGTAAGAATAAACATATGAGACGTAGACATAATAAAGTACGACAACTAATCTCTACATAAATTATCACTATTGACTATGTAACGTCAAAGGATAATGTTGCGGATCCGCTGACAAAAGGCGTAAGCAGAGAGTTAGTATATGAGTCGTGCGTGGGAATGGGACTAAAGCCCATGAAAGGCTAAGTTTATATGAAGGAAAACCTAACTCAGTTGACTGGAGATCCCAAGATCTGAGTTCAATAGGACAACCTACTTGTATGAACTGGCGAAATCACTGTGAGGGAGTTAATTACTAAACTAGAAACCCCTACATTTTTTTTAAAGGGAGTTTACTAATTAAGAGTAGACTTCCTAGTCCATTTCTAAAAGTGACATGTAAGAGAATAAGTCCATGGCTTTTAATGATTCAACTGAAATAACCATGTGTGGTTAATCAGTAGCCATTCGGTGGTGAATCACCTATGTGAGAGAGAAGTGGGGTCGCTTCGAAGGGTATTGTTGGGGCACAATACTTGATAAGCTCTCGCAGAACCAGGCTAATGTTCATGACCATAACCAACATAACTATGAGGACTTGACGTTGTCAAGGAGAGTCTTGTGTGAAGCGTATCGTCGCCTACACAAACGGCAGACGAGTTCAAAGACATCGCCGTCTACTCAGAGCCAGTAGACTTAGTGCGTTTCATGAGCGAAGGTTCAAAGGGTAACACCTACCTATCGTATGCAAGATTCAACTGCTGAAAACTTTGTTGGAACTTTTGTGTTTTGGAGATCGATATATATTCATGTTGTAAATCTATGGGTAAATGAGGTTTACCCAACTTTGGAGTTATATGTGTGTAACATATATAATCATTGTGAATAATATTTGATATTGTTATGTGGTCGATGGCCAAGGCTTCATAACATTATATGTCCAAAGTAGATTTCAAGTGAATGAGTTATCGATGCTTAAAGAAATGTAAATCGAGCTAATATGGATGGTGATATGAGTGATTGATAGCGTTTTGGTTATCAATTTCATTCATGTGGGGGATTGTTGGAAAACTATAAGGTTTGAATTGAAATTGAATGTCTTTTGTTGCTAAGTAAATGTACAAATTAAATATCATTTGTTGTAACTAAATATGACCATTTATTATGATGTAACTTATAAGTTTTTAACTTCTATTTTATTAATAACATTAAAACTATGTTTTATGGTCATTAATAAAAGTCCTTTGATCATCCCTCCTTCATCTATATAAATATGGACAATTCTCTTCAAGTTTTCTAATGATTTAGAGAGCTAGAGATGAGAGAAATAGAAAAGTTCTAGTGAGAACACACACAAGTTCATTTGTAAGCTTAATCGTGTACTAGGCTTATTGACAACCTTTTCAGGCATATGTTCAAGTCCGGCAGTACGCTGCTTCGGACCGGTGTACCCTGGGAATAGACGAAGAATCTGTTTAAGGGAATTGTGTCAAACACAAGCCCGGTTCAACCTTTAATTCGGTTAGATCGTTCTACCTTTTCATTCTTATTATGATTATTTATTATACATATTTGCTATCTGATTATTACGTTTCTGATGATACGTATAATTGTTTCTGTTTCGTATACATATTTCCTACAAACTTAAACAGAATTCATGTTCCACGAAACTGAGATGGTTAGATAATCGGATTTATTGCCTATATAAACGTACTGAAACGTTTATACCCTGATACTTATGTCTCTGTTCGTTTATAATTAAAGTGATATGCTTTAATAAACATGAGTTTATTTGTTTTGGGTACTCATATGTTAGTCTATTGCTAAGAAAAAAAATTCACATATGTATGCGTTTAATTTGCTGGTGTATGTGATACATATTAATGTACCACGTGCTCATGTGTTGTTGTTAATCATGCGACAAAATCGCTGCTACTGTTTTCGATCCGCTTTTTAGAACAACTATTCGGTTTATAAAATTTGTGCTAAATGATATAATATAATCCGTATTAAATTGCTTTTATTGCTCTTGCAATCGTTTTAAAACTGACTTGTTTTACTTGCGATGTAAATTGCATATATGCTTTTATATTGTTGCTTGCATGTACATCTAATTGTCTATAAGATTCATGATACATAATAATTAGAATATATCCATCCAATAGCGTATAATAATACGGAGTATATCTTTGTGGCAATACAAATTGGCTAATTATTATGCTCAAATTTTAGTATATCATATTATATATGTCCATTATTATGGTTGTATAGATAAATCAAGATAGTGGATCTTTAGAATTTTTATATGTGCGGAGATTATCTTATAGCAATTACGATTATACAGATCATTATACTGCCCTTTGATTTAATTATATAGTGCATAATGATCATGATTAAATAAAAGATTTAATTTAACTCGTTGTAGTATAACTTGTTCTCTTACGAATTTGCAATATAATCAGTTTATCTATTGTTATTTTGCTATTCTGCTGATTAATTGAGAACATTTCACTGTTTTCGAGTTGCGCTTAGAACATATTGGGACAATTTTTCGGACTGTATTTCGATCTGTTTCCAGACAGTATTTGAAACTGGTTATAGACTGTCTTCGGAACAGTATTCGGACAGTTTTAGACTGTTAGTAAATCAGATTTAAACTTGTTTGTTTAACAGTTGGGTTAAAGATGTTTGTTTAACCGGTTTTGTTAAAACGGTTTAGTTTAATCGTTTAGTATAAACCTTTTGGTTTTAACATGTTTCGTTTACATGTTTGTGTTTAAACATGCTTGGTTTAACTGTAGGGTTGAAACCTGTTCGGTTTACCCGTTTGAGTTGAAACGGTTTTAAGATGATACCTGTTTGGTTTACCCGGTTGGGTTTAAACCTATTTGGTTTACTTGTTTAGGTTGAACCTGCTCGGTTGACCTATTTGGTTGAAATTTGGTTGAAACCTGATTGGTTTAACCTAGTTGAGTTGAAACATGTTTAGTTTAACTCAGTTTGTTCACGGTAAAATGAAATTAATTTAGTTCACGAGGTATTTGTTGACTGAAATTTTCTGTTTTGCTAAAACAGTTTATTTCAGTTTATATACTAGAGTGATGATCCTGGAAAATTGACTTCTGTATAGGAACTCACATTGAATAATGTGCTTATGTTCCTGAGATTCGTAAGGAATCTGGTCTCCGGATGTTTGTTAAACAAGTTTCGAGTTTCGAACCCATTGATATGGTCCACACCGATGTGTGTGATTTGAAATTCATTTCAACGAGGAATGGTAACAAGTACTTCATTACGTTTATCGATGATAGCATGAAGTATTGTTATGTTTACTTGTTGCAAAGTAAAGATGAAGCAATTGAGAAGTTTTATTGCTTATAAAATTGAAGTTGGAAATCAACTTGAACGAAAAATTAAGGTTGTTCGGTGTGATAGAGGTGGTGAATATGTCGCACCTTTTGCTGAATTTTGTTCACAAAATGGCATTCGACATGAATTCACTGCACCTTACCACACCAATCGAATGAAACTATTGAACGAAAGAATAGAACCTTGAAAGAAATGATGATTGCCATATTGGTAAGTTCTGGTGTACGCAGCAAATGTGGGGGGATGCCATTCTATTGGCAAATTATCTTTTAAATCAGATACCCCAGAAGAAAAGGGATGAAACCTCATACGAGTTATGATGTAAAAAGAAATCATCCTATGAATACCTCAAAGTGTGGGGGTGGCTAGTAAAGGTAGTTATTCAAATACCTAAGGCACAAAAAAAAAAAAAATTATTTATCGGATGTGTTGAAACTGTAGTGTTTATCGCTTCCTTGTGTGCATGAATCCAAGATTTCAGATATGCACAAAGGTTTGATAATAGAATTGAGAAACGTTTCATTCTTTGAAAATGTATTTCCATACATAATGAACGTGAAAGTTCGTCTAGGATAGACGAGAAGGTGTTCAAGATGAGACACCTAATGAGCTAGTTCAATAGGAATTAGTATAATTAAAGAAGTTTCCTCGATAAATGGCATATGCACTATGCTTATAGAGGAACTAAAACTGAATGTACAAAAGATATACATGATATTTGAAACCCTCTTAAATCGTATATTTAAGGCAGTGTTTAAATATATGAAGTCGATTTTGTCAAGATACAAGGGATATCGTATAATATTCCTTGTGAGAAAAGCTATGAATGATGCGTCTTCTATTCTCATGCTTTGGACATGAAGTCTATAGAATACTAGACTTAGACTTGTTAATAATGATCATTTGCAGAGATCAATTAACAACTAATATTCACCGTGTTGAATTTATTTAAAGACAAAATCGCTGTCAGTCAGTAATAGAAGGATTTGGTATATTGTAAACATCATTGATGATGTGAATTATTCACATGTTATGTGAATTATGATATTGAAAATAATTATAAATATAAAGATGTCAATCTTTATTATTTTATTATTTTGAGACATTGAATCACCTAATCAGTATTCAGATATGGAAATGTAATTTGAGTGCGGAAACTTTTGTTAAGTTTTCTAAATTCGACGTCTATAGGTCAAACCTAGAATATGACTAAGAATTTCTCAAATGTGCATCCAAAGATTCAAATCTTATGTGTGGGCTTTTGAACGCCTGATTGATTAGAAGCATATTAGATAAATATGATTATGATATCAAGTTGCAAGACATGTGGGGGAAGCTTTGAAATGATAAGCACTAACCCTAGTTAGTTGTGTAAAATGAACACAATAGCTTGAAAATGTGGGGGTGTCTTGTATTTTGATATCAAGAACATGATTCATGATAACGCGTTTTAATGTACTCGATCCGACTTAGCATATATTGTAAGCACGATAAATTGATACACGAATAATCTAAGTATGCGAGCTGGATATCTGATACAAATGATTCCAAAGTGACAAGTGGATATGTATTCACACTTGGAGGTGATGCTATATCGTGGAAATCATTTAAACAAACGGTTATTGCTATATCCACGATGGAATCATAATTCATCGCTTTAAATAAATTCGGTGAAGAGGGAGAATGTTTACGTCAATTCGTTGAGAATATACAAAGATGGCCTAAACCGGTGTCGACCATGTGTATACATTGTAATAGCCAATCGGTGATTGGTAGAGCTCATATTACAATGTATAATGGTAAGAATAAACATATGAGACGTAGACATAATAAAGTACGACAACTAATCTCTACATAAATTATCACTATTGACTATGTAACGTCAAAGGATAATGTTGCGGATCCGCTGACAAAAGGCGTAAGCAGAGAGTTAGTATATGAGTCGTGCGTGGGAATGGGACTAAAGCCCATGTGTAACATCCCGCCTTTTTCCGTTAAATTTATTTTTAACACCGTCTTTTTCTTTTAAATATTACCTTTCGTTATTTAAATTCGTAGTTTCCGTCGACTAACGTTCATAATAATTCCGTCATTTAATTATAACATCTCTCGTTAACTTGCGTTTTAAAAATATTCGATCGGTTAAATCCCGCACCCGCTTTGAAACTCGAGGGACCGGAGTTGCCAAATGGGCAAACTAGTTGACTAGGTCAACTAGTCAACCCATTTTTCCACCATTCAATCCCTCTCTCTCTCTCTCTTTCTTTCTTTTTCTCTCAAGAACACAAACATAATTCATCATCTAAATTCGGATCGGGAAGCAAACTTCAAAACAAATTACATATTCGTGATCCTCTCATCATCCTCTTCGATTTGGTACCAATTTCATCCATTTTGGGTAACATTTCTAAAACACTAAATTTTCTCTAAATTCGTGTTTTTGACTTGAAATGTTGTTAGTTAGTGTCTATGGCTCGTGTATAACATGAATATATGATTTGTATGTTCGATCTTGATGTTTTGGTGTAACTAGCTTGAAAATGAAAAGTGTATGCTTAATCTTTGATTTTGGATGATGAAATGTGTTTAGATGTTAATGTTTGTGTGTTCAAAGTGTTAGTTACTTCAATAGCTTCGTTTTGGTGTGTTGATTGACATGAAAACCTTACATTAACATGATTAGTGATTTTGAGGTTTGGTTAGGGTTTGACAACTCTTAAAACGAACTTTTGATGCGTTGAATGCTTATTAATGTTATTGATAAGTGTTTAGTTGTATTACATGTTTCATTACCTTCAAAACGGCATATCGTATGTATAAATCGGATTCCCAAAACTTGAATTGCAATTGATGAACTTGAAACCTTGTTTTGGAACGTTTAACGAACTTTCGACGAGATTTTTGTTGTCTAAAATGATAAATTTGATTTAAGAAATGTATCTAGTTGTGTTCCTTGTCGAAAGAGCTTTCCGGTGATATAAAATACATGTCTTGATTGTTTGCGGATCATAAACTAGGATTGATTGAAGTTTGGCTCGTGCCTTGTGTTTTCTGCAAACAGGACCTGTAAGCCTCTTGGGACGCCGTCCCAACCTCCTAGACGCCGTCCCACCTTTTGAACCTAGACGCCGTCTAGGGTATCAGGACGCCGTCCCACCCTTCAATGTGGGACGCCGTCTAGCCATTTGGGACGCCGTCCCATTGTGCTAAAACTGGCTGTTTTGCTTGGTCATTTGACGTAAAATGTTTGATATGCTACGGACCTCCGATTAACATGAAACTTGGCCAACATGCTCATATATGATTATATAACTTAGAAAAATTGTCGGATACCCGACCCGACATCGTTGACTTTGACTTTGACCAAGTTTGACTTTTAGCCAAACTTAACCAAACTTTTATACAATCATTCTAACATGCTTTTATACTTGTTTCTTGTATGAAACTTGACAACGTGATTCACATGCTATACTTAATCGAGTCGTAACGAGCCATAGGACTAATTGAACACATTTCACCCGACCTTGTGTCGTAACCGGTTAATTGATACAACTTACTTGTTTAGGTCAAGGCTAAGCAACTTTCATGCACAACGTTTACTTGTTGAAGTACTTTTATACTCGTGCACTCGAGGTGAGATCATAGTCCCATCTTTCAACAACTTTTATACTTTTAAATTATGGGATGAGAAACATATACAGTTTTATAATACATACTTTTATACTTTGAACACAAGTACAAGGAAACAAACATTCCACAGCGAGTTAGAACAAAAATCCTCAATTCGATTATCATTAGTTACACTTGCAGGGTGTAAGCGAGAACTTATATTGTGTGGCCATACGGGTTTGACAAACCCTCATTCGGACGGTTCGCTACCGTCTACGGATGAAATATATTTTCGAGAATCAGTGTTTGTTCTAGCACTAAGTGATGGGGTATACAATGGGAGGAAACGTTAAGTCTTGATAATTGGGTGCTCGCGAACCAACTTTTGGAATGCAACTTTTGGATGATCAATTTATGGAAATACTAAATCTTGTGGTTCAAAATATAACATTTACTAATACACCTATGATTTCACCAACGTTTTTCGTTGACAGTTTTCTATATGTTTCTCAGGTTCATACATGGCTATTTGATACATGCTTCCGCGTACATTCATACTTGCTTGGAGTCAAGCATACATACATGCATACGCTAGTGATAGCATCTTTGGATTCAAACATATTGTTTACATACTTACGCTATTTATAGCAACTGTGATTTTAAACTAATTATGTCGCAAGATATTTCATTTGTACTTTACTACTTTTGTAAACTTAAACTTGTTGTCGATCCGTTTGGTGAACTAAACTTTGCAAGTCATGCACGTTTCAAATGAATGCGACATAATTTTGGTCAAACGCGTCTCATATAGAGACTATGACCACGCAACGGGACCTAAGTAGCGGCGCCGTCAATGACGATTTGGTCGGGTCGTTACAGATGGTATCAGAGCGTTGGTTGTAGGGAACTAGGATATGCATTAGTGTGTCTGACAGAGTCGTTAGGACGCATTAGTGAATCTAGACTACAACCGGATAGTTAGCATTTGCATTCTGACATACATTTGCTATAGATAGCACTTACTTGACTACTTGTGCATTATACTTGAATCATTCTTAGGCAAACTTTTTAATGGTACCCAACCTTCATCATACGAACTCGTATTCCGCCACTTTTTGGTAACACACGTAAATTCATGATTCGTACACGTATGGATGACGACGACTTCATTAGTCACACTTGTTCGGGAACTCTGTCTCCCGGATTGTTATTTGCCACCGTTTTAACTTACTATCGGTTTCCCACTGGTGTTTCTTACTATCTACTTTTTGGTGTTACTACCATCACTACTCTAGGTGAGTATCGTCATCAACATTTATCGCTACGGTTGCGTATTACTTGTTATCATGACTCGTTACTCTTTTCATACCTGAATACATTTTTGTCTGACTCGAACCGCATTGACGTGAACAATCATTTATACACTTCCCTCGGGGAACGCTTCCTTAGATTTGCAGAAATTCTTTCGATTTAATATGAGTCACGTTTGAGACGTCGTTACATTTTGTTCATTTTAGGTCTTCACGATGACAAGAACTTGAATCTATGGAGTGATGTGGGAATGGAGGTATGAGTTAGCGTAATATAACGACACTCGATCAACGTGGTTATATTACGGTAAGACATACCAAAGTTCTAGTGACGCGTGATGGTGGTTAGACTCGATCAACCTAAACACCACCATGTGCCATGTACATGACTTCATCTTTTCAGGTTTGGACATCCGAAAACTCCGAGAATATTTATAACTACCATACCGGGGACACACCTTCAATTATTGTCAAATTATATTTATGCTTCCGAATGAATTACCGATTCCATTCGACTTCAACCGTATGTCACACGGGTATACTAGCTCGTCCTCGCGCAGTCTTATTGACTAACTACAATTTACTCGTTATGCTCGCATCGAGGCGGAAACTTCTCTCGCCTTACACTCGTAATTCTGGTTCAGGAAATCTTTCATTTTAAATTCTCAATGGAGGGAGACTCTCCACGTTATACTAGTATTCACCTCGAGGGTGAATAGTTCCGACGAACGTTTTTGGAAACCGATAAATCTTCCGCAACGCAAATTTCTTGAGAAACTTGTTCTAACTAACGTTTTCGAGTCCTAACGGATTTGTTCAAATATACCTTACGGAATGTACTCCGTTTCGGACCGAGATCCTCGTTTCATTTCTAGACTTCGGAGTGCCTCACAAAAAGCCTCGGGACCACGTTTAGACATGGGTACCGCGTACCATCCGCAACCCGACGGACCGAACAAACATGCGATTTAAACCTTGGAAACCATAATGCAAGTTTGTATTACTAACTTCAAATTTACTTGAGAAAAGTAGTTGCCTTTAGCCGAATTCTCTTACTACAATAATTTTCATTCGAGTATTAACGTCACACTTTTCGATGACCCGTATAGCCGTAATTGTCGTTTTCTTAAATTGTTGAACCGAAGTAAGTGACAAGCGAACCACCGGACCCGAAATCATTCATGAAACAACCCGAAAATTTTTCAATTCCAAGAAAGGCTCAAGGCGGATCGTAGTCGCCAAAAGAACTATGCCGATGTTAGACGTGAACCTCTCGAATTCCAAGTGGGCAACCGCGTAACGTTAAAAGTCGCACCTTGAGAAGGTGCAATCCGTTTCGGAAACATTGAAAGCTAAATCCGCGATATTTTGATCCTTTAAATTCTTGGGGTGTTTTGGACCCGTCGCTAGCCGTTTAGACTTTTCCGACTCATTTTGGGTCTCCGTTTATCCTACATTCGATGTATCAACTCAAAGACGTGTTTTGCGAAACAAGAACTTGTTATTCCTTTTCGATGGGCTCACTATCGACGATAAACTTCATTCCTAGGAGGGCCGGTCGAAACCATGAATCGTGAACCCAAACTCTAAGACGACGTGAAATCCCGACTGTCAAAGTTCGTTGAAATGCCCAAGGGAGTACCTTCACTTATTCGTAGAACCGACAACGCAAGATCTCGAGGAAGAAACAACGACTACTACTTCCAACTAAATTTCGGGACGAAATTTCTTTTAAGGTGTAGGTAATGTAACATCCCGCCTTTTTCCGTTAAATTTATTTTTAACACCGTCTTTTTCTTTTAAATATTACCTTTCGTTATTTAAATTCGTAGTTTCCGTCGACTAACGTTCATAATAATTCCGTCATTTAATTATAACATCTCTCGTTAACTTGCGTTTTAAAAATATTCGATCGGTTAAATCCCGCACCCGCTTTGAAACTCGAGGGACCGGAGTTGCCAAATGGGCAAACTAGTTGACTAGGTCAACTAGTCAACCCATTTTTCCACCATTCAATCCCTCTCTCTCTCTCTCTTTCTTTCTTTTTCTCTCAAGAACACAAACATAATTCATCATCTAAATTCGGATCGGGAAGCAAACTTCAAAACAAATTACATATTCGTGATCCTCTCATCATCCTCTTCGATTTGGTACCAATTTCATCCATTTTGGGTAACATTTCTAAAACACTAAATTTTCTCTAAATTCGTGTTTTTGACTTGAAATGTTGTTAGTTAGTGTCTATGGCTCGTGTATAACATGAATATATGATTTGTATGTTCGATCTTGATGTTTTGGTGTAACTAGCTTGAAAATGAAAAGTGTATGCTTAATCTTTGATTTTGGATGATGAAATGTGTTTAGATGTTAATGTTTGTGTGTTCAAAGTGTTAGTTACTTCAATAGCTTCGTTTTGGTGTGTTGATTGACATGAAAACCTTACATTAACATGATTAGTGATTTTGAGGTTTGGTTAGGGTTTGACAACTCTTAAAACGAACTTTTGATGCGTTGAATGCTTATTAATGTTATTGATAAGTGTTTAGTTGTATTACATGTTTCATTACCTTCAAAACGGCATATCGTATGTATAAATCGGATTCCCGAAACTTGAATTGCAATTGATGAACTTGAAACCTTGTTTTGGAACGTTTAACGAACTTTCGACGAGATTTTTGTTGTCTAAAATGATAAATTTGATTTAAGAAATGTATCTAGTTGTGTTCCTTGTCGAAAGAGCTTTCCGGTGATATAAAATACATGTCTTGATTGTTTGCGGATCATAAACTAGGATTGATTGAAGTTTGGCTCGTGCCTTGTGTTTTCTGCAAACAGGACCTGTAAGCCTCTTGGGACGCCGTCCCAACCTCCTAGACGCCGTCCCACCTTTTGAACCTAGACGCCGTCTAGGGTATCAGGACGCCGTCCCACCCTTCAATGTGGGACGCCGTCTAGCCATTTGGGACGCCGTCCCATTGTGCTAAAACTGGCTGTTTTGCTTGGTCATTTGACGTAAAATGTTTGATATGCTACGGACCTCCGATTAACATGAAACTTGGCCAACATGCTCATATATGATTATATAACTTAGAAAAATTGTCGGATACCCGACCCGACATCGTTGACTTTGACTTTGACCAAGTTTGACTTTTAGCCAAACTTAACCAAACTTTTATACAATCATTCTAACATGCTTTTATACTTGTTTCTTGTATGAAACTTGACAACGTGATTCACATGCTATACTTAATCGAGTCGTAACGAGCCATAGGACTAATTGAACACATTTCACCCGACCTTGTGTCGTAACCGGTTAATTGATACAACTTACTTGTTTAGGTCAAGGCTAAGCAACTTTCATGCACAACGTTTACTTGTTGAAGTACTTTTATACTCGTGCACTCGAGGTGAGATCATAGTCCCATCTTTCAACAACTTTTATACTTTTAAATTATGGGATGAGAAACATATACAGTTTTATAATACATACTTTTATACTTTGAACACAAGTACAAGGAAACAAACATTCCACAGCGAGTTAGAACAAAAATCCTCAATTCGATTATCATTAGTTACACTTGCAGGGTGTAAGCGAGAACTTATATTGTGTGGCCATACGGGTTTGACAAACCCTCATTCGGACGGTTCGCTACCGTCTACGGATGAAATATATTTTCGAGAATCAGTGTTTGTTCTAGCACTAAGTGATGGGGTATACAATGGGAGGAAACGTTAAGTCTTGATAATTGGGTGCTCGCGAACCAACTTTTGGAATGCAACTTTTGGATGATCAATTTATGGAAATACTAAATCTTGTGGTTCAAAATATAACATTTACTAATACACCTATGATTTCACCAACGTTTTTCGTTGACAGTTTTCTATATGTTTCTCAGGTTCATACATGGCTATTTGATACATGCTTCCGCGTACATTCATACTTGCTTGGAGTCAAGCATACATACATGCATACGCTAGTGATAGCATCTTTGGATTCAAACATATTGTTTACATACTTACGCTATTTATAGCAACTGTGATTTTAAACTAATTATGTCGCAAGATATTTCATTTGTACTTTACTACTTTTGTAAACTTAAACTTGTTGTCGATCCGTTTGGTGAACTAAACTTTGCAAGTCATGCACGTTTCAAATGAATGCGACATAATTTTGGTCAAACGCGTCTCATATAGAGACTATGACCACGCAACGGGACCTAAGTAGCGGCGCCGTCAATGACGATTTGGTCGGGTCGTTACACCATGAAAGGCTAAGTTTATATGAAGGAAAACCTAACTCAGTTGACTGGAGATCCCAAGATCTGAGTTCAATAGGACAACCTACTTGTATGAACT
Source organism: Rutidosis leptorrhynchoides (assembly GCF_046630445.1). NCBI lineage: Eukaryota > Viridiplantae > Streptophyta > Magnoliopsida > Asterales > Asteraceae > Rutidosis > Rutidosis leptorrhynchoides. Next base: position 617,916,276 of record NC_092333.1, on the reverse strand, counting down.
GGCGAAGTCAATGTGAGGGAGTTAATTACTAAACTAGAAACCCCTACATTTTTTTTAAAGGGAGTTTACTAATTAAGAGTAGACTTCCTAGTCCATTTCTAAAAGTGACATGTAAGAGGATAAGTCCATGGCTTTTAATGATTCAACTGAAATAACCATGTGTGGTTAATCAGTAGCCATTCGGTGGTGAATCACCTATGTGAGAGAGAAGTGGGGTCGCTTCGAAGGGTATTGTTGGGGCACAATACTTGATAAGCTCTCGCAGAACCAGGCTAATGTTCATGACCATAACGAACATAACTATGAGGACTTGATGTTGTCAAGGAGAGTCTTGTGTGAAGCGTATTGTCGCCTACACAAACGGCAGACGAGTTCAAAGACATCGCCGTCTACTCAGATCCAGTAGAGTAAGTGCGTTTCATGAGCGAAGGTTCAAAGGGTAACACCTACCTATCGTATGCAAGATTCAACTGCTGAAAACTTTGTTGGAACTTTTGTGTTTTGGAGATCGATATATATTCATGTTGTAAATCTATGGGTAAATGAGGTTTACCCAACTTTGGAGTTATATGTGTGTAACATATATAATTATTGTGAATAATATTTGATATTGTTATGTGGTCTATGGCCAAGGCTTCATAACATTATATGTCCAAAGTAGATTTCAAGTGAATGAGTTATCGATGCTCAAAGAAATGTAAATCGAGCTAATATGAATGGTGATATGAGTGATTGATAGTGTATTGGTTATCAATTTCATTCATGTGGGAGATTGTTGAAAAACTATAAGGTTTGAATTGAAATTGAATGTCTTTTGTTGCTAAGTAAATGTACAAATTAAATATCATTTGTTGTAACTAAACTAGTCCGGATCAGCCCGCGCGATGCGGCGGGGGCTTTCGGTCGGCGCATTCATATTTAACGCAGTTTTATTTAAAGAAGGGAAAACGGACCATGAGTTATACGTCGTTGTTGGTGTCGTCGTCTTTAGCGTTTTTTAAAATCTTTCCGGTTCAAACGTAGTAGGTTTCGATTTGTTGATAAAATTATTTCGAGCCTAATGGTGTTGGCGAAAACATTTAACTCGTGTCGAGCAGGAAGATACGGGTTGTCGTTGTGTTTAACGTTTTTTAAAAAGTGTCCGTTTCGAACGTAGTTAGTATCGTTTTGTTCATAAAATTATTCCGAGTTTGACACTACCGCCGAAAAAATTTAACTCGTGCCGAGCGGAAAGACATGGGTTGTCGTTGTGTTTAGCGTTTTTTTTTGAGAAGTCTCCGTTTCGCGTATAGTTAGTCCCGTTGGGTTCCTAAGATTTTTTCGAGTTGAACGGTGGTCTCTGAAAAATTTAACTCGCACCCAGCGAGAAGATAGGGGCCGTTATAAATTCGGGTGGAATTAGTTTCTTATGTTTTAATTGAATTATTTATTTACATTTTTTACCCCTTAGAAAGTGTAAACTTGGGGGACCTTTGTGGGAATATACGCAAAGTTGAAGGACCTTTTGTAATGTGAAAACAAACACAAAACTACATTAAGATTTAATTGAAACTACAACATTTTGCATGACTTTTAGTATATAGAAGGTTAATATGACCATTTATTATGATGCAAAACTTATAAGTTTTTAACTTCTATTTTATTAATAACATTAAAACTATGTTTTATGGTCATTAATAAAAGTCCTTTGATCATCCCTCCTTCATCTATATAAATATGGACAATTCTCTTCAAGTTTTCTAATGATTTAGAGAGCTAGAGATGAGAGAAATAGAAAAGTTCTAGTGAGAACACACACAAGTTCATTTGTAAGCTTAATCGTGTACTAGGCTTATTGACAACCTTTTCAGGCATATGTTCAAGTCTGGCAGTACGCTGCTTCGGACCGGTGTACCCTGGGAATAGACGAAGAATCTGTTTAAGGGAATTGTGTCAAACACAAGCCCGGTTCAACCTTTAATTCGGTTAGATCGTTCTACCTTTTCATTCTTATTATGATTATTTATTATACATATTTGCTATCTGATTATTACGTTTCTGATGATACGTATAATTGTTTCTGTTTCGTATACATATTTCCTACATAAATCTGATTTTTACTCTTTTTTTAGATGGAACTAAAGTTTGCTCTAGAAGTAGACGATGTTGTCTTAATTTTGAATCTGATAGGTACTTATGTCTATAGTGACAAAATTGCTTAAATGGAAGTAGGTCAACTGGGGCAAAAGTCCACCAAAGTGCATTTCTATAACATAAAAGTTTCCTAAATCGGTTTAATTTAATAAGTATAATTTTGAAATAATATATTTGTTGTATCTTCTTTGAAAAAATAGCTAATTTTAAAAATTATCTGAGCAGAAGGTCAACCTTGACATCCAAACCTGTTTTGACTTCTTACTTATATAAAAAAAAATATTATTATTAAGATATTATAATGTATGTATTCGTATTTGTTAAGCTATCTTTTTGGATTAGAAGTATACAGTTTTTGGCAAATAGCGTTTTGAGTTAACCTAACTCGACCCATGAAAAAGTCTGAGATTTCTACCAGACCAGAGCCTTCAAACTGCCCATTTGACAACCTCTAGCTGTAATCTAATATCTAATAAGGATAATAATGTTATGTATACTTTGTATAGAGTTAGCGTTAGTAGAAATGTATTGGTTGATTATTAGTTAAAATGCACGTTGAGCTTCATTTGATAAATAAAAGAGATGGTACAAATCTGGTTGATTATTCGGAAGGATCACCAAAATCAAAAACCATTCCTTCAAATGCATTTCCGCTACACTACTACTATAGTACTACATTTCATATAATCATCTGGCAGCACGCACACCTGATAACTTAACCAAGAGGCAAAGAGAACAATTTAATCGGAGGTGCTATCCGAGTCTGAACAACTATGTGAGTTGTTTCTTTCATATTTCAACTTCTTTTTCTTTTCTGTAGGTGCTAACTGAGTCTGAAGATGTATGATAGTTGAATCATTTTATTTAAAAAACGCTTGACATGTATATCTGGAAATTTTGTAAGGTAGAAAATTTAATCAAATATTACAACATTGGATATTTGCTTAATTACTTATAAATTTCTTAATTTACATGTTAAAGAATTTGAGACTTGTAATTATATAGATGTAATCTTTTGCAGGGATATGCACTATATGAGAAGACAATATTAAATTTGAAGACTTTGATATAACTGGTACCTGCTTTACAAATTCAACTTTGTGGACTTTGGGATAGTAAGTAGTCTACAAAATAACCAACTTATATGTTATTGGCATTTTCATTTTTTGATATCACTTTTTTATTTTTCATATCTAAAATATAAGGTGAACATTTTATGCAAGTAAAATTCTATTGCTTCAGCTGGTTCCATGGTAGACCATTATTGAAGTTGTAAAAACCAACAAGGTTATATAAAAACTTGACCCTTTTGAGATCAAAATGAGAGATATTAGCCTCGTGGATTGGATAGTTGACCTTTAACACTTTTTTGTCCAAAAAACTGTTTTTGTACCCTTTGATTTTTTTTTTTTTTTTTTTTTTTTTTTTTGCAAGCAATGATCACATGTTAAGTTTGGTGTTCTAAATTGCAGAATGAGGCAAGCAATATACTTCTTTGGTGTTTGTTACATTTATCTATGTTGTATGTTGTACTGGTTTTGAATTATGTTTTTACAACATCATTCAATTAAGTTATGTTGATATTGCATATTTGCTTCCAAATCTCGCAAATTTGCTGGTCTTAAGCTACTATGATCTATTAATTTTCTTATAGAAATAAATACATTTTATTACCGATCAATTGACGTGGAGTGGTTAACATATTAACATATTGAATGATTATTTGTACAAATCTATGCTTCAATCCAACAAATTTACAATTTAAAATATAGCTAAGACTTAAGACCGTTCACATCGGGTCGTCGATAGGCCCGCCGTTGCCTCGCCTTTGAACGGCGCCGATGCTAGGAGGCGCGGTTGGGTCGCGGTTGTAGAGACCGTGATTCAAAATGCGGTGTAACGACATTTGGGAGGACGGCGGTGGGGCCCGATTGAATAAAAAAATTAAACAAAAAATGAATATAGCCGTTTCCCTTCCGCAACGGTTACTTTTTTTTTTCAAACTTTTAAATACACTACAAACACTTCTATATATACACACATTCAAACACTTCAAACTATACTCCACTCACAACAATTCAAACACTTCTAACACTAACTTCATCGCTTCATCAAAATGTCTTCATCCAAAAAAACTTTCAAACAAAAAACAAAAACAAACACCCGAACAACATTCATCGGGTGTCGATCGGGATATGTGGTGTTCACTTTTACAAGATACGGAACGCCACAATATTACCGTTCTGAGACCCACAACATTGAAATGTCCCGTTCATATTGATTATAAACGTTCCATATTAATTGATTTCGTCGCAAGGTTTTGACCTCTATATGAGACGTTTTTCAAAGACTGCATTCATTTTTAAAACAACCATAACCTTTATTTTATCTATAAAGGTTTAAAAAGCATTACGTAGATTATCAAATAATGATAATCTAAAATATACCGTTTACACACGACCATTATATAATGGTTTACAATAAGAATATATTACATCAAAAATAAGTTTCTTGAATGCAGTTTTTACATAATATCATACAAGCATGGACTCCAAATCTTGTCCTTATTTTAGTATGCAACAGCGGAAGCTCTTAATAATCACCTGAGAATAAACATGCTTAAAACGTCAACAAAAATGTTGGTGAGTTATAGGTTTAACCTATATATTATCAAATCATAATAATAGACCACAAGATTTCATATTTCAATATACATCCCATACATAGAGATAAAAATCATTCATATGGTGAACACCTGGTAACCGACAATAACAAGATGCATATAAGAATATCCCCTATCATTCCGGGAAATCCTTCGAACATGATAAAAACGAATTCGAAGTACTAAAGCATCCGGTACTTTGGATGGGGTTCGTTAGGCCCAATAGATCTATCTTTAGGATTCGCGTCAATTAGTAGATCGGTTTACTAATTCTTAGGCTACCAAGCAAAAGGGGCATATTCGGCTTCGATCATGCACCCATATAATGTAGTTTCATTTACTTGTGTCTATTTCGTAAAACATTTATAAAACTGCATGTATTCTCATCCCAAAATATTAGATTTTAAAAGTGGGACTATAACTCACTTTCACAGATTTTTACTTCGTCGGGAAGTAAGATTTGGCCACTGGTCGATTCACGAACCTATAACAAATATGTACATATATATCAAAGTATGTTCAAAATATATTTACAACATTTTTAATACGTTTTAATGTTTTAAGTTTATTAAGTCAGCTGTTCTCGTTAGTAACCTACAACTAGTTGTCCACAATTAGATGTACAGAAATAAATCGATATATATTATTTTGAATCAATCCACGACCCAGTGTATACACGTCTCAGGCTAGATCACAACTCAAACTATATATATTTTTGGAATCAACCTCAACCCTGTATAGCTAACTCCGACATTACTGCATATAGAGTGTCTATGGTTGTTCCAAATAATATATATAGATGGGTCGATATGATATGTCAAAACATTTGCATACGTGTCTATGGTATCTCAAGATTACATAATATATTAGAATACATGTATAATACAATATAAGTTAGCTAGGATATGATTAATATAGATTTGTTACCAATTTTCACGTAGCTACAACAAGCAAAAATAACCAATCTTGTTTTACCCATAACTTCTTCGTTTTAAATCCGTTTTGAGTGAATCCAATTGCTATGGTTTCATATTGAACTTAAGTTTATGAATCTATACAGAAAAAGTATAAGTTTATAGTCGTAATTATAGGTTACAAGTTGTTTTTGTAAAGGTAGTCATTTCAGTCGAAAGAACGACGTCTAGATGACCATTTTGGAAAACATACTTCCACTTTGAGTTTAACCATGATTTTTGGATATAGTTTCATGTTCATAAGAAAAATCATTTTCCCAAAAGAACAACTTTTAAATCAAAGTTTATCATAGTTTTTAATTAACTAACCCAAAACAGCCCGCGGTGTTACTACAACGGCGTATATCCGGTTTTACGGTGTTTTTCGTGTTTTCCGGTTTTAAATCATTAAGTTAGCATATCATATAGATATAGAACATGTGTTTAGTTGATTTTAAAAGTCAAGTTAGAAGGATTAACTTTTGTTTGCGAGCAAGTTTAGAATTAACTAAACTATGTTCTAGTGATTTCAAGTTTAAACCTTCGAATAAGGTAGTTATATATATATGAATCGAATGATGTTATGAACATCATTACTACCTCAGGTTTTGTGGATAAACCTACTGGAAATGAGAAAAATAGATCTAGCTTCAAAGGATCCTTGGATGGCTTGAAAGTTCTTGAAGCAGAATCATGACACGAAAACAAGTTCAAGTAAGATTTCCACTCAAAATAAGATTGTTATAGTTACAGAAATTGAATCAAAGTTTGAATATGAGTATTATCTTGTGTTAGAAAGATATCTTACTGTAAATAAGAAAGATTTCTTGAAGTTGGATGATCACTTTACAAGATTGGAAGTAAGCTAGCAAACTTGGAAGTATTCTTGATTTTATGAAACTAGAACTTATAGAATTTATGAAGAACACTTAGAACTTGAAGATAGAACTTGAGAGAGATCACTTAGATGAATAAAATTGAAGAATGAAAGTGTTTTTAGGTGTTTTTGGTCGTTGGTATATGGATTAGATATAAAGGATGTGTAATTTTGTTTTCATGTAAATAAGTCATGAATGATTACTCATATTTTTGTAATTTTATGAGATATTTCATGCTAGTTGCCAAATGATGGTTCCTACATGTGTTAGGTGACTCACATGGGCTGCTAAGAGCTGATCATTGGAGTGTATATACCAATGGTACATACATCTAAAAGCTGTGTATTGTACGAGTACGAATACGGGTGCATACGAGTAGAATTGTTGATGAAACTGAACGAGGATGTAATTGTAAGCATTTTTGTTAAGTAGAAGTATTTTGATAAGTGTCTTGAAGTCTTTCAAAAGTGTATGAATACATATTAAAACACTACATGTATATACATTTTAACTGAGTCGTTAAGTCATCGTTAGTCGTTACATGTAAATGTTGATTTGAAACCTTTAAGTTAACGATCTTGTTAAATGTTGTTAACTCAATGTTTATTATATCTAATGAGATGTTAAATTATTATATTATCATGATATTATGATATATTACTATATCTTGATATGATATATATACATTTAAATGTCGTTACAACGATAATCGTTACATATATGTCTCGTTTCGAAAACCTTAAGTTAGTAGTCTTGTTTTTACATATGTAGTTCATTGTTAATATACATAATGACATGTTTACCTATCATTTATCATGATTAAACATAGTGTATCAATATCTTAATATGATTCATATGTATTTAGTAAGACGTTGTTATAACGATAATCGTTATATATATCGTTTCGAGTTTCTTAATTCAATAAACTCAATTTTATGTATATAACTCATTGTTAAAATACCTAATGAGATACATACTTATCATAATATCATGTTAACTATATATATATATATCCATATATATGTCATCATATAGTTTTTACAAGTTTTAACGTTCGTGAATCACCGGTCAACTTGGGTGGTCAATTGTCCATATAAAACCTATTTCAATTAATCAAGTCTTAACAAGTTTGATTGCTTAACATGTTGGAAACACTTAATCATGTAAATATCAATTTCATTTAATATAAATAAACATGGAAAAGTTCGGGTCACTACAGTACCTACCCGTTAAATAAATTTCGTCCCTAAATTTTTAAGCAGTTGAAGGTGTTGACGTATCTTCTGGAAATAAGTGCGAGTACTTCTTCTTCATCTGATCTTCTCATTCCCAGGTGAACTCGGGTCCTCTACGAGCATTCCATCGAACCTTAACAATTGGTATCTTGTTTTGCTTAAGTCTTTTAACCTCACGATCCATTATTTCGACGGGTTCTTCAATGAATTGAAGTTTTTCGTTGATTTGGATTTCATTTAACGGAATAGTGAGATCTTCTTTAGCAAAACATTTCTTTAAATTCGAGACGTGGAAAGTATTATGTACAACCGCGAGTTGTTGAGGTAACTCAATTTGGTAAGCTATTGGTCCGACACGATCAATAATCTTGAATGGTCCAATATACCTTAGATTTAATTTCCCTCGTTTACCAAATCGAACAACGCCTTTCCAAGGTGCAACCTTAAGCATGACCATCTCTCCAATTTCAAATTCTATATCTTTTCTTTTAATGTCGGCGTATCTCTTTTGTCGACTTTGGGCGGTTTTCAACCGTTGTTGAATTTGGATGATCTTCTCGGTAGTTTCTTGTATTATCTCCGGACCCGTAATTTATATATCTCCCACTTCACTCCAACAAATCGGAGACCTGCACTTTCTACCATAAAGTGCTTCAAACGGCGCCATCTCAATGCTTGAATGGTAGCTGTTGTTGTAGGAAAATTCTGCTAACGGTAGATGTCGATCCCAACTGTTTCTGAAATCAATAACACATGCTCGTAGCATGTCTTCAAGCGTTTGTATCGTCCTTTCACTCTGCCCATCAGTTTGTGGATGATAGGCATTACTCATGTCTAGACGAGTTCCTAATGCTTGCTGTAATGTCTGCCAGAATCTTGAAATAAATCTGCCATCCCTATAAGAGATAATAGAGATTGGTATTCCATGTCTGGAGATGACTTCCTTCAAATACATTCGTGCTAACTTCTCCATCTTGTCATCTTCTCTTATTGGCAGGAAGTGTGCTGATTTGGTGAGACGATCAACTATTACCCAAATAGTATCAAAACCACTTGCAGTCCTTGGCAATTTAGTGATGAAATCCATGGTAATGTTTTCCCATTTTCATTCCGGGATTTCGGGTTGTTGAAGTAGACCTGATGGTTTCTGATGCTCAGCTTTGATCTTAGAACACGTCAAACATTCTCCTACGTATTTAGCAACATCGGCTTTCATACATGGCCACCAAAAATGTTTCTTGAGATCCTTGTACATCTTCCCCATTCCAGTATGTATTGAGTATCTGGTTTTATGAGCTTCTCTAAGTACCATTTCTCTCATATCTCCAAATTTTGGTACCCAAATTCTTTTAGCCCTATACCGGGTTCCGTCGTCCCGAATATTAAGATTTTTCTCCGATCCTTTGGGTATTTCATCCTTTAAGTTTCCCTCTTTTAAAACTCCTTGTTGCGCCTCCTTTATTTGAGTAGTAAGGTTAGTGTGAATCATTATATTCATAGATTTTACACGAATGGGTTCTCTGTCCTTTCTGCTCAAGGCGTCGGCTACCACATTTGCCTTCCCCGGGTGGTAACGAATCTCAAAGTCGTAATCATTCAACAATTCAATCCACCTACGCTGCCTCATATTCAGTTGTTTCTGATTAAATATGTGTTGAAGACTTTTGTGGTCGGTATATATAATACTTTTGACCCCATATAAGTAGTGCCTCCAAGTCTTTAATGCAAAAACAACCGCGCCTAATTCCAAATCATGCGTCGTATAATTCTGTTCGTGAATCTTCAATTGTCTAGATGCATAAGCAATTACTTTCGTTCGTTGCATTAATACACAACCGAGAACTTGCTTTGAGGCGTCACAATATATCACAAAATCATCATTCCCTTCAGGTAATGACAATATAGGTGCCATAGTTAACTTTTTCTTTAACAATTGAAACGCTTTCTCTTGTTCATCTTTCCATTCAAATTTCTTCCCTTTATGCGTTAATGCAGTCAAGGGTTTTGCTATTCTGGAAAAGTCTTGGATGAACCTTCTGTAGTAACCAGCTAGTCCTAAAAATTGGCGTATGTGTTTCGGAGTTTTCGGGGTTTCCCACTTTTCAACGGTTTCAATCTTTGCTGGATCCACCAGAATACCTTCTTTGTTCACTATGTGACCGAGGAATTGAACTTCTTCCAACCAAAATCACACTTTGAAAACTTAGCGTACAGTTTTTCTTTTCTCAGCAACTCTAGCACTTTTCTCAAATGTTCTTCGTGCTCTTGATCATTCTTCGAGTAAATAAGTATGTCATCGATGAAAACAATGACAAACTTGTCAAGATATGGCCCACACACTCGGTTCATGAGGTCCATGAACACAGCTTGTGATGACCCAGAAATTTTGACTAAATTTAAACTTAATCTTTGTATGATTAACATTTCCGACACGATAAGCAAAGTCTGTAAAACTGAATCTCAAAATTTTTGAATTACTTTTATATATTTAAATACCCTTCGGTTGTTTTCGACGATTCGCGAACAATTATATGTAAATAGATACATATATACTATAACATGAAAAGGTAACAACGTATTAATTGTTTGATACCGTACATTAAACTTATTGGTTTAAATATCTATTTGAATGTATATGATAAGTTGAAATATTTATTATTAAAATTTATTTATAAATAACTTCCAATGTGTATTTAAAAACTGATTTATGTATATTAAAAAGATATATACATATATATAATAAACGATAGTAACATTCGTTTATTGATTCAATTGATATTTAGATAAGTTAACTAAAGCGTTTAAGATGAACCAGTTAAACACTAATTTGTTACAGTGTTTTCAAATTGCCACATTACTCAAAATGCTACAGTGTTTTCGAAAATCACTATTTGCTACAGTGAAATTGACTTTGCTACATTGAATTGCTACAGTAAAAATTGACTTTGCTACAGTAACTTTGCTACAGTGGTATATTTTATGGATGATTTAAGACTATATTTTGACAAAGGTACGATTCACGAAACGTAAAGTACAAGTTTTCTCAGCGTACGAAAGGGCGTTCGAAAAACCAGAACCGGGACATAAGTCGAGTGACAACGTACGACTTATCGGAACAAAAATTACAAGTCAACTATGCACGTGAATTTAATATAATATATAATTAATTAATTTAAATTATATATATTATATTTATATTTATTTTATATTATGTCGACAAGCTAGGAGCCAAAACAATGTGAGCTGTCCCTGGTCCTCATGCGAGTCGCATGGCCAGAAGGCCATTTCCATGCGAGTCGCATGACTCCAGATTCCAGGCCAGGTACTATAAATTCAGGTGTTTTGCTCGAATGAAAAATCAAACACACATACACAAATATATATTACTCCGTATAATATTTATTATTATTATTATTATTATTATTATTATTATTATTATTATTATTAAGATTATTATTAATCTTATTAATCTTATTATTAGTATTATTATTTTTGCGATACAAAAATAATAATGTACATAAAATATTACGACGGAGTACTGTCCAAGTAATTTTCAAAACGAGTTTCCGAGCGAGCTAGAGCTAAGGAAAATATGGGTTATTGCCAAGGAGGTTATGGGTAATGTTCGGGGGTATTTTTGTGAATCAAACCTCGTGTTTATTATCTCCGATGCGTCTACATGCTTTCCTACAATATTGTATATCAATATTAAACAGTGAGTTTCATGAGATCCCTTTTACTCTCTACGTTTTTGGGCTGAGAATACATGCAAATGTTTTATTAACCGATATACAATATTTATATGTGTGAGTTTCATATGATCCCTTTTACTCAATATATTTTGGGCTGAGAATACATGCGACTGTTTATAAAAACTGAAAATACTAGATTTATATGCGTGAGTTTCATGAGATCCCTTTTACTCTCTACGTTTTTGGGCTGAGAATACATGCAAATGTTTTATTAACCGATATACAATATTTATATGTGTGAGTTTCATATGATCCCTTTTACTCAATATATTTTGGGCTGAGAATACATGCGACTGTTTATAAAAACTGAAAATACTAGATTTATATGCGTGAGTTTCATTGATCCCTTTTTAATTGCTTTTGCAATATATATTTTTGGGCTGAGAATACATGCACTTTATTTTAAACGCAATGGATACAAGTACATACTAAATTCTACACTGAGTTTGAACCGAAAATCCCTTAGCTTTGGTAACTAGTAACTGCCAGTTATAAGAACTGGTGGGCGCGAGTAGTAGTATATGGATCCATAGGGCTTGATATCCCCGTCCGAGCTAGAGCACTAGCCTTTTAACGGACGTATGCTATTTGAGAAGCGTACACGTTGGTTTGCGTGTATTATTAAGATGATTATACAAAGGGTACAAATTATATAAGCATTAAAGTTTAGTTACCAGGGTGCTCAATTTTGTAGAACCGATTGATAAACGTTTTGGATGAAACAACTGAAATCTTGTGATCCACCTTTTATGTAAAACCTATTGATAAACATTTTGAATAAAACAACTGAACTTTTGTAATCCACATTGATATACGGATTATGTGTAATATTAAAACTATGAACTCACCAACCTTTGTGTTGACACTTGAAGCATGTTTATTCTCAGGATTCTAGAAGTCTTCCGCTGTTTGCTTATACGTGATACAAGATATGTGCTTGGAGTCATACATGCTATATACAAGAAACTTGCATTCACCAAACCATTACCATGTATCTTATTTTGACTGTATTGTCAACAGATGTATTATTGTAAACCATTAAATGGTGATTGTCTATACGTAGAAATCATCAGATGTTAAAAACCTGGAATTTATATATTCATTTATGAAATACCTTTTCAAACGAATACAATGTTACAAAATGTATCACATAGAGGTCAAATACCTCGCAATGAAATCAATGAATGACGTGTTCGTCCATATGGATTTGGAGCGATCGTCACAGTTGGTATCAGAGCGTTGGTCTTAGCGAACCAGAATTTGCATTAGTGTGTCTAACCGGTTATTGTTAGGATACATTAGTGAGTCTGGACTTCGACCATGTCTGCATGATAAAAGTTGTTGCTTATAATTTTTTTTGTTAGAAATTACCTGCTTATCATTCTTTGTGTGGAAAATTACCTGCTTATCATTTGTAGTCTAGACACACCTTATTGCATGGATTGCATGACTAGTGTATAGACAAAATGAATATCTTAGCGTATCTGTTACTGTTACCTTTACTTGACAGTTTCCGAAAGTTTCTCCGTAATTTGCGGATCCTTTGTACTATATAAAGGTATTCTATGTAATTAGAATATCATCCGATATCCGAAAATCATTTCACATCGAAAATTATTTATCTAACCGTGTAAGATGAATTCTGAAAGTAATTCGAGTTCTTCGGATTCCGATATGAATTTCCACCTGAGTTCCGAAAGCAGTGTAACCGGAATGAATCAACCAATCAGTCATCACCAATTCTGGATGAATTGGGGATGGGTTCGTAATCAACTTAATCGATGGAGACAAGAGGAAGGCGATCCTTTCCACCAACCGAATTCACCTCTTGGTGAGGAACCTGAGGCACTTACCGGCGAACCCGTTCGAAACACTATCTTTACCCTAATTTCCAGGATATTTCGCAACGATTATATGATAACCAGAATTTTAAACTTTATTCATCCTCTCGTACCAACCGCCAATCATCCCGGAATAATAGAAGAAGTTAACGAGCATCGCGCTCGAGTTGTGGCTTTGGAGAATATGATGCACAATTTGCAGGTATCACAGGCAGCACCGGTAGCACCACCAGTACCAGCAGCACAACCAACAACAGTACCATTACCACCAATAACAACATCCGCACCGGAAACCTCAACCTCACAATCTGTTCCACGAGTATCAACCTCATATGCACCGTAGGCACCGAAGAATACTAATAACCATAAACGATGAAGTATTGATTCATAACTTCATTGGAGAAATATCCTGCGACGATTATGTAATCTTTAATATAGAAGAGATTATTCGTTTCTAGTTCCAACCGAAAATCAAATGAGTTTAATAACTCATTAAATTTATATTACATCTGAAGGAAATATACATACATATATTTTCATAAAGATTGTAATTGAAAATCCTTTTGTACAAACTGTTAATGATGAGAATATTTTAACGGGTAGGTAATACCCTAGAAATATATAAATTCCACATTAATATGTTACACTATACATTCTTCAATTTTGATTCAACAATCATTAACTATACTGCTCAAACCTATAGATATACGTATCTGTTCATCGCAGAATAACCATTTTCATTCAATTTCATATTCTGATTTCGATAGATCAGAATCCAAGTCAAGATTAAACGAAAAACATCACTCTTAGATTCCTACATCTTTCAAAACCATGCTTCGAAAACCATGCTTTGAATTCAGAACAGTACTAGAACATCATATGATTACATTTTGCGTTCAAACCCATCGAAATTCTTGGAAACACTTCAACTAATGAACAAACGAGAAGACAAACCAACTACACGATATCTACGAGAAGAAAGATTTGTACTTATAATCATATATCTGGAAAGCTCTCGAAACCTAAGTAAAACTTTAACACGTATCTGTGATAAATCCTTCGGCATTATCATTACTGAAAATAACCTTGCAATTCCTTTTTAAAAGTATCCAGTATTATCACCCATTCAACTAGTCAACGACGACCTTTCAGACTTATAACTTTGGCATATACGTTTTTGTTACTGGGGAACCTTTTATGTTCCACCATATTAGCAGTAAATGTACCAGCGACTCCGTCACTCTGCTATTTGAAACTCTCCAGAAATCACTATATATACATTGAAACCCTATCATGTACTCATCCACATCTTGTAACAATAGTTGCCATTCCAACTATCGGGAATTTGCAATCAGTATTTTGCAATCTTGCAGCACGTCTACGCCAACAGTTATATGTGTACATATAACGTCTACCTCCTCGAATTACATACTTCGAATGTGAAGTTTTTGAAAAACACCCCAAACTATGAAACTAGTTCTCTGAAATTGGAACAATGCTGATGAAGCAGCAAAAACTGTAAACGACCTTAACAGTCAAAAGTTTGATGATAAAGAATAATATGATGGTAAAGCTGAGAAAAAAAGAAGGTTTGAAACTGGAAAACGGATTGAGCAAAGTATGAAGGAGGGCTGTGGATAAATCACAAAGACTAAACCTGCCTTCAAAGAATACAAATGATTCAGTATCTGCTGAAGTCATTAACGAATACCTTGCTCCTTATACTAAACCCCTACGGACAATATTCTTCATCATCCTCTGATATTAGAAATTCTAAAATATCATCGTATCTTTCATTATAAATATCCTCCATATTTCTGGAGATAATTTCATAATCATTCGTATCGAAAATCAATTTTCTCCTTGCGATATCTGTGTTACATCATAAAAGAAACTATTTTAGTTTCTAAATTCTGAAACTTTCAAGTTTAAAATATGAATATTTTGGAAGTGGTGTTGGGAGCTGAAGCATGAGTTAGTATAATATAATGACACTTGATCAACGTGATTATATTACAGTAAGTCATGCTGAGTTTCTAATGGAACGTGATAAAGGTTCACAGATCACACCCTCATCATAAACCATGTTACATAACTCTTTCATTCTATATAATCTCTAAATATATCAAGAAAATATATTTCTTGATGATTCGGTCTTTTCCGGATATTCTGGTAATTTGACAAGTCAGATTGTGCCATTACCGTTTCTTTCTTAGAACATTATTTATGTTCATCTGAAACTTCATACCTACGAATTCTGGACCATTATTCGCTTGACTTGAGGTCGGGAAGAGAAAACAAAAACCTGGAACTTCGGAATATGAACAGGAGTATACATCACAGCAAACAAGAAAGATCATAAACCATGTATGTCTATGCGAATAGCAAGATAAAGACACGGGAGAATGAAAAACACTATAACCCCAAGGAAATGGTAGAAGTAAGTAATTTCCTCTGGTGGTAGATGAAAAAGAAGAATGACAGATATGAAAGTTAGGAGTATATCAAGAATCAGAACTGGATGAAGCATTTCACAATTTGTTAGAAGTATGAAATAAGGAAGAAGATTATAGAAGTGGTGAAAATAAATGCAACGGAAGTGGTCAATTTATAGCAAAATATCGGACGCAGCAATAGAGGCAGATTACGCATTTAATCAAAGAAAATCCTAATTTCCGCAAATTCTGAAGAATCAAATCTTATTTAGATTATGAAGATTTTCTATTCCTTAAAATCCGGAAATCAATTGTTACTACATCAAGAGATAAGACGCATCTCTATTCTCCATTTCACTTGATTACGATAACTTCTCTCATACGCTTCGAGTAATTGGATTATTTTATCCATATTATTCAAACATAGATAAAACTCTATTATCAACTCATATTCGTCATTAAAACATTTTTATTGTTAGCCATGACGACCTCACTCAAATTTCGGGACGAAATTTCTTTAACGGGTAGGTACTGTGATGACCCAGAAATTTTGACTAAATTTAAACTTAATCTTTGTATGATTAACATTTCCGACACGATAAGCAAAGTCTGTAAAACTGAATCTCAAAATTTTTGAATTACTTTTATATATTTAAATACCCTTCGGTTGTTTTCGACGATTCGCGAACAATTATATGTAAATAGATACATATATACTATAACATGAAAAGGTAACAACGTATTAATTGTTTGATACCGTACATTAAACTTATTGGTTTAAATATCTATTTGAATGTATATGATAAGTTGAAATATTTATTATTAAAATTTATTTATAAATAACTTCCAATGTGTATTTAAAAACTGATTTATGTATATTAAAAAGATATATACATATATATAATAAACGATAGTAACATTCGTTTATTGATTCAATTGATATTTAGATAAGTTAACTAAAGCGTTTAAGATGAACCAGTTAAACACTAATTTGTTACAGTGTTTTCAAATTGCCACATTACTCAAAATGCTACAGTGTTTTCGAAAATCACTATTTGCTACAGTGAAATTGACTTTGCTACATTGAATTGCTACAGTAAAAATTGACTTTGCTACAGTAACTTTGCTACAGTGGTATATTTTATGGATGATTTAAGACTATATTTTGACAAAGGTACGATTCACGAAACGTAAAGTACAAGTTTTCTCAGCGTACGAAAGGGCGTTCGAAAAACCAGAACCGGGACATAAGTCGAGTGACAACGTACGACTTATCGGAACAAAAATTACAAGTCAACTATGCACGTGAATTTAATATAATATATAATTAATTAATTTAAATTATATATATTATATTTATATTTATTTTATATTATGTCGACAAGCTAGGAGCCAAAACAATGTGAGCTGTCCCTGGTCCTCATGCGAGTCGCATGGCCAGAAGGCCATTTCCATGCGAGTCGCATGACTCCAGATTCCAGGCCAGGTACTATAAATTCAGGTGTTTTGCTCGAATGAAAAATCAAACACACATACACAAATATATATTACTCCGTATAATATTTATTATTATTATTATTATTATTATTATTATTATTATTATTATTATTATTATTAAGATTATTATTAATCTTATTAATCTTATTATTAGTATTATTATTTTTGCGATACAAAAATAATAATGTACATAAAATATTACGACGGAGTACTGTCCAAGTAATTTTCAAAACGAGTTTCCGAGCGAGCTAGAGCTAAGGAAAATATGGGTTATTGCCAAGGAGGTTATGGGTAATGTTCGGGGGTATTTTTGTGAATCAAACCTCGTGTTTATTATCTCCGATGCGTCTACATGCTTTCCTACAATATTGTATATCAATATTAAACAGTGAGTTTCATGAGATCCCTTTTACTCTCTACGTTTTTGGGCTGAGAATACATGCAAATGTTTTATTAACCGATATACAATATTTATATGTGTGAGTTTCATATGATCCCTTTTACTCAATATATTTTGGGCTGAGAATACATGCGACTGTTTATAAAAACTGAAAATACTAGATTTATATGCGTGAGTTTCATGAGATCCCTTTTACTCTCTACGTTTTTGGGCTGAGAATACATGCAAATGTTTTATTAACCGATATACAATATTTATATGTGTGAGTTTCATATGATCCCTTTTACTCAATATATTTTGGGCTGAGAATACATGCGACTGTTTATAAAAACTGAAAATACTAGATTTATATGCGTGAGTTTCATTGATCCCTTTTTAATTGCTTTTGCAATATATATTTTTGGGCTGAGAATACATGCACTTTATTTTAAACGCAATGGATACAAGTACATACTAAATTCTACACTGAGTTTGAACCGAAAATCCCTTAGCTTTGGTAACTAGTAACTGCCAGTTATAAGAACTGGTGGGCGCGAGTAGTAGTATATGGATCCATAGGGCTTGATATCCCCGTCCGAGCTAGAGCACTAGCCTTTTAACGGACGTATGCTATTTGAGAAGCGTACACGTTGGTTTGCGTGTATTATTAAGATGATTATACAAAGGGTACAAATTATATAAGCATTAAAGTTTAGTTACCAGGGTGCTCAATTTTGTAGAACCGATTGATAAACGTTTTGGATGAAACAACTGAAATCTTGTGATCCACCTTTTATGTAAAACCTATTGATAAACATTTTGAATAAAACAACTGAACTTTTGTAATCCACATTGATATACGGATTATGTGTAATATTAAAACTATGAACTCACCAACCTTTGTGTTGACACTTGAAGCATGTTTATTCTCAGGATTCTAGAAGTCTTCCGCTGTTTGCTTATACGTGATACAAGATATGTTCTTGGAGTCATACATGCTATATACAAGAAACTTGCATTCACCAAACCATTACCATGTATCTTATTTTGACTGTATTGTCAACAGATGTATTATTGTAAACCATTAAATGGTGATTGTCTATACGTAGAAATCATCAGATGTTAAAAACCTGGAATTTATATATTCATTTATGAAATACCTTTTCAAACGAATACAATGTTACAAAATGTATCACATAGAGGTCAAATACCTCGCAATGAAATCAATGAATGACGTGTTCGTCCATATGGATTTGGAGCGATCGTCACACAGCTGGTGCGTTAGTTAATCCAAACGGCATAACCATAAACTCGTAATGACCGTAACGCGTCCTAAAAGCAGTCTTTGGAATATCATCCTCCTTCACCCGCATTTGATGATATCCAGAATGTAAATCGGTCTTCGAATAAACAGACGAGCCTTGTAGTTGATCAAATAAGTCGTTGATTCTCGGTAGTGGGTAACGGTTCTTGATGGTAAGTTTGTTCAACTCTCGGTAGTCGATACACAACCTGAATGTACCATCTTTCTTCTTGACAAACAAAACAGGAGCTCCCCATGGTGATGTGCTTGGTCGAATGAAACCACGCTCTAAAAGTTCCTGTAACTGACTTTGTAATTCTTTCATTTCGCTGGGTGCGAGTCTGTATGGAGCACGAGCTATTGGTGCAGCTCCTGGTACAAGGTCTATTTGAAATTTAACGGATCGGTGTGGGGGTCATCCCGGTAATTCTTTCGGAAATACATCGGGAAATTCTTTTGCGACGGGAACATCACTGATGTTCTTTTCTTCAGGTTTAACTTCCTTGATGTGTGCTAGAATGACGTAACAACCTTTTCTTATTAGTTTTTGCGCCTTCAAACTACTAATAAGATTTAATTTCGCGTTGTTCTTTTCTCCGTACACCATTAAAGGTTTTCCTTTTTCACGCATAATGCGAATCGCATTTTTGTAACAAACGACCTCTGCTCTCACATTTTTCAACCAGTCCATGCCAATTATTACATCAAAACTCCCTAACTCGACTGGTATTAAATCAATTTTAAACGTTTCATCCCCCAGTTTAATTTCTCTCTCCCGACATATATTATTTGCTGAAATTAATTTACCGTTTGCTAATTCGAGTAAAAATTTACTATCCAAAGGCGTCAATGGGCAACTTAATTTAGCACAAAATTCTCTACTCATATAGCTTCTATCCGCACCCGAATCAAATAAAACATAAGCAGATTTATCGTCAATAAGAAACGTACCCGTAACAAGCTCCGGGTCTTCCTGTGCTTCTGCCACATTAATATTGAAAACTCTTCCACGGCCTTGCCCATTAGTATTCCCCTGATTCGGGCAATTTCTAATAATGTGGCCCAATTTTCCACATTTATAACAAACAGCGTTGGAATTACTTGCTCCGACACTATTCGTTTAGGCATTACTTGTTCCGACATTATTTGTTCCTTTAGTTCTGTTAAACTTTGGTCCGTAGACCTCACACTTTGTCGCGCTATGACCATTTCTTTTACACCTGTTGCAAAATGTCGTGCAAAACCCCTGATGATTTTCTTCACACCTATGACATGGCTGTTTTTGGTTTTTGTTGCCGTTGTTGTTGGGATTGTTATTGTTGTTGAAACGGTTGTTGTAGTTGTTGTTGTTGTTGGAATGTTTGTTGTAGTTATTGTTAGGATTGCGGTTATTGTTGCGATTGTTGTTGCGGTTGTTGGGATAGTTGTTGCGATTGTGGTTGCAATTGTTGTTGTTGTTGTACTGGTGACTCTTGTCACCGTTTTCCTCCCACTTCCTCTTGAGTTGTTTCGTTTTGGGTTCTTCGGCAGCCTGCTCTTTAATTCTTCCCTCAATCTGATTTATGAGTTTATGAGCCATTCGACTTGCCTTCTGTATAGAAGCGGACTCGTGTGAACTTACATCTTCTTGAATCCTTACTGATAACCCTTTTACAAACGCTTCGATCTTCTCTTCTTCATCTTAGAATGCTCCCGGACACAATAGGCACAACTCTGTGAATCGTCGTTCATATGTGGTAACGTCGAACCCTTGTGTTCGTAACTCTCTAAGTTCTGCCTTGAGTTTATTGACTTCGTTTCTAGGACGGTATTGCTCGTTCATCAATTGCTTGAATGCCGACCACGGTAGTACGTAAGCAGCATTTTGTCCTACTTGTTCAAGATAGGTGTTCCACCACGTTAACGCAGTACCTGTGAAGGTATGCGTAGCGTACTTAACTTTATCCTCTTCAGTACACTTACTTATGGAAAACACCGATTCGACTTTCTTGGTCCACCTTTTCAATCCAATTGGTCCTTCGGTTCCATCAAATTCCAAAGGTTTGCAGGCAGTGAATTCTTTGTAGGTGCATCCTACACGATTTCTTGCGCCGTTAGCTGCATTGCTAGATTCAGAGTTATTGTTGGTATGTAGCGCAGCCTGTACTGCAGCTATGTTTGCAGCAAGAAAAGTATGAAATTCCTCTTCGCTCATATTCATGGTGTGTCGAGTAGTCGGTGCCATTTCCTTCAAAATAGCCAACTGAATCGAGTTAATCATACAGAATAATAAGAGTAGTCAATAGTATTTCGTAGCATAATATGAACTCATTTATAAAAGCTTTTTCTTCATATTAGCGTTTTATAAGTTTAAATTCGGGTACTACCTACCCGTTAAGTTCATACTTAGTAGCTAATATACAATTCAACTACTAAAATTCCATATGAAAAACTGATTATAATAATATATCACATACAAATATTCTTCAAACTTACAACTTCGCTATATTACATATAACATGAAATATAGTACACTTTGATACAGGACAGTTTTGAAGATAAATCTAGTTAATACGCAAGTTGTTCAGCAAAGGAAATAAAGACACGTAATTCATAAGTCCAGAAACAAGTCATGCATTCTGGTTTTACTAAGACGACTTCCCATCCTTGGTCTTGTGGAAAATAACCGTTATGACCATTGGCTAGGCAGCATGTTGTAATGTCGTCAAAAGGACGAGGGTTTCGTAATGTCCAACAGCCCCGTAATAATCTAAAAACCTTGTTTCTCACCCCAACTACTGAATCCGTCACTTGTGGGAAGGTCTTATTTAAAAGTTGCAATCCGATGTTCTTTTTCTCACTTTGGTAAGAAGCGAACATCACTAATCCGTAAGCATAACATGCTTCTTTATGTTGCATGTTAGAAGCTCTTTCTAATTCACGAAATCCTATGTTGGGATATGTTGAGTCAAAATAGGTTCTTAACCCGTAGCGTAAAATTGCATTTGGATTTCCCGCATTTAATGCTTTAAAGAAAATACGGCGTAACTTACGGTCTCCCCAGTGTGATATACCCCACCTATCAAAGGAAATCCTTTTATAAACTAAGGCAATTTTGGAAAGTCTTTTAAATGTTTGACAAGTTAATTTCGCCATAACTAAATGTGCTGATGAATTCT
This sequence comes from Rutidosis leptorrhynchoides, assembly GCF_046630445.1. NCBI lineage: Eukaryota > Viridiplantae > Streptophyta > Magnoliopsida > Asterales > Asteraceae > Rutidosis > Rutidosis leptorrhynchoides. Next base: position 617,894,050 of record NC_092333.1, on the reverse strand, counting down.
GACCGACTCTAGACAAGATTTCCTCAATCATATCCTCTGGTAGGTCTTCTAAAATATTCGGTTGTCTACCCTTAACGTCCATTTTGTTTTTATACTGTAAAATAGACAAGGATTAGATTCGTAAAAGATAATTAACAAACAATACAAGAAATTTTTACATAGAACATACAAGTACAAGCACACTACAATACATATAATACACAACATGATTACAACCCTCTAATCTGAATCACTGGTTTCTTCTTCTTCGAACTTGGTTCGTTTTCCTAATTTTCTAGGAATATATGGTGTTCCTCTAATACGAGCTGTCGTTTTCCACAATGGTTTAGAGAAACCTGGTGGTTTCGAGGTTCCCGGGTCATTGTTACATTTTAGGAAATACGGATGTTGTCGATACATATAAAGTTCATCGGGGTTGGAATCTGGTTTCTCTATTTTTATACCTTTTCCCTTATTATTTTCTTTCACTTTATTAAATTGGGTCGAGGTAATTTCTATAACATCATCGGAATCCTCATCGGGATCCGATTCATCGTAAAATTGGTAATCTTCCCAATATTTTGCTTCCTCGGCGGAAACACCATTGACCATTATTAATTTTGGTCCGTTGGTTGAGGATTTTCTTTTATTTAATCGATTTACTATAGGTATCAATATTTCTTCTTCCAGAACCTCTTCTTCTTCTGGTTCCTCCTCTTCCGATTCATCCTCTTCTGGTTCCTCTTCTTTCGGTTCCTCCTCTTCTGGTTCCTCCTCTTCTGGTTCCTCTTCGGGAATTTGTGAATCTTTCCAAAATATATTCGACTCTTCATTATTATTAGGTGAATCAATGGGATTTGTACTAGAGGTAGACATCTATCACACAATATCAAACACGTTAAGAGATTAATATATCACATAATATTTACATGTTAATAATATATAGTTTCCAACAAAAAAATGTTAAGCAATCGTTTTTGAAGAAAAACACGGTCGAAGTCCAGACTCACTAATGCATCCTAATAAACTCGGTAAGACACACTAATGCAATTTTCTGGTTCTCTAAGACCAACGCTCTGATACCAACTGAAATGTCCCGTTCATATTGATTATAAACGTTCCATATTAATTGATTTCGTCGCGAGGTTTTGACCTCTATATGAGACGTTTTTCAAAGACTGCATTCATTTTTAAAACAACCATAACCTTTATTTTATCTATAAAGGTTTAAAAAGCATTACGTAAATTATCAAATATTGATAATCTAAAATATACCGTTTACACACGACCATTACATAATGGTTTACAATAAGAATATATTACATCAAAAATAAATTTCTTGAATGCAGTTTTTACATAATATCATACAAGCATGGACTCCAAATCTTGTCCTTATTTTAGTATACAACAGCAGAAGCTCTTAATAATCGCCTGAGAATAAACATGCTTAAAACGTCAACAAAAATGTTGGTGAGTTATAGGTTTAACTTATATATTATCAAATCATAATAATAGACCACAAGATTTCCTATTTCAATATACATCCCATACATAGAGATAAAAATCATTCATATGGTGAACACCTGGTAACCGACATTAACAAGATGCATATAATAATATCCCCTATCATTCCGGGAAATCCTTCGGACATGATAAAAACGAATTCGAAGTACTAAAGCATCCGGTACTTTGGATGGGGTTCGTTAGGCCCAATAGATCTATCTTTAGGATTCGCGTCAATTAGTAGATCGGTTTACTAATTCTTAGGCTACCAAGCAAAAGGGGCATATTCGGCTTCGATCATTCACCCATATAATGTAGTTTCATTTACTTGTGTCTATTTCGTAAAACATTTATAAAACTGCATGTATTCTCATCCCAAAATATTAGATTTTAAAAGTGGGACTATAACTCACTTTCACAGATTTTTACTTCGTTGGGAAGTAAGACTTGGCCACTGGTCGATTCACGAACCTATAACAAATATGTACATATATATCAAAGTATGTTCAAAATATATTTACAACATTTTTAATACGTTTTAATGTTTTAAGTTTATTTAGTCAGCTGTTCTCGTTAGTAACCTACAATTAGTTGTCCACAATTAAATGTACAGAAATAAATCGATATATATTATCTTGAATCAATCCACGACCCAGTGTATACACATCTCAGGCTAGATCACAACTCAAACTATATATATTTTTAGAATCAACCTCAACCCTGTATAGCTAACTCCGACATTACTGCATATAGAGTGTCTATGGTTGTTCCAAATAATATATATAGATGGGTCGATATGATATGTCAAAATATTTGCATACGTGTCTATGGTATCCCAAGATTACATAATATATTAGAATACATGTATAATACAATATAAGTTAGCTAGGATATGATTAATATAGATTTGTTACCAATTTTCATGTAGCTACAACAAACAAAAATAATCAATCTTGTTTTACCCATAACTTCTTCGTTTTAAACCCGTTTTGAGTGAATCCAATTGCTATGGTTTCATATTGAACTTAAGTTTATGAATCTATACAGAAAAAGTATAAGTTTATAGTCGGAATTACAGGTTACAAGTCGTTTTTGTAAAGGTAGTCATTTCAGTCGAAAGAACGACGTCTAGATGACCATTTTGGAAAACATACTTCCACTTTGAGTTTAACCATGATTTTTGGATATAGTTTCATGTTCATAAGAAAAATCATTTTCCCAGAAGAACAACTTTTAAATCAAATTTTATCATAGTTTTTAATTAACTAACCCAAAACAGCCCGCGGTGTTACTACAACGGCGTATATCCGGTTTTACGGTGTTTTTCGTGTTTTTCGATTTTAAATCATTAAGTTAGCATATCATATAGATATAGAACATGTGTTTAGTTGATTTTAAAAGTCAAGTTAGAAAGATTAACTTTTGTTTGCGAACAAGTTTAGAATTAACTAAACTATGTTCTAGTGATTTCATGTTTAAACCTTCGAATAAGGTAGTTTTATATATATGAATCGAATGATGTTATGAACATCATTACTACCTCAGGTTTTGTGGATAAACCTACTGAAAATTAGAAAAATAGATCTAGCTTCAAAGGATCCTTGGATGGATTGAAAGTTCTTGAAGCAGAATCATGACACGAAAACAAGTTCAAGTAAGATTTCCACTCGAAATAAGATTGTTATAGTTATAGAAATTGAATCAAAGTTTGAATATGAGTATTAACTTGTATTAGAAAGATATCTTACTGTAAATAATAAAGATTTCTTGAAGTTGGATGATCACTTTACAAGATTGGAAGTATTCTTGATTTTATGAAACTAGAACTTATAGAATTTATGAAGAACACTTAGAACTTGAAGATAGAACTTGAGAGAGATCACTTAGATGAAGAAAATTGAAGAATGAAAGTGTTTGTAGGTGTTTTCGGTCGTTGGTATATGGATTAGATATAAAGGATGTGTAATTTTGTTTTCATGTAAATAAGTCATGAATGATTACTCATATTTTTGTAATTTTATGAGATATTTCATGCTAGTTGCCAAATGATGGTTCCCACATGTGTTAGGTGACTCAGATGGGCTACTAAGAGCTGATCATTGGAGTGTATATACCAATATTACATACATCTAAAAGCTGTGTATTGTACGAGTACGAATACGGGTGCATACGAGTAGAATTGTTGATGAAACTGAACGAGGATGTAATTGTAAGCATTTTTGTTAAGTAGAAGTATTTTGATAAGTGTCTTGAAGTCTTTCAAAAGTGTATGAATACATATTAAAACACTACATGTATATACATTTTAAATGAGTCGTTAAGTCATCGTTAGTCGTTACATGTAAATGTTGATTTGAAACCTTTAAGATAACGATCTTGTTAAATGTTGTTAACCCAATATTTATTATATCTAATGAGATGTTAAATTATTATATTATCATGATATTATGATATATTACTATATATTAATATGATATATATACATTTAAATGTCGTTACAACGATAATCGTTACATATATGTCTCGTTTCGAAAACCTTAAGTTAGTAGTCTTGTTTTTACATATGTAGTTCATTGTTAATATACATAATGACATGTTTACCTATCATTTATCATGATTAAACATAGTGTATCAATATCTTAATATGATTCATATGTATTTAGTAAGACGTTGTTATAACGATAATCGTTATATACATCGTTTCGAGTTTCTTAATTCAATAAACTCAATTTTATGTATATAACTCATTGTTAAAATACCTAATGAGATACATATTTATCATAATATCATGTTAACTATATATATATCCATATATATGTCATCATATAGTTTTTACAAGTTTTAACGTTCGTGAATCACCGGTCAACTTGGGTGGTCAATTGTCCATATAAAACCTATTTCAATTAATCAAGTCTTAACAAGTTTGATTGCTTAACATGTTGGAAACACTTAATCATGTAAATATCAATTTCATTTAATATAAATAAACATGGAAAAGTTTGGGTCACTACAAACATCTTCTATCCCCCAACAACATTTCACTCATCCACGAGGCCGTTTCGGAGGTCCTCAAAATTTCGGTTTAGGAGGTCCTCAAAATTTAGGTGGATACGGACTGCCACAAGGCGGCGGTTTTGGCGGTTTTAGCGGGTACGGACGGCCACAAGGCAGCGGTTTTGGCGGTTTCGGAAACCCGAACCAAACCATGTATCAAAAACATGTTAATCCTCCTTCAGAAGGTTCACAGCCCGAAGTTGATGCGGTTGAAGAAACCCAATTTGAAACCGAAGAAGTTGAAGAAACACAAACACCCGAGTCACGTGGAAAAGGAAAACGGGCAAAGGTTATGTGGTCCGATGAAGAAAGTCGAATTTTAGCCGAGTGTTGGGCCCGTGCTTCTCAAACAACATTATCGGGAACTCGCAAACTACCGGGACATTTTGGTCCACCGTCCGAGAGGACTACAACAGTTTGGTTACCGAGCCTCGAACTGACAAGATCAATAAAAACCCGTCCTAATCCATCCGGACGAAGTCCATATCGATTATAAACGATTCATTATAGTTGATTACATCGCGAGGTGTTTGACCTCTATATGATACATTTTACAAACATTGCATTCGTTTTTAAAAAACAAACTTGCTTTACATCGAAAGTTGATGGCATGCATATCATTTCATAATATATCCAACTATAATTGACTTATTAATAATCTTGATGAACTCGACGACTCGAATGCAACGTCTTTTGAAATATGCCATGAATGACTCCAAGTGATATCTTTAAATTGAGCAAATGCACAGCGGAAGATTTCTTTCATACCTGAGAATAAACATGCTTTCAAGTGTCAACCAAAAGGTTGGTTAGTTCATTAGTTTATCATAAATAATAATTTCATAATTTTAATAGACAACAAGATTTTCATTTCTCATAAATACACATCTCGTATCAGGCATTTCGCAAACTGCAGAGAGATAAAAATCATTCATATGGTGAACGCTTGATAACCGAACTAACAGGACGCATATAGAATATCCCCATCATTCCGGGACTCTTATCGGACATGATAATCGAAGTACTAAAGCGTTCGTAACCCAAATGGGACGTGTCAAGGTCCATAGATCTATCTTTAGGATTCGCGTCAATTAGGGGCCATTTCCCTAATTCTTAGGCTACCAAGCTAAAAAGGGGCATATTCGATTCGATAATCCAACCATAGAATGTAGTTTTAAGTACTTGTGTCTATTTCGTCAAACATTTATAAAATCAGCGCATGTATTCTCAGTCCCAAAAATATATATTGCAAAAGCATTTAAAAAGGGAGCAAATGAAACTCACTATACGATATTTTGTAGTAAAAATATGCACACGACGGAACTGAACAATGCAGGTTGGCCTCGGATTCACGAACCTATATCATTTGTATATTTATTAATATACATGGTTGTAATCGAACAAATATATATATATATATATATATATATATATATATATATATATATATATATATATAAATTTATTAGTTATATCAATAATATATATATATATATATATATATATATATATATATATATATATATATATATATATATATATATATATATATATATATATATATATATATGTTTCACATATTTATTTTATATATAAAAATATTAAATTTTATTACGTTATGTGTATTAATATATTTATATATAAATATCATTTGTTTGATAAAGTAGTATTTTAAGACAATATTTTAAGTGATGATAATAATAGTAATGGTAGTACTAATATTAAATAATATGATAATAGTATTGATAATTTTATAAATGATAATATAAATGATAGTTTTTATAATAAATTTTATAATAATGATAATATTAGTAGTTTTTAATAGAATGAATAACTTAATGATAAGGGTCATGAAAATATTAATTTTTAGTAATAATACTTAGTTCTTAATAATAATAATTATAAAAAATCTATTTTGTTGATATTGATAATAAGTTTAATTACAACCATACTAATAATCATATTATCAATAATAATGATAATGATTTTATTACTAATATTTTTGTTGCTAATAACAATAATAATACTAATAATGTTTATATACTTTTAATTTTGATGATAATAATAATAATTTTATTTATAATACTAGTTGTAGTAATACTAATTAATGGTAATAACAATAATAATAATAACAATAATTATTAACAATGATAATAACAATAATAATAATAATGAAAATGGAAATATAAAAATATACCCTTTTTAAAACTGCTTCTAAAAAGAAAAGCCCAAGACGGGACTCGAACCCGCGACCTCTCGTTTACTAACCCAACACCCTAACCATTCCTCCAGGCTCGTTTTTCTGATCATTATTACCATCTAATTACATTTAAACTGTTTCTATCAGAATACCATATTCTTCTTCTTCATCAACAACCCAATCGGCCAGGTATTAAACCAACATAATAATCATTCACCAAAACGTTTTTAGGATTATCAAACACTATATAAACGAGCTATATAAGTATTTGAATTATTTGATATTGAAAAAAAAATTAAAACTGTTACAGCAGCTTCGGTAATATATATAAAAAAATATAATTAGGTTTTGAATTTTAGAAGGTTTTAGGATTTGATTATAACATGAAGTAGGTTTGAAATCTTGTTTAGAAACTTTTGAAATTATCAATTCAACCTAAAACACAACACAGTGGACGAATTCTAAGATTAAAGAATCGTTTGACTTTTGAACTTTAAATTTGACTTCGAAAATTGAAACTTAATAGATTGAATTGGAATCTGCGATTTTGGAGATCGTTTGAATGAAATATTCATAACAACTTTGCACTTACAGATTTTTAAATGCAGCTCGAATTCAAATTTTGACTCATATTAATAAGAACATGGGTATGTCGATATATAAAAGAAATGTAATTAAATTTATAATTAAAACCTGTTTAAAATTAGTTGGAACTGATACAGATAAAGGAGAATTTTAATGTTTCAATAATATTAGAGCTGCTAGATTTATATATCATGGTGTGATGTATCGACCTACAATCAGTCACGAGGAAAGAAAATATAACAGAAATTAAATAAAAAGTTGATAATTACTTTTAACAGAATTTGGATTCTTTTGGCCAATTGGTTTCGATAATTTAACAAAAATCAAAGATAGGAATCAATTTAAAATAGTGGAGAAATAAAGTGATAGGGATAGGAACTAAATAATACAGCAATTCGATCGTGATTCCAACAGAAATCTGATTTCGTATAGTTTTATTCATATTTAAAATTAGTATTTATTATTAGTAAATATAAATAAATATATTAATAATAATAATATTATTAGTATTAAAAATACTGATAATTATGATTTTAATAATAATATTACTAATCAAATATTACTAATAACAATAATAGAAATATTAAGGATGATAATATTACAATTACTAATATTAATATTAACAAATAATGGTAGTTAAAAGTAATAATTTTAAAAATGGTAATGATCATAAAAACAAATAATATTTTCTTTTAGATAAAGGCTTAATTAATTTGTATTTTTCTTTACATTTTCAATTCAAATTATTATTTTGTATTTTATTAATCCAATTTAATATGTACAATTATATATATATATATATATATATATATATATATATATATATATATATATATATATATATATATATATATATATATACACACACACACAATAGTTCGTGAATCGTCAGAAATAGTCAAAGGTCCAATGATTTCATGATATAGTGCAAAACATTTTGAGATTCAACTAAGGTGACTCTGCTTATCGTGTCGAAATCATATTAAGATTAAGATTAAATTTGGTCAGAAATTTCCGGGTCGTCACAAGATCAATTAACGAGAAAGTGGAATAAGATGTGTAAAGACATCAAGATCTTCATTGGAATTTATGAAAAGCTAAAACAACATTGGAAAAGTGGAGAGAATGACGCGGATCTTATGAAACACGCGAAAAAGGTTTCAAACTTCAAACGAATAGGACATTCGCATACGAAGACGCTTGGAGTAGTATAAAAGAATGTCCTCAATTTTTAACTTACGAAGGCTTCAATAACAAACGCGCCCAACCCGACTCAATTAATCTTGAGGATTCCGACCCAACACCGACACCGACCAAGAATGTACCAAACATGGAGCCTTTCTTCCGAGGCGATCCTATCCGTCGTCCTCGAGGTCGTGATAGTTTAAAAAGTGCTAAGAGTTCCGGTTCTTCGGATGCGGCTTCTCGGCTTTCTTCAGACGAGGCTCGAGCTCGCGTTATTGATTCATCCATAGCTATAAGGCAAACTATGGAGGAGTTATGAAAAGAAGCACAAACATGTACGAAGTTTGATGGTTTAAGGCTTTTATCTCAAGAAGTTTCTCCCAACATTCCTGTGGATCAATATGAGTTGGTCATGAAATATTGGAGCCAGCTCACTAAAAAGTACTTAGCCGAGTACAAGTCCGACGATGAAGAATAAATTATGTATTTTTTTAATTATGTCTTTTTAATTTTTAGCTTTTAATTATGTATTGGTTTTTATTTTTAATTGTACCCTTTTTAATGTAATGTGTGTTTTTTATTCAATAAAAATTTCTATTTTATTAAATTTGATAAAAAATAGTTTAAAAGAATAATAGTAATAATAATAATAATAATAAGAATAATAATAATAATAAAAAATAAGAATAATAAAATAATTAATATTGGGAGTGTGGTCAATGTGATGAGTATGATAGATGTTATTGAATGTGGTCGAGAATGTAGTTGAAAGAAGCTGCTGAGGTGTCGCTGATGTGACATCAGAGTGGTTCCATGACATGTGTCATGGATAAGAGTGGTCTTATTATCAAAGTTTTTACTAGTAATCCCGCGAAGCCGCGGGTTATAAACTAGTTATTTATTATAATAATAATAATAATAATAATAATAATAATAATAATAATAATAATAATAATAATTATTATTATTATTATTATTATTATTATTATTATTATTATTATTATTGTTATTCTTATTATTATTATTATTATTGTTATTCTTATTATTGTTATTATTATTATTCTTATTATTATTATTATTATTATTATTATTATTATTATTATTATTATTATTATTATTATTATTATTATTATTCAGATATCAATTCTCTTTACGAGATTAATTACGTTACATATGTATCCGAACTACATGTCTCAATAAAAGGTTGTAATGTAGATTTTTATGACAGAGAAAACAGTTACTGTGATGGAAATTGGAAGAAGGTGGTAAGAGAATGAATGTAGTTCATTTATTATGACCAAGTTAAGTACATCAATATGTTTGTAAAAACAACGACAAGTTTCTTAGTCGGAATCCGTGGTTTCACGGGTCATTAAACCAAATGACTTTAACATATACATTTACTTATTATTATTATTTTTTTGAACGGCAACCTTATACATTTACTTATTACCTAAAACATATCATTAAACTGTTTCGTTTAAACAACCCCGTAATTTTACGGGTCATTTACTAGTAAAAATAAAAAAATACTTGTTCAATAAATTTTTACGTGATACTAATACATAGGCAATGATATAATATCAATATATTATTTACTTATTTAATATAATATTAAAAAATAATATTTATTTCATTTGATATATAATAGTATAATAATAATATAATTTTATTTCATATAGCTTTAAATATTTATATTTTAGATTTACGTAGAGTAATACATTTATAAAATCACAATTTAAATAATAGAATAATATTCCTAATATTTATTTAAATTTGTAATTAATTAAACATTGAATCACAATCATAATTTAAATATAATAAGGACTCATATTTTATCGATTAATATTAATACTATACTACTTCAAATTTTAATTATTATTCAGTAAATTTAATATTTTAATAATTAAAAGGTTACTATATTCAAATTTTTAATAAATAACATGCTACATAAACGGGCTCATAATCTATGTGTTATTATTCAAAACTAATGTTTTATACAAATGTTATTAGTAATTAACGAAATTTTCATTATAATTGTATTTTACATTTGATAAATATCAATAATAACGGTATCGAATACTAATTTATACAATTGTCATGCAATGCACGGGCTCACATTAGTATTCAATATTAATGTTTTCGATACAAATATTATTAGTAATAAATAATTTTTTTTGTTGTAATTGTATTATACATTTGATTAAATATAAAAACTAACGTTATCGAATACTAATTTCTGCAATTACCGTGCACGTGCTCGTAAAACTAGTATATATATTATATATATTATCTCAAAATGAGTGAGTGTGTGAGAGAGAAAGCGAGGAGAGAGAGCGCGATTAGGAGAGATCGGTACAATGGTGGCTACAACGACCGGCTTCGATGGCTTTTTGGAATCCAATTAACATCGTACATGTGTTTCAACTTCCCGGACAATTGGAATGTATCGGATCTATGGAAGGTTTTCAAGCCAATTGGGGACCTCCGTGACGTTTATATGGCCGGAAAAAAACTCAAAGGTGGTGAGAGGTTTGCTTTCATTCGATTTAGTCAGGTAAATGATCCAGACGCCTTGTTGTTGAAGCTAAAAAAAGTCCAGTTCGATGGAAGACCAATTAGGGTGTTTAAGGCTTATGAAAGAAAAGATATTGAACCAGCTCACATTCATATAGCAACAAGGGCAAACGGGCATGCTAGTCATAATGGGGTGTCCAGCAATGCATTCAGAGATGGTAGATTCTATAGAGATGTGATAAATAACCGACAATATGATCTTCGATCCATGCTTCAGAAGCAAGATCTTAGAGAAAAGCTTAATGAGAAGAAGGTATCCTCGAGAGATAGTGAAGAGACACTTAAGAAGGTGCACATTAAAAACACTGAGTTGTCGAATCATGTTAGGAAACGTTCCCTGATTGGGGTTGTTAAAGATTGGAGCATAATACCACAACTTTGCACACTGAGTAGGGCGGAGGGGATGTGTAATTATGACATCAAATATTTGGGAGGACTAGAGATCTTATGGTTGTTTTACTCTTCGGTTGAAGCTGAGCAGGTACTTTGCAACCCAGACCACGTCATTTATAAATGGTGCAACAATGTAAAATTCATAGACGATGGCCATGTATGCAAAAATCGAGTAGTGAGGGTTAGCATAAGTAATATCCCAGTTGTTTGTTGGAATGAGGTAGTGTTTGGTAGAATTGCAAGAGTTTGGGGTTCTGTACTCGAGATGCAAAACTGCTCCATTGAACAAGGAAATCAGAATATGAAGTCCGGGCAAGTTCTAATAAATACTTGTGAAAGGAAGCATATCGATGAGAAAGTTATGTTAATGGTGAACAATCATGTTATCTATGCACATGTAACCGAAGTCACTGACGAAGACATTAGCCTGGATCTTGATGATATTATCTGTGAGCATGATGGCAATGGCGAGGAAGATGAAGTAGGATATGCTCCTAATCAAAACAGCAACAATATTCATGCTTTGCCTAATGAAGAAAATGAAGCAGACGATGACGAGTACATAGGGGATACTTATGACCATTCGGATGATGAGAAATCCTACATAGAATCTTCTGATTATGATGAAGAAATTATGTTGGAAGACATTATCGAATCCCAGAAATTGGCATCAAACTGTGTTGACCCTGCTGATTCCGGTGGACAGGGGAGCCACGGTAACGATTGTCAAACCAAACCGGCGGTGGTGGAAGAGGAAGAGGAAGAGGTAGGAGACATAGGTATTCGTGCTCCGTTTGAAAAATTCATCATTGGGGATTGCAATGGGCAGACAAGCGTGCCTGAAGGAGAAAACATCAATAATGATGTTTTTGAGGCTCAAAAGCATGGGAAAAAGAAAAGGCAAAATGACGTGGAAAGTGGTTATGGGGTGTCAGCTCATGAGATGGCAGATCATGGCCCAATGTCAGCGGGGCCTCAATCATATGGTGTTAGGCCTGTCAGCCCATGTCCACTTGATAATAACAAATTCAAATCGGCCACAAACTGCTCGAGGCCCAACGTTAACCAAAAAACAAAACACTCATTGCCTGTAACCTCGGTTTTATCGAAACAACACCCTAGGAAAAAAACAAAGCAGACATCTGAAACATGTGGAATTAAAAAGAAGGCGTGCTGGGCATGTCTAGGCAAATGGAAGTCTTCTTCTAGAATGATAAATTTAAAAAACACTGCAAGAAATATGAAGGCAGGAGATCAGTCTATTCGTTCCAAATGCACTTCATGTGCCAATTACATCAGTGATAATTCAAATCGGAGAAATCACGATCAAGCCATTCCATCTTTCGTTCCTGATACAGCTGAAGTCAAGGAATATGGCACGAAATTGGGTTTGAAATGGAGGGAAAAGAAATCCCATCAGTAAGTTTTTGTTCTTTTTTCGCTCGATTATTCTGTTTTAAATGAAGATTATCTCTATTAACATCAGGGGCTTCGGGTGTGGGAATTCGGAAGATAAGTTTGGGTGGATTCGTAAATTGATTATAAAAGAAAAACCCTCGTTCCTTGCTATTCAAGAGACGAGACTGAAGCAGACCAATTTTCGATGGATCCAATCGCTTTGGGGATCCCCTAACTGTAATTTTGTGCAGAAAGAAAGAGTGGGACTAGCAGGTGGGCAACTTATTATTTGGGACAGTGAGTGTTTCGATCCTATAGACAATTTTTCTGGCGATAGTTTCATTGGAGTTCGTGGGGTATGGAAAGAGTTAAACTGTCCAATCAACTTTGTAAACATTCATGGTCCCCACGATGATTGTGGCAAAACTAGAATGTGGGATAGTCTGACGGGTAATATAGAGGGCAACGATGAAGCTTGGATTCTTTGTGGAGATTTCAACGAGGTTAGAGAACAAGGTGATAGACTAAACTGTGAGTTTGTGGAGTATAGGGCAAGAAGATTTAATGAGTTCATTGCGAAAAACCTCTTGATGGAAATTCCGTTAGGGGGTAGGAACTTTACTAGAATTAGTGACGATGGCCGTAAGTTTAGTAAGATAGACCGTTTCCTTGTCTCCGAAGAGTTCTACAACACGTGGAGAAATATCTCGGCAATTGCTCTTGATAGAAAATACTCCGATCACTGTCCGATTATGTTGAAAGATGAAGAAAAAAACTTTGGTCCGAAACCTTTTAAAGTGTTTGATGCTTGGTTTGACGAAGAAGGTGTGGATGAGGTAATTCGTAATTCGTGGGCTCGTGATGTTCCAAATATCAACCGAAAGGACTGTATATTCCGAAACAAATTGAAAAATGTTAAAATGGCACTAAAGGATTGGAGTGTAAATACTTTCGGTGGTCTTGATGGAGAGATAGAAACTTTAAAATCGATGACTTTACACTATGAGTTAAGGGCTGAAAATAATCTACTTAGTGATAATGAAAGAATTGCTTGGTTGGAGTGTAAGAAAAAATGGCTTGACAAAGAGAAGGTTAAGACAAAGATGATGAAACAAAAAGCACGGGTGAAGTGGATTTTAGAAGGCGATGAAAATACCAAGTTCTTCCACTCTATCATAAACCGGAAAAACACCAAGAGTAATTTGAGAGGCTTGAGCATAAATGGAGTTTGGAATGATTCACCCGATGCAATCAAAGGTGAAGTCTTAAAACACTTCAAGCTTATCTTTCGGGAACTTGATTTGGCAAGACCAAGCTTGGAAGACCTATCCTATCCTTGCATGACACCGGATGAAATCGTGACACTAGAGAACCCCTTTAGTGAGAAAGAAATAAAGGAAGCCGTTTTTGAGTGTGGGTGTTCCAAAGCACCAGGGCCCGATGGTTTTAATTTGAGATTTTATAAGAAGTATTGGGAAATAATAAAAGGTGACCTCATAGATGCAATCGTTTGGTTTTGGGAAAAAGGGGAGATTTCGCGAGGTTGTAACGCTTCTTTTATCACTTTAGTCCCGAAGAAGTCCGATCCAATTGGCCTTGGTGATTTTAGGCCCATTAGTCTCATTGGTAGCTACTACAAGATCATCGCAAAGGTACTTTCTAATCGGCTTAGGAAAGTCATTCCCCGCTTAGTTGGTTCGGAGCAAAGTGCTTTCATAAAAGGTAGGTTTATTTTGGATGGTGCGCTAATTGTTAATGAATGTATTGACTTTCTTAAGACCACGAAACGTAAAGGAATTTTATTTAAAGTTGATTTTGAGAAAGCCTTCGATTGCCTAAATTGGAGCTTTCTATTGGATGTTATGAAAAGTATGGGTTTTGGTTTAAAATGGAGAAAATGGATCCACACATGTCTCGAATCGGCTAGTATCTCGGTACTTGTCAATGGATCCCCCACAAGTGAATTTCAATTGGAACGAGGCATTCGCCAAGGTGACCCATTATCTCCTTTTCTTTTCATCTTAGCCGCGGAAGGGCTTAATATTCTAACAAAAGCCGCGACCGAGAAGGGACTTTTCAAAGGGGTGGAGATCGGTAAAGATAAGGTGAAAATCTCGCATCTCCAATATGCGGACGATACTATTTTTCTAGGGGAGTGGAGTAGAGAGAACCTTCAAAACTTACAATACCTTCTAAAGTGCTTTGAGTTGGCTTCGGGTCTTAAGGTTAATTTCCACAAAAGTTGTTTGTATGGAATCGGAGTAAGTGAGAATGAAAGATTGTGCTTCGCTAGTAGTTTGGGTTGTCAGGTCGGAGCCTTTCCTTTTACTTACCTTGGGCTTCCGGTGGGTGCAAAAATGAGCAAAGCTTGTAGTTGGAACCCGGTCATTGACAAGATTAAAAGGAAACTATCATCATGGAAAATGCGGTCGATGTCATTTGGGGGAAGATTGGTCCTCGTCAAGTCGGTCCTAAGTAGCCTTCCATTGTACTTCTTCTCGATTTTTCGTGCTCCAGTTTGTGTATTAAAAATTCTTGAAAGGGTGAGGCGTGAGTTTTTCTGGGGCGGGTCGGATGTCAACTCTAAAATTCCGTGGGTCAAATGGGATAATGTTGTTACTTCTTACGAAAATGGGGGGCTTAACATAGGGCTTTTGAAAAGTAAAAATCTCGCATTATTGGGAAAGTGGTGGTGGAGGTTTAATACCGAAACCGAGTCACTTTGGGCTAATGTTATTCGTAGTATTTACGGTCCTTGCGGTGGTTTGGAATTAGAGAATGAAGCATTCGCTCTCTAAAACCGACTACTTGGAGGAGCATTATTTTGGCAGGTACACATATCCAGGAGCTTGGTATCAACTTCAGAGAAGCTTTTGTGAAGAAAGTGAGTTGTGCATCGTCGCTGTCTTTTTGGAACTCGAGATGGGTAACAGGTGTCAAGCTTTCGGTTTTATTCCCTCGTTTATTCAGATTGGAAACGAATAAAGATGCTGCAATCAGAGAACGGGTCGAGGTCACATCAGCGGGTAACAGAATTATGGGGAGCTGGTCGAGAACGCCATCGAGAAGGACAAGCAGGGAGCTAGAAAATCTCAGCATGCTGATCGGGAATTATGAGTTCAATACCGAGGGAGGTGATACGTGTCTTTGGAAAATCGCTCATACGGGTATATTCACGGTTCGAGTTCTATCCCTAGCTATCGATAATCAATTAATTGTAGAAGATCCAAGAATATTTGAAACTTTGCGAAACAATCTTGTTCCAAAAAAATTGGAAATTTTTGTGTGGCGGGCTCGACAAAAGAGGCTTCCCGTCATGCAAGAGCTTGACAAGAGGGGGATAGACTTGAATAGTGTAAGATGCCCATTATGTGACGATGATCTAGAATCCGTTGATCACTCCCTAATTTTTTGCAAATGTGCGATGGATGTTTGGGATCGAGTGTTTGATTGGTGGGGCTTCGGATCTATGGTAAACTTTAGTGTTGTTGATCTTTTTCGGGGTAATGGTCCCACATCCGCATCAACTCTTGGCAAGAAAATATGGCAAGCGGTTGAATGGGGATGCGCGTATATGATTTGGAAAAACCGTAACGAGAAGACATTTCGGGGGAAAAGTTGGAATCCACCGATAGCTTTAAATGAAATCCAACTTAAGACTTTCGAGTGGATCTCCAAAAGATTGATGAGAAGAAGACTTGATTGGAACACTTGGCTAATCGATCCTAGATCCTATCTTGGCATAGTGTAGACTATTGTGTGAAGTTATCGTGTTTCTTTGATGATTTTGTTTGCTAACTTTGCAAACCTTTTGTGTACATGTAACCTTTTGAGTAATAAAAAATTCTTGCTTTTCAAAAAAAAATATATTATATATATTAATAATTTTATTTCCGAATCACAACACATTATTAAAATAAATAGGTTTCATGATAGTTTATAACCAACTTTATGACCATTATTATCGTATTACATTAATTAAATTAATTAATTACTAAGTATGTTTAGGTATTTCTAAATATTTAAGTATTGTTATAGCATGACCTAACTTTCTTCGAGAAAAAGAAAAGGGTGTGAAGGAGACAAACAAATAAAGGTCGGCCATTAAAATACAAATGCTTATGTAAACGTGTGAAACTCGACGGGCGAAGGTACTCATTATTTTTGTGAAGTAATTACAAATTATAACATCGTATTTGCGTAATTTCATTTCCATAATCATAAATTCATAATAACATAACATAACACTAATATATTGTTACAGCTTAAAAATGTCGTTAATGTGTAAAAGGATATTATACAATTAATAACTTAGGTTATTTCTAAAAATAATATTAATGGTTATGTACAAGACTGTATTAACGTTAATGAAAGTTTACAATAATACATTATGTCAAGCTTTACAACTCATGGAGATGAAATCAAAAGACATGATGTTGATTTTTTTGGCTTTTTTTGCACCTCGAATCTGAAATCTTCCACTTTCCACAAACATAAAATACTATCAGTGCTTCAAATTGTGTTGTGTTTACAATATTACCCCTCAAATCTTATCCGATTAGCTAGTCATACTTTCTCCTTTTCAATGGTGCCTTCACCTCTCTTGTTGTGCTTAGGCCTTTTTTTGCTAAACACGACCATAGTTTTTTTCTTTTCTTAATAGAAATATTCTTAATTTATAAATTTTTATTCTTATTATTAATATATATTTATATTAAAAATCATAGAAAGAAAATAAGTTCACATATCTAATTATAAACATGTAAAATTTTAAAGACAAAATTTCATTCCTCGACCCTGAACTTTACATCAAATTTGACTCCTCGTACTTTTTTGTGTGTGCATCCCTCGTCCCTAATGTATCACAATTCTGCATCCCTCATCCTTTTTCTTGACTCCTCGTCCTTTTTCTTTCTGTCAATTCTACATCCCTCGTCCCTAAAATGGACGAGGGATGTAGAATTGTGATACATTATGGACGAGGGATGCAAAAAAAAAAAAAAATTGACGAGGAGTCAAATTTGATGTAAAGTTCAGGGACGATGAATGAAATTGTTGTATTTAGATATATAAATAGTTTCTGAACATACCAGAAATTATACGGCGGAAGCGAATAAGATCGACGTTTAGATCACCGATCGGGAAAGCGATCACCAATAGGAAGGCTTTCTAGTTTCACGGTCTAAGTTCCTTCTGCGGTTTGCATTGTTCCACTTGAACAACTATACTCACAATTTTACTACTTACTAGTGTATGATTGTCTCAATGATTTGTTGTGTGTTACTTGTGTTTTTTGTGTGTCTTACAAGAAGAGTTTAACTCACTATTTATAGATACAAGAGAGTACTTATTACCATGTACTACTAAAAGTACGTAGTACTTATTACCTTTGTAAGTGTACTATCAAATGGTAATTGATACTTATTATCATTTGTGAGTGAACTATTATGTCCACTAACTACAAGTTAATGAGTGAACCACTATGTCCACTAAGCAAAAGTTTGTGGGTGTACTTTAACTAATGTTCTCCATTAAGTCCACTAATGGTCTCCATTAAGCCCATTAATTTCCCACATCTCCCACTCACACACAAACAATTTTGATATACTCATATATCTTGAAAAACATACCGTGTAGTACGCAAATCATTCATACTGGGAACTTGGCTGTGCGACCGGCATACTTTGAGAGCTCAATTGCTATACATCTGTTAGAAATATATAGCATCTCAATAAACTTGGAAAGAGTAGATTTAGTATGCAATATCCTAGATCATTAATTACATTAGTAACTC
The DNA here is from genome assembly GCF_046630445.1 of Rutidosis leptorrhynchoides. Lineage (NCBI taxonomy): Eukaryota > Viridiplantae > Streptophyta > Magnoliopsida > Asterales > Asteraceae > Rutidosis > Rutidosis leptorrhynchoides. The sequence goes on along the minus strand of NC_092333.1, from coordinate 617,875,382 downwards.
GCATGATCTCAGTTTTACTCATAAAACCCTTTTGTATTCACAATTATCATTTATCACTAATACTTGTCACTAAGACAAAAAGATAATTGGTCGACCGGTGAATACAAGTTAATGTGAACCTCAAATGATCTTCCCTTCTCTTAGAATCCATTGGCCTTAGCTCAACTTGCTTTTCTAAGAACGTTTACCCAGGTTGAATCACTCATAACCTTTAAGCAACGCCTTAAGATAGCAAACATTAAACTAAGCTTCAAGAGACAAGAAAAAGTCATAAGGACATTAAATTGAGGTTACTAATACCTCAAGGGACTCACATAACATAGAAGTAGAGATCGTTTCTTCTATTTTCCTTTTTGGTCGTCTTGATCACATGTGGTATGAATCACATGCTGCAACATTTCTCCTTTCACAATGGAGGTATGTCTTTAAATCAATGTTGCACAGATGATAGTTCAAACATATTCAATGTTCAAAACTCGAGTTCACTCATCTACTCATAAAACTCTTAAGAACTCACATCTGGATACTCATGACAGATAGGGTGAATTTTTAAAATTCACATAATTTTTGTTCACTTACGAATGTGGTATCTAATTATCTGAATCTTGAGCTCTCAATTGTCACTAAAACAATGTGCTTAATATACACCACTTTTACAATGTCACATGACATGTAATTGATTACTCATGTGAGTGGGCTAATCTTGTATCTGTCCGACATACTTTTCTCGATTCGCAACACAAAGAGCGAATAATAAAATCAGGATTTAAAAGAAAACTTATTGCATTGGACATAAACAAAAATTTGTAAGTACATTTATTAAAATAGTACATTCATCACAATCTACGCAATCCTTGAGACCTAACATGCTTAACAAATGCATCTCTAGGTATGGGTTTTGTCAAAGGATCTGCTACCATATCATGCGTAGATATGTACTCCATACTTACTTCCTTTCTTGCAATCTTGTCCTTCGAATAATTGTACTTTATGTCAATGTGCTTTGTTTTATAATGGAACTTGGGGTCTTTTGAATATGCAATGGCAGCCTCATTATCAGAGTATATGAATGCTCGATCAATGGTATTGCCAACAAACCCCAAACTACTCAAAAATAGATTAAGCCATACAGCTTCTTGTACAGCAGCTGAAAATGCCACAAATCCAGCTTCCATTGTAGACAATGCTATACATGATTGTTTCTTGCTACTCCAAGATATAGCACCTTTGTTTAACAGAAAAATAAAGCCAGAGGAGGATTTTCTTTCATCCATATCTCTTCCTCAATCAGCATCAGTATAGTCTCTCATTTGCAGATCATTTCCTTCGTAGCACAAAGAGTAATGACTAGTACCCTTAAGATACCTTAGTATCCTTTTTACAGCTTTCCAATGGGTTAAACCTGGATTGGATTGGTATCGGCTTACCATGCCAACATCAAAGCAGATATCCGGTCTCGTACACATCATAGCATACATGAGACTTCCAACCGCACTAGCATAAGGAACATTTTTCATTTTTTGTTTCTCTTGTGGAGTTTGCGGACACTCTCTAATGCGCAACGTATCATCAATCGCCATAGGAGTGTCTATGGGGTTACATTTATGCATGTTAAAACGTTCAAGAATCTTGTTGATATAAGTCTCTTGAGAAAGAGCCAACAACTTATGGGATGACCGGGCAATTTTTGACCAAATTTAAACTTAATCTTATTATGATCTCGACACGATAAGCAAAGTCTGTAAAGTTGAGTCTCAAAATTTTTGAACTGTTTATATGGAATTAGTTAATCTTTGACTATGCCCGACGATTCACGAACAATTATTTATAAATAAATATGTATATATATAAATATAAATGTAAGTACATATATTAAATTGAAGTAATAAAATATAATTTAAACATTAGAATTAAAGATGTAAATTAAGATATAAAATAATTAAGTTGTAAGTAGAATAAATTTATATATGAAATCTATATGTATATTGTAATATATATAAAAAATATAACTATTCAAATAAGTTATTATATGAAATAAGTATTTCATAATTAATAAGATGTAAGGTTAATATATTATATGTAAATACAGGTTAAAGTATAAATGTTATATTAATATTATGATCATTACTTTCATTATTATTATTATTAATGTAAACATTAATATTAATATTTGTAATATTAAAAATATCATAGATATATATAAAATTTGATATGTATAAGTTGTTATATTATTAAAATAAATATTAATATTAATATTAATATTAATGTTAGTATTATTATAACTAGTAGTAAAATTATGATTTTAGTTATTATTAAGATTATCCTTTTTATTATTTTTATAATTACCATTATCATTAAAATCATTATTAATATTATAAATACTATTATAAAGATAATACAAATTATTATTATTATCATTAATAATATCATATTTAAGAGTGTTATTAACAGTTATTTTTATTATTAGTAGTTGTTAGGATTATTATTAACTATTATTATTATTATTATTATTATTATTATTATTATTATTATTATTATTATTATTATTATTATTATTATTATTATAATTATTATTATTATTAATATTACTATTATTAATATATTTATATTTATTTATGTATTAATATTAAAATCAGATATAAGATTTGATTCTGTAAAATATCACGATCGAATTTTTGAAACTTTTGCATCATCTCCTGCTCACGAATCTTAAGCTTGTCGACTCCAAATCACTACAATACAACACCCAGCAAATTCAGTTAACAATCGTTATCTTTCTTTTTTTATTTTATTTTTTTCTGTCTTTTCACTTTTTTTTTTGAACGGCCAGTTAGTTGGTTAAACGCTCCACACACGCTAGAAGGAACCCGCTCTCGAATCTTTGCACTTACGTGAACTGGGATTTTATCATGCACCTACACCTGCCAGTAGCAAATCGTAGGGACCACAGACCCTAAGGTTGACTGTGTATACATAATATGCGGTAAACCTCCCCCCTGGAATCGAACCCGCACCAATCACGATGAGAGAATGCGGACCCACAGTCCAGAGGTCTACCGTTTAATTATATATAACAATCGATCAATCCAGTTGTTAAGCAAGTCATTTGAGTTTTCTCCTTCATTATCAATTACAAGTGTCATTATCTGTTAATTAAGTGAAGAATATATAAATAAAAAAAAAAGGAAACAGACCCATTCTTCCTCTGTTCATGAACTCCATTCACAAAAGCTTAATTTCAAAATAAATTTCAAAATGTGGTAATGCAAAGTTGTTAGGAAACATCCACTCAAACTTTCTGCAAAATATGAACTTTGAATTTTTCAAAACGAGATCGAATTTCGAAGTCAAACTTTAAATTCAAAAAGTCAAAATATGTGTTCATCACAAAATTCGTACTGGTTTTAGTGTTTCTGTTAAATTGATGATCTCTGAAGTTTCTATGAGTCATTTAGGAACTATTTCATTTTGTGATTACCACCTAAAAGTGTCTAAATCTTTAAGTTCGAATTTGAGTTCTTATTTTTACAAAATGGGTCTGATATTGCTAATTCTTTTTATATATTTTTTGTGTTGTGTCTATTAAATTGAAGTAACAATCACAAACGTTTATGTGTTGTTATTAATATCAAAAACCGATTTCAAATTTATAGATATGATTAAATAAGTGTCTGGTTATTTAATTCCATGAAGAAGAAGAAGATAAAGAGAAACGGGTTATATATATTTGGTTCATAATAATTATCAAAAAAACAAAATGGTTCGGATGGTTAGGATGTTTGTCAGGTGAACGAGAGTTCGAACCCGGCTTGAGGCATTTTTTTTATATAAAAGCTTTTGGGAAGGTAGTTTTCTTTTTAATTTTTTTTTTATTTATTACTATGATTATCATTATTATCATTATAATTATTATCATTATGATTATTATTATTATTGTTAGAATTAGTATTATAATTAGTATTATAATTATTATTATAAGTATCATAATTGTTGTTATTATTATAATTATAAATATTATATCTATTATTAACCCTTACATACTAAAAGACATGTGAAATGCCGTCGTTTCAGTTATAACGGATTGTCGTTCTGAGTTTGCGTTCACATTACAAACGGTCCTTCAACTTCGGCTACATTTACACATCGACCTTTCAAATTTACACTTTTCCAGGGGTAAAAAGTGTAAATATATAATTTTATTAAAATAAAAGAAACTAATTCCACCCGAATTTATAACGGGCCCTCTCTTCTCGCTCGGTGCGATTTAAATTTTTTCGAGACCACCGTTCAACTCGAAAAATTCTTACGAACACAACGAGACTAACTATACGCAAAACGGACACTTCTCAAACAAACTCTAAACACAACGGCAGCACGTATCTTCCCGCTCGCCACGAGTTAAATTTTTTCGACGGCAGCGTCAGACTCGAAATAATTTTATGAACAAAACGAAACTAACCACGTTCGAAACAGACACTTTTAAAAAACGCTAAACACAACGACAACCCGTATCTTTTTGTTCGCCGCGAGTTAAATTTTTCCTAAAGCACCGTTACACTCGAAAAAATTTATTGAACAAAACAAAACTAACTACGTTCGAAACGGATACTTTTTAAAAACGCTTAACACAACGACATCTAAAACAGTGCTTAACATATGGGTCGTGTTCCCCTCTGTAAATACACAACGCTACGTTAAATATGAATACGCAGGCTGAAAGTCCCGGTTGCAACGCGCGAGCCGGTCCGGACTAGTTATTATTATTATAAGTATTAATTATGATATTATTATTAAATTTAAAACTATAATGTTATTATCATGGATAGGTTTATTATTATTATCATTATGAAAATAATACAAATTATTATTATTTTAGTAAATATTAGTATTAGTATCTTTTTATAAATAATAAAATTGTTAATATTAACATAAGTATTATTATTTGTATTATCACGAGTATTTCCATTATGTAATTACTAAAATCAGTATCATAACTATCATTAACAGTAAGATTAATATTTTTACAGTTATAATTATTAATATCATTATTATTAGCATTAATAGAATTATTAACATTATTATCTTTACTAGTAATAATAAGTATTATAATTATTATCATTTTTACCATTATTAATATTATTCTGGTATTATTATAACTACTATTATTAATATACAAATGATATATATATATATATATATATATATATATATATATATATATATATATATATATATATATTAAAAATATATTTAATACATATAACATAACGAAAATTAATATTTTTATATAACAAAATGTATATATGAAACACACACACACACACACACACACATATATATATATATATATATATATATATATATATATATATATATTAATATAAAAGGAAATAACTAATAAATTTATATATATATATATATATATATATATATATATATATATATATATATATATTAGTTCGATTACAAGTATATGTTTTAATACATATATGAATGATATAGGTTCGTGAATCCGAGGCCAACCCTGCATTGTTTAGTTTCGTCGTATGAATATTTTTACTACAAAATATTGTATCATGAGTTTCATTTGCTCCCTTTTTAAATGCTTTTGCAATATATATTTTTGGGACTGAGAATACATGCACTGTTTTATAAATGTTTGACGAAATAGACACAAGTAATCGAAACTACATTCTATGGTTGGATTATCGAAATCGAATATCACCCCTTTTAGCTTGGTAGCCTAAGAATTAGGGAAATGACCCCTAATTGATGCGAATCCTAAAAATAGATCTATGGACCCTGACAAGTCGGTTAGTACTTCGACGATATATACTGATTGCGACGGCCAGTATATATCATGTAGTTTGCGAAATGCCTGTATGTGAGGGATATTCTATATGCATCCTGTCAGTTCGGTTATCATGTGTTCACCATATGAATGATTTTTATGAAGATGGCTATATGCATGCATGATGTTTATGAGAAATGAAAATATGAAATCTTGTGGCCTATTAAAAATGATGAAAATGAATATTGATGATAAACTAATGAACTCACTAACTTTTTGGTTGACACTTTAAAGCATGTTTATTCTCAGGTTTGAAAGAAATCTTCCGCTGTGCATTCGCTCATTTTAGAGATATTACTTGGAGTCATTCATGACATATTTCAAAAGACATTGCATTCGAGTCGTTGTTCATCAAGATTGTTATTAAGTCAATTATAGTTGGGTATATTATGAAATGGGATGCATGCCGTCAACTTTCGATGTAATGAAAGTTTGTCTTTTAAAAACGAATGCAATGTTTGTAAAAGGTATCATATAGAGGTCAAATGCCTCGCAATGAAATCAATTATTATGTAACGTTTATAATCGATATGAACTGGGTATTTCAGTTGGTATCAGAGCGGTGGTCTTAGCGAACCAGGTCTTGCATTAGTGTGTCTAACTGATAGTTGTTTAGATGCATTAGTGGGTCTGGACTTTGACCGTGTCTGCGTGTCAAAAGTTTTGCTTATCATTTCTAGTCGAAAATCATCTGCTTATCCTCCTTAGGAAATTACCTGCTTACTATTCTTAGTCTAGACACATCTTACTGCATTGATTGCATGAATAATGTATAGACAAAATTCATATCTTAACGTATCTGTTACTGTAGACTTGCCTGACATATTCCGTAAATTTCTCCGTAGACTACGAAATCTTTTGTATTATATATATATAGATATTCTATGTAGTTAGAATATCATCTGATATCCAAAAATCATTTCATATCGAAAAATCCTTTATTCAACCATACGAGATGGAACTCGCAACCAGTTCAAGTTCTTCGGATTCCGGCAGCTATTCTGATATGGATACACAATTGAGCTCCGAAAGCAGTGTAACCGGAATAGATCAACCAATCAGTCATCACCAATTCTGGCTGAATTAGGGATGGGTTCGAAGTCGACTTAGTCATTGGAAACAAGAAGAAGGTGATCCCTTCCATCCACCACATTGCCCTCTTGGCGATGAACATGAAGCACTTACCGACGAACCTGTTCGAAACACCATTTTCTCTCTCATTTCCAGAGTATCTCGTCACGATTATATTCTATCACAGATTCTAGATCTTATTCATCCGCATGTCCGAACCGCCAATCATCCCGGTGTAATAGAAGAAGTCAACGAGCTTCGCGCTCGGGTAGTGGCTTTGGAGAATATGGTGCAAAGGTTACAAACACCAGCAACATCACCGGTAACAACGGTACCACCATCATCAACACCAATGGTACCATTACCATCAACAACCACATCCGCACCGCAAACCTCAACTTCACAATCTGTCCCACGAGCATCAACATCGTACGCACCATAGATACCAAGGAGTACTAATAAAAATCAACGATGAAGTATTGATTCATAACTTCATTTGAGAACTATTAGGTGGTGATTATGTAATCTCTAAAGTCTTAGAGATTATGTATTATACATATCTGTGCTACATCGATTATCTTTGTTCTACATAATCGTTCTATATCATTTATCTTCACTGAACATGGCGATTATGTAATCTCTAAAGTCTTAGAGATTATTTATTCTAGCTCAAACCGAAAAGCAAATGAGATTAGTATCATATTAACTCATTAAATCCATGATTACATCTGAAGAAAATATATATGTATATATGTTTTCATAAAGATTGTAATTAAAAACTCTTTTGTACAAACTATTAATTGTGAAAATATTTTAACGGGTAGGTAATACCCGAGGAATATTTAGATTTCACATTAATAAGTTACACTGTATATTCTTCGAATCTGACTCAACAGTCGTTTACTATCCTACTTACAACCACAGATATACGAATCCGTTCACCACAGAATAACCATTTTCATTCAATTTTATATTTAGATTTTGACTTATCAGAATCCAACAAGTGGCATAATGAAGAAAACATTGGACAAAAATAAAATTTGTTAGAAACAAACAAATTAACTATGAGAAATTTTGTTAGAATCCACGCTAACAAAATCCTAGCTAACTGTTCCTAGCTAACTGTTAATTCCTTATTACATTTTATTTATCGCAATTTATTTATCGCAATTTTAATTCTCGCAATTTTATTTATCGTCATTTAATTTCTGTCATTTACTTTACGCACTTTAAATATCGTCGGATAAATCGGGACACATATACAATGTTTTGACATATCATATCGACGTCATATATATATATATATATATATATATATATATATATATATATATATATATATATATATATATATATATATATATATATTATTTGGAATAACCGTAAGTCACTCTATATCGCGGTAATGCTCGAGTTAGCATATAAAGGGTCGAGGTTGATTCTAAAATAATATATATACTTTGAGTTGTGATCGAGTCTCAGACATGTATACAATGGGTCACGACACGTATTAATTAATTCGGATATTATATATTAAATTACATATGAATTATTGAATTACTAACTGTGGACTATTAACAGTGGACTACTAATATTGGACAATTAAAATGAATTAAAATATTGATTATAACATATGAAATTAAACATTTCTTCAAGTTGCCACTTGATTTCATCTTAAACCTCATTTGTATCTTGACGATTACAATCTGCGTTCAAACCTTTCATAATTCTTGAAAACACCACAATCGAGAGAATGAACCAACTACATCTCATCTACGGAAGAAAAGATTTATGCATATAGTTATGCACCTAAAAACACTCGGAACCTGAGTAAACGTTTAACACATATCTGTGCTAGCTCCTTTGGCATTGCTATTACCGAAAATAACATTGCAATTCTTTTTCAAATTAGTCAATTTTGTCACAGTTTCAGCAAATCAACTTCGACTTTCATTCGGATTAGCCTTGATATAACCTTGATATATAAGTTTGCCCTTCATCATCGTTACCGGAGAACCGTTTATATCCCACCACATTGATAGTAAACTTACCAGCAACTTCATTATTCATTGACTTAAGTCTCTCCGAAAAACTGAAATGACCCGTCCTAATCCATCTGGACGAATACATTACATTTGGCTACATCGCGAGGTACTTGACCTCTATATGATACATTTTACAAACATTGCCTTCGTTTTTAAAAGACATACTTTCATTTAATCTAAAGTCGACTGCATGCATACCATTTCATAATATATCCAACTATAATTGACATAATAATAATCTTGATGAACTCAACGACTCGAATGCAACGTCTTTTGAAATATGTCATGAATGACTCCAAGTAATATCTCTAAAGTGAGCAAATGCACAGCGGAAGATTTCTTTCATACCTGAGAATAAACATGCTTTAAAGTATCAACCAAAAGGTTGGTGAGTTCATTAGTTTATCATAAACGATCATTTTCATCATTTTAATAGACCACAAGATTTTCATTTTCAGTTCTCATAAATATACGTCCCATGCATAGAGACAAAAATAATCATTCATATGGTGAACACCTGGTAACCGACATTAACAAGATGCATATAAGAATATCCCCTATCATTCCGGGAAATCCTTCGGACATGATAAAAACAACATCGAAGTACTAAAGCATCCGGTACTTTGGATGGGGTTCGTTAGGCCCAATAGATCTATCTTTAGGATTCGCGTCAATTAGTAGATCGGTTTACTAATTCTTAGGTTACCAAGAAAAAGAGGCATATTCGGCTTCGATCATTCAACCATATAATGTAGTTTTGATTAATTGTGTCTATTTCGTAAAACATTTATAAAAATTGCGCATGTATTCTCAGCCCAAAAATATAAAGGGTAAAAAGGCAAATGAAACTCACCTAATGTATTTTGTAGTAAAAATACATAAGACGATATTGAATAATGCAGGGTTGGCCTTGGATTCACGAACCTATATCATTTGTATATATATTAAAACATATACTTGTAATTTGCACAAATATATATTATTATTAGTAATATATAGTTTTATATTAATAACTTATGTATATTTCCTTTTATATTCATTTTATATATTTTAAATAAATAAAATATTAATTTTGTCATGTTATATGTCTTAAATATATTTCTGTATATGTATATGTATAATATATATATATATATATATATATATATATATATATATATATATATATATATATATATATATATATATATAGTTAAGGTAGTATTTTAATATTACTAACATAATATTAGTAGTGATAAAAGTAATGATAATAATAATAATGTTAATATTAATAATGCTAATACTTTGTAGTAATACTAATAATAATAATATTGATAGTTTTAACGATAATGAAATGATATTTTTTAAACAAAATGATAACAATTTTTAATAATAACAATAATGATAAACATAATAATAATAATAATAATATCAATTATAATACCTATGTTAATAATAATAATAATAATAATAATAATAATTATAATAATAATACTTATAATAATAATAATAATAATAATAATAATAATAATAATAATAATAATAATAATAATAATAATACTTATAATTTAATACCAATACTAATACTAATGATTATTAGTTTGTGTATTTTTATGATATCAATAATAATAATAATCATTTTCATAATATTATCAATAATACACATATTAATAATACTAATATTAATAATAATCCTAATAATATTATTTATATTACTTAATAATAACTAAAGTGATAATAATAATAATCATATCATTAATTTTATCATAATGATGTCAACAATCAATAATAACAATAATTATAGTAATGATATTAATAATAACAATAATAATAATAATAATAATAATAATAATAATAATAATAATAATAATAATAATAATAATAATAATAATAATAATAATAATAATAATAATAATAAAAGAAATAAAAATAAAAAGGCTACCTCAACAGAATTGGTTTTAAAAAAAAAATATAACAGCCCACACCCAGGCTCGAACCCGAGACCTCAAGCTCACACACAACAACACCCATCCACTGAACCGTCCCCATTTTTCTGAAATTAAGCTACCCACAAAAATATATACCCCGTAATATTATCTTGTTCTTCCTCTTCCTATTTTAATTGTTCAGAAGCCATTTTTGCATCAACCCTGGATCGAAATTCATTAACTATGAATTTCTTATTTATTTTAGGACTTATTACAGGAATGTTTAAAGATTATTTAAATTAATTAAAACAAAAAAAAAATCAAGAAAATGAGCTGAACAGAAAGGAAGAACACGTTTTGTAACAACCCAACCCGATATACAAACAATCACGCGGAAATATCAATTAAAAAAAAAAATCTTGTAGAGCATAGTGGCGCGGCGCGCCATTTTGGCCTGGAGCGGCGCTCCATTTCGGCCTGTCCCAAAAATCCAACTTAGCGAAAATGTTCGACCACTTCCCGACGTATTTAGACAAAACGCTTTTCACAACATATTCATATATGAAAAACTAACACGTTCCATTCATAAAATAAGTTTTACGAGGCAGGGCCCACATTGACCCAATTTACCCTTTAAGTATAAAATACAAGTTTCGACCCCACAATTTTAAACACAAAATAAGAGCCGAGCATGGCGATTGGAGATACGCTACCTAATCCTAATTAATCCAAAACCAAGCCTTCTAAAGCAACTACGCGAGCCACTAGTTCCCACGCTTACTCGAGCCACCTCATCCAAGCAAATCTATAAAAATGTAAACAACGAGAGGGTAAGCTAAAGCTTAGTGAGTGAGAATATACTACATACATATATATGTATAAAATGGACACGCCACACAAATAGTCAAATAACGCATACCGGAGCGTCCAAGCATAAAGGCAAGCTAATCTAAGCATACCGTACGATCACTAAGCAACAAGCTAATAATACCATCAATAAGATAAGTTCACCAACGTCGATGCAAACAACGCCAATGAACTACACCCGGAGGGTTAGCTACATCACTTCAATACAACATTATACGTATACAATATATATATATATATAACTCGAACAATATAATATGCTCACGCTTACAACACAATAACCATGGTTAACCAATCGTACAAGGGAATGGCGCTCGCGAAAGGGCATCGGAGTTCATAACGTCCATTAGTGTACTTAGCACCTCGTATCACTAACCCCCGGGTGGCATCTTACACCAAGATACTTCACCCTCGCGTGGCGTCTTAACACCTTGACACTTCACCCTTTATTATGGAGTGGCGTCTTAACACCTCGACACTTCACTCCTAGGTGGCATCTTAACACCTCGATGCTTCACCTCGAGTGGCATCTTAACACCTCGATGCTTCACTCGTCACATGAAACGTGGTATCTTAACACCTCGACACTTCACATCTCACGCTACAACAAATAGATACATTATATACCTACACATATAATTATTCCACTCACAATATTAACCCTTCGTCATTGGGGTTATATAAGTCCACATTACAATATTAACCCTTCGCCATTGGGGTTATATAATCTACATCACACGCCCATGTGATAACGTACACACAAAGTGTGCACCTCGCCAAAGTGGTCAACCAAAACGCACAACCGTGCCAATTGGATCTATACACAAGTCCAACAATTCCACCTATACGAGAAGTGAGCTCTATAAATGAGAACCCCTTCACCTGACCCGCACCTATCCTACACATACATATGCATATATGATATTAACACTCACCTTGTCGCCTTGAAGAATGCCACCGAATAATCCGCAATCATCAATGGAATGTACCTATTCCATTTATCACATAACAAGTAACACAATTAGGGTGGATATACAAATCAACCCAAATTGACAACTAGTGCAATTTTGACCCAAATGCACTTCCAAGCATAAACCGCGCCCAAACTAACCATTAATCACTAACACAAGTGAGAATGGTCCTAATATGCCAATCAAACCCAATCATAGGTGTTAAACACCTATCTTGCTCAAAATGACACTTAAACCCTAATTTGACCCATAAGAAGTCAATATCACGCCATTAGCAAGTTTTGACACCAAAACATATTTAACTCGGTTCTATGCTTCAAGTTAATCCATTTTAAGTTTATAAACCTTATTACCTCGACAATTGAGTCATAATCATCAACAAACCCTAATTTTGACTCTAGTCAAAATTAGTCAACCACAAGAACCCTAATGGTCTCCAAAACATCAATAATCACTAATACTAGTGATTATACACCATTTACAAGTCTTAAACATCGTTAAATCATTAACCAACCCAAAACCCGCCAAATATCAAAATAGCAAGTTTCCATAAACCCTCTTCATCAACTTAATGGGTTTTACAACTACCAATCTCAAACCCTAACATTGAATCTGAAATCAAACAATGAAATTCGGAGTTTGAACTTACCAATACCGCTAAAATGATGCGGTTGACGAGATGAACAACTTTAATACTTGAGGTTTGACCCGAAACGCTCTTCTTCTTCTCCAATTGGAGCTCTCTCTCTCTCTCTCTAAATCTCTCCTCCCTCTCTAGGGTTTGAAGATGAGAGTGTTGATGAGTGAAAAGAGGTGAAATGTGATCCACAATGATCAATGGATCAGTTTTGATGACCCCAAACCGACCCCAAGTGAAAAGACCAAAGTACCCCTCATTTAAACCTTTTAAAAATGCTGAAAATTGCATCAGACGCGATCGGAGCGCCGCTCCATAAGGTGGAGCGCCGCTCCAACCTTCAGGTCAGTTTTCAGTAACTTGTTTTGGCCATAACTTTTTGACCGTAGCTCCGTTTTCGATGAATCAAATATCGTTGGAAACGTAATAATATTTTCTTTCCAATGGTAAGGCTTTGAAACATCAACACAAACTTTATTTGGGGTTGAAAAGATACGTACACACCTTGTCACTTCAGACAAGGTCCAGTTTCCTTCGACGTTCGAGCAAGCAACACGTACGTGCTTCGTACACTTCATACACGCATCGTACACCATAAATACATTATGTACAATAAATATTTGGGTCTTACAACTCTCCCCCACTTAAACTCGATCACGTCCTCGTGATCTTTTCCACTTAACCAATCCGGACCTACTCAACGGTCCTCAATCATAAGTCCCAATCCGAACTTTCCTAGACAATTCTTCCCAATGAATCACCTTTAACAACTAAAATCGTCACCCGCGATTTATCAAAACCACAATCCGAGCACTAACCTGCTCAATTCCCCATATCGGGAAAAACTCAACCAATCTCGTACCGAGATATCAATTCCTTAGTGTACCTTTACCAAGGACAACGCTAAAAGCGACCAAGTCTCAACCTAAAGTCAACAATCCGAACGTTGAAGATCGAACCACATGAATCCTTACGGATTACACTTACCACTAATCATCCTTTGTAGTGCGCAATACAACCAATACGCCACTATCCTAACATCATAAGCAACGGCTAAAACCAAAAGCGCCCAAAACGACTATGGCAACGCTAATCCTAAGGTGTACAAAATCGACTATTGTCACACCCGTAACAACATGTGAGCGAAACACGGCTATCGCATCACTAATCACACAACATAGTCCTCACGATCCCACCATCGGTGTATAAAACAATCGATAGATCACACCGCACGGTCCTTATGACCCCACCATCGGTGTATAAAACAACCAATAGATCACTCAACACCGGATGAAGTCAGCGGACCCCGTCAACGATCATGCTTCACCGATATATCACTACTCCCATGATGAAGTCAGCGGACCCCGAACGGTCATGCTTCACCAATCACATACGCACTTTTGGCCTCAAACAACGAGTAGTGCAACATCGCGCTCTGCTACACTATAGTGAACCCTTACGGATACCACTAACCATCCACACAATCGAGCAAGAACCACCTATATCAAACATAGGTACAAAACAATAATTCTCTAAAAGAGAATCCGACACACACATCCCTTAATCGAGGGATTTCACCTTGCTCGCCAAACACGTCCATTATCTCTCAACGAGATTTACCACACCACCTCGGTGATAATTTCCAAATCCAACATCATAAGTACAATTTAACCAAAATTATACTCTACCACAAATCGACCAAAACTAGGTCCCGACACGAACTCCGGATCTATCCAACGCATCATCCGAAATCTCACACTAAAACTTCCTCGTGCGGGAGTGTAACTCCCCCACTTGGACTACGTTCCATAACCGCATTTTGTACAACAGTACATTGCTACCAAAGGTAGGCTTTACCAACAATTTGGGTTCACACGACCCATCACTACATCTTGCTCCAATCTTGAGCACACGAAGGATTTTAACCAATCCTTAAACACTTCGAACGAAAAGTGTACCGCAAATTACACAACTCTACTCTCGTAATCATCCAATTGCTATAGCTTGTCAAACTTCACCCAGTCACTCGTGTAACTAAGGGTTTCACTTCGGTACCCTAAGTACAATGTAACCGCAACATAATCGGAGTCGAACACCATGCTAGTAGGTATAAAAGAGGCACCTAATGTCGTTTCATGTAGACTCCTTTACCAACATACATTGAGATCAAACACTCGATCTCAAAGGTTTCATCCACCCTACGAACCTCATGGTTCATCAACTTCAACACGAGAGCAAACACGCTCTAACATCCGAACACCAAAGCCCACACACATGGCTTGGTAGAAACATTTTCCAATACTAAGGAATGCTTGGTTGCACCAAGTCTTACGCCCTTCGCCCATAAATCAAAACGTCACCATAGGGTACTTCCATTAGGAACGTCACCCATATCAATAACATGCACAACACCATGCATTTAACCAACTCAAACTCAACGGCACATAATAAATAATCAAAGGACATATTTATTAAAATAAAACATACCTTAACTTCTCCTTGTCGCACCCGTCCCTGCTAACTCGGGACATTCCGACTTACGATGTCCTTCCTCTTGGCAAATGAAGCACACCATGCCATCACCCTTTGGCACCGAACATTCCCAAGACTTGTGACCCCTCACGCCACAATTGTAACACTTAGGCGCACTAGAGTCCGATATACCCGTCCGTGTACCACCCGTGCTCGCACTCGGACCCTTAGTCCTCTTATTTGGAGCACCATACGAAACAACCCTTCTCCCACTTGAAGGCTCACTTATCTTCGATTGCGAGTACGACTCGAAACTCCTAGCCAAGTCGAATAATTCCGAAAACGATTTCGCTTGACCCTGGCAAATTTTATCCTTCAAGTCATCATTCAAGGTCTGATAGAAATCCCCCATCAACAAACAATCGTTCCCCAAATACTC
The DNA here is from genome assembly GCF_046630445.1 of Rutidosis leptorrhynchoides. Lineage (NCBI taxonomy): Eukaryota > Viridiplantae > Streptophyta > Magnoliopsida > Asterales > Asteraceae > Rutidosis > Rutidosis leptorrhynchoides. The sequence continues at coordinate 617,859,122 of NC_092333.1, read as the reverse complement.
CGGGAAAAGGCGAGCCTTCGCCACAAAGGTCGTCTTGAGAGTATTCAAATCCATAGATCCTTGTCGCAAATTTCGCAACTCATTACGCAACTCCCCCAAATCGGATGAAGTCCGGAACTCCTCGAATAATTCCTCCTTAAATTCGTCCCACGATAAAGTCATAAACGCTTCGCCACCGAAAAGGTCAATCTTACCATCCAACCAATCCCTCGCCCTACCCCGCAACAAACTAGTAGCGAGTCTCGTCTTTTTCTCGAGAGGGCATTCAATAGTGCGAAAACACCCTTCGATATCCGTGATCCATGTGGTGCTTACCAAAGGATCCGGTTTCCCGTCATACATCGGGGGTTTAGTCCTCATGAAGCTCTTAAGACAACGCTCCATTTAACCACTAGTTCGCGATTCGGAATACTTCCTATCCATTTCTTCTCGAAACGCACTCATTTGCTCCGCAACGGCGGCCGCAACTTTAGCGTTAAACTCCAAATCGTTCATCTCGATCCCGTTTCCCGTCGCCATTCTAAGGAATGCAAAAGCGATTAGATCACGAACGTATAAAGCACACACACAACACCGCCCCATCTTGCTAAACACTCGTCGTACATCACTTGTTAGACACGATTTGCACCCGTAATAAGGTTTGCAAGTCCTTATTACGCGCACACGCCGTATCGACTCGTTAGTACAACGACCGCCTCACTCGATGATATAAACAAACACAAACAAAATTCTACGCGATATAAACAAACGCGAGAATTATTATCACAACAAAATAATATATTAATAATATCCGCATTACTAATATAAACGTTAGTCCACCTACAACAAGGCACTAACTATAACCCATTCCGACCCGTAATCCTACAAGTCCCGCAACAAATTTAGCACACACAAAAGTCTAAGTCTAGGCACCTATCTCAAGTTACCTAAATCCCTTAGACCATGCTCTGATACCACTTGTAACAACCCAACCCGAGATACAAACGATCACGCGGAAATATCAATTAAAAAAAATCTTGTACAGCATAGTCGCGCGGCGTGCCATTTTGGCCTGGAGCGGCGCTCCATTTCGGCCTGTCCCAAACATCCAACTTAGCGAAAATGTTCGACCATTCATATATGAAAAACTAACACGTTTCATTCATAAAATAAGTTTTACAAGGCAGGGCCCACATTGACCCAATTTACCCTATAAGTATAAAATACAAGTTTCGACCCGACAATTTTAAACACAAAATAAGAGCCGAGCATGGCGATTGGGGATACGCTACCCAATCCTAATTAATCCAAAAGCAAGCCTTCTAAAGCAACTACGCGAGCCACTAGTTCCCACGCTTACCCGAGCCACCTCATCCAAGTAAATCTATAAAAATGTAAACAACGAGAGGGTAAGCTAAAGCTTAGTGAGTGAGAATATACTACATACATATATATGTATGAAATGGACACGCCACAAAAATAGTCAAATAACGCATACCGGAGCGTCCAAGCATAAAGGCAAGCTAATCTAAGCATACCGTACGATCACTAAGCAACAAGCTAATAATACCATCAATAAGATAAGTTCACCAACGTCGATGCGAACAACGCCAATGAACTACACCCGGAGGGTTAGCTAAATCACGAAAATACAACATTATACGTATACAATATATATATATATATATATATATATATATATATATATATATATATATATATATATATATATATATATATATATATATATATATATAACTCGAACAATATAATATGCTCACGCTTACAACACAATAACCATGGTTAACCAATCGTACAAGGGAATGGCGCTCGCGAAAGGCCATCGAAGTTCATAACGTCCATTAGTGTACTTAGCACCTCGTATCACTAACCCCCGGGTGGCATCTTAACACCTCGATACTTCACCCTCAGGTGGCGTCTTAACACCTCGACACTTCACCCTTTATTATAGAGTGGCGTCTTAACACCTCGACACTTCACTCCTAGGTGGCATCTTAACACCTCGATGCTTCACCTCGAGTGGCATCTTAACACCTCGATGCTTCACTCGTCACGTGAAACGTGGTGTCTTAACACCTCGACACTTCACATCTCACGCTACAACAAATAGATACATTATATACCTACACATATAATTATTCCACTCACAATATTAACCCTTCATCATTGGGGTTATAAAAGTCTACATTACAATATTAACCCTTTGCCATTGGGGTTATATAATCTACATCACACGCCCATGTGATAACGTATACACAAAATGTGCACCTCGCCAAGGTGGTCAACCAAAACGCACAACCGTGCCAATTGGATCTATACACAAGTCCAACAATTCCACCTATACGAGAAGTGAGCTCTATAAACGAGAACCCCTTCACCCGACCCGCACCCATCCTACACATACATATGCATATAGGATATTAACACTCACCTTGTCGCCTTGAAGAATGCCACCGAATAATCCGCAATGGCCGATGGAATGTACCTATTCCATTTATCACATAACAAGTAACACAATTAGGGTGGATATACCAATCAACCCAAATTGACAACTAGTGCAATTTCGACCCAAATGCACTTCCAAGCACAAACCGCGCCCAAACTAACCAATAATCACTAACACAAGTGAGAATGGTCCTAATATGCCAATCAAACCCAATCATAGGTGTTAAATACCTATCTTGCCCAAAATGACACTTAAACCCTAATTTGACCCATAAGAAGTCTATATCACGCCATTAGCAAGTTTTCACACCAAAACATATTTAACTCGGTTATATGCTTCAACTTAATCCATTTTAAGTTTATAAACCTTATTACCTCGACAATTGAGTCATAATCATCAACAAACCCTAATTTTGACTCTAGTCAAAATTAGTCAACCACAAGAACCCTAATGGTCTCCAAAACATCAATAATCACTAATACTAGTGATTATACACCATTTACAAGTCTTAAACATCGTTAAATCATTAACCAACCCAAAACCCGCCAAATATCAAAATAGCAAGTTTCCATAAACCCTCTTCATCAACTTAATGGGTTTTACAACTACCAATCTCAAACCCTAACATTGAATCTGAAATCAAACAATGAAATTCGGAGTTTGAACTTACCAATACCGCTAAAATGATGCCGTTGACGAGATGAACAACTTTAATACTTGAGGTTTGACCCGAAACGCTCTTCTTCTTCTCCAATTGGAGCTCTCTCTCTCTCTCTAAATCTCTCCTCTCTCTCTAGGGTTTGAAGATGAGAGTGTTGATGAGTGAAAAGAGGTGAAATGTGATCCACAATGATCAATGGATCAGTTTTGATGACCCCAAACCGACCCCAAGTGAAAGACCAAAGTACCCCTCATTTAAACCTTTTAAAAATGCTGAAAATTGCATCAGATGCGATCGGAGCGCCGCTCCAACCTTCAGGTCAGTTTTCAGTAACTTGTTTTGGCCATAACTTTTTGACCGTAGCTCCGTTTTCGATGAATCAAATATCGTTGGAAACGTAATAAGATTTTCTTTCCAATGGTAAGGCTTTAAAACATCAACACAAACTTTATTTGGGGTTGAAAAGATACGTACACACCTTGTCACTTCAGACAATGTCCAGTTTCCTTCGACGTTCGAGCAAGCAACACGTAGGTGCTTCGTACACTTCATACACGCATCGTACACCATAAATACATTATGTACAATAAATATTTGGGTCTTACAACTCTCCCCCACTTAAACTCGATCACCTCCTCGTGATCTTTTCCACTTAACCAATCCGGACCTACTCAACGGTCCTCAATCATAAGTCCAAATCCGAACTTTCCTAGACAATTCTTCCCAATGAATCACCTTTAACAACTAAAAGCGTCACCCGCGATTTATCAAAACCACAATCCGAGCACTAACCTGCTCAATTCCCCATATCGGGAAAAACTCAACCAATCTCGTACCGAGATATCAATTCCTTAGCGTACCTTTACCAAGGACAATGCTAAAAGCGACCAAGTCTCAACCTAAAGTCAACAATCCGAACGTTGAAGATCGAATCACATGAATCCTTACGGATTACACTTACCACTAAACATCCTTTGTAGTGCGCAATATAACCAATACGCCACTATCCTAACATCATAAGCAACGGCTAAAACCAAAAGCGCCCAAAACGACTATGACAACGCTAATCCTAAGGTGTAGAAAATCGACTATTGTCACACCCGTAACAACATGTGAGCGAAACATGGCTATCGCACTAATCACACAACATGGTCCTCACGATCCCACCATCGGTGTATAAAACAACCGATAGATCACACCGCACGGTCCTTACGACCCCACCATCGGTGTATAAAACAACCAATAGATCACTCAACATCGGATGAAGTCAGCGGACCCCATCAACGATCATGCTTCACCGATATATCACTACTCCCATGATGAAGTAAGCGAACCCCGAACGTCCATGCTTCACCAATCACATACGCACTTTTGGCCTCGAACAACGAGTAGTGCAACATTGCGCTCTGCTACACTATAGTGAACCCTTACGGATACCACTAACCATCCACACAATCGAGTGAACCTATCACATAAGAGTGAAATGAGAAACTAAAGATTTGTCTTAGCTTTTGACGTAGTCACGTTTGAATTACGAAATTCAAGGGATTTAAAAGAAAATCTTGGAAATCTATAAGATCTGATTCTTCGGGATTTATGGAAATTAAGATCTCTTTAATTAAATGTGATCATCTGTCTCGATTGATTTGTCTGGTATTTCCACTATAAATGAACTTCTTCCGCTCCATTATTTTCACCATTTCTATACTTTCTTCCTTAATCCATACTTCTAAAGTTTATAAAAATGCTTAACCCAGTACTGATCCTTGTCCTTCTTCTGACAATCACTTCTATCTTCCTCCTTTTCCATCTACCACTGGAGGAATCTGTTTACTTCTACGATTACCTTGGGGTTATAGTGTTTTTAATCCTCCCGTGTCTTTATGTTGCTATACGCATTGATATACACGGTTTGTAATTTCTATTGTTGTTGTCGTGCTTATTTTTCAGAGCTCTCTGCTTTTGTTTTCTCTTCCCGACCTGAAGTAAAGCGATCAAGACGTCTCGGATTCGTAGGTATGAATGATCATAATATACTATGCAGAAAAGAAAGGTAATAACACGATTTGATTTGTTAAATTACCAGAATCTCTGAGAATAGAACTATCAAGAATATATTTTCTTGATTTGTTAAGAAGTTAAGCAGAATGAAAGAGTTATGTAACATGACACATGATGATGGTATGATCCACTGTGAACCATCATCACGTTTCATTAGAAACTCAGCATGAAATGCTGTAATATAATCACGTTGATCAAGTGTCATTATATTATACTAACTCATGCATCAGTTCTCAACATTACTTCAATAACATTCATATTTTAAGCTCGAAAGTTTACAGAATATAGAAACTAACAGTTTCTATATGATGTAACACTGATAGCACGAAGAGATTAATGATTTCAGATAAGAATAGTTATAAAAATATCTTCAGAAATATGGAGGATATTTATAATGAAAGATACGATGATATCTTGGAATTTCTAATATCGAAGGATGGTGAAGAAAATTTGTCCGTAAGAGTTTGGAGTCAGAAGCAAGGTATTCGCTAAATATTTCATCAGAAACAGAATCATCAGGATTCTTAATGTACAAGTTTTGTCCTTGTGATTTGATCAGAGACTCCTTCGTAGTTTGCTCAAATCTTTTTTTTTCAGTACCAAATTTTCTATCGAGCGTTCCCAACATTCCATTTTTTATTATCAAACTTTTGGCCGTTTAGACCATCTACGATTTTGCTGTTTCCTCTGCATTTAATGCTACCATATCTGAATCATTGGTTATCAATTCGAGGTGATTTTAAGAGAATTGTGTTTTTAGATGATTAAACGATGATGGTAATATGGTAGAATATAAAAGGTTCTCCGGTAACAATAAAAGAGCACATATATATCAAAGTTATAATAAGGTTGTTTCGAACAAAAAGTCGAAGTTGACTTGCTGGAGCTGTGACAAAATTGGCTACTTTGAAAAGGGATTGCAAAGTTATTTTCGGTAATAACAACGCCAAAGAAGCTAGCACAGATACGTATTAAACGTTTACTCAAGTTTCGAGTGTTTTTAGGTGCATAACTATATGCGTCAATCTTTTCTTCCGTAAATGAAATGCGGTTGGTTCATCCTCTAGAGTGAGGTGTTTTCAAGAATTACGAAAGTTTTGAACGCAGATTGTAATCGTCAAGATACAAATGAGGTTTAAGATGAAATCAACTGGCAAACTTAAAGAAATGTTTAGTTTCATATGTTATAATCAATATTTTAATTCATTTTAATTGTCCAATGTCATTAGTCCTCAGTTGATAGTCCACAGTTAGCAAATATAATATTCGAATTAATTAATACGTGTCGTGACCCGTGTACATGTCTCAGACTCGATCACAACTCAAAGTATATATATTATTGTAGAATCAACCTCAACCCTGTATAGCAAACTCGATCATTACAACATATAGAGTGTCTATGGTTATTCCAAATAATATATATAGATGCGTCGATATGATATGTCAAAACCTTGTATACGTGTCTCGATATTTAAATGCGTAAATAACAGTATTTAAATGATGATAAATAAAGTGCATAAAATAAATAACAGAAATTAAATGACGATAAATAAAATTGCGAGAATTAGAATTACGATAAAATAAATTGCGATAATTAAATTGCGATAAATAAATTGCTATAATTAAATTGCGATAAATAAATTGCAATAATTAAAATGTAATACGGAATTAACAGTTAGCTAGGAACAGTTAGCTAGGATTTCGTTAGCGTGGATTCTTAACAAAATTTTTCATAGTTAATTTGTTTGTTTCTAACAAATTTTATTTTGTCCAACGTTTTCTTCATTATGCCACTTGTTGGATTCTGATAGATCAAAATCCAAGTATGAAATTGAATGGAAATGGTTACTCTGCGGTGAACGGATACGTATATCTGTGGATGTAAGTAGGATAGTAAATGACCATTGAATCAGATTCGAAGAATGTACAGTGTAACTTATTAATGTGAAATCTTAAATATTCCTCGGGTATTACCTACCCGTTAAAATATTTTCATCATTAACAGTTTGTACAAAAGAATTTTTAATTACAATCTTTATGAAAACATATATACATATATATTTTCTTCAGATGTAATCATGGATTTAATGAGTCAATATGATATTAGACTCATTTGATTTACCGTTAGAATAAGAATATATAATCTCTAAAACATTAGAGATTATATAATCGCCATGTCGAACGAAGATAAATGATGTAGAACGATTCGTGGAACGATAATTATACTCGAGGTACAGAATGAGATGTTGAGGCATGGATTGTTGATGGTACTGGTGCTGTTACTGATGGTACTGTTGGTGCCGGTGATGTTGCTGAAGCTGGTACATTTTGCTCCATATTTTCCAAGGCTACAACTCGGGTGCGAAGCTCGTTGACTTATTACTCCGGGATGATTGTCGGTAGGAACGAGCGAATGAATAAGGTTTAGAATTTTAGATAGAATATAATCTTGGCGAGATATTCGGAAAATGAGTGTGAAAATGGTGTTTCGAATGGGTTCATCGGTAAGTGCTTCAGGTTCATCGTCAAGAGTGCAGGTTGATGGGTGGAAAGGATCGCCTTCTTCTCGTCTCCATCGGTTAAGTAGACTACAAACCCATCAGATGAATTGGGGATGGCCGATTGGTTGATTTGTTCTGGTGACGCTGCTTCCGGAGCTTAGGTGAACATTCATGTCGGAATAGCTATCGGAATAGCTATCGAAATAGCTATCGAAATCTGAGGGACTCGAACTGGTTGAGGGATTCATCTCGTATGATCAGATGAAGGATTTTCGATAAGAAATAGATTATAGGATGTAGATTAGTACCCTGCAATACAAAATTTACATATGCATATATATTAAATTCCCATAATTTACGGAGGAATCTACGGAAGCTGTCAGGCAAAGTTTATAGTAACATACGCTAAGATATAAATTAACAGATACGCTAAGATATGAATTTTGTCTATACACTATCTATGCAATAGAGGCAGTAAGACGTGTCTAGACTTTAAGGATGATAAGCAATTAATTTTCGACACTAAATTATAAGCAAAACTTTTGACATGCAGACACGGTCGAAGTCCAGACCTGGTTCGCTAAGACCACCGCTCTGATACCAACTTTCATAGTTGGGGACAACCACCGTCCTACCCAGTGCCTTCCCAGCTAACCGCCTGGTGACCACTGAGTGTACCTCAGATACTGATTTTAGGGCCTGCCTCTCGGCTACTGCCAACCCTCGTAAGGGATCGCAAGGAGTAAGAGCCAATGCTTCATCACAGGTAACACTGTGAGAACCTCCTTTACGACTAACCCGCCACACATGGACGGCGTTATACCAGCTCTGATCCCACACTGAAATGACCCGTCCTAATCCATCTGGACGAATACATTACATTTGGCTACATCGCGAGGTACTTGACCTCTATATGATACATTTTACAAACATTGCATTCATTTTAAAAGACATACTTTCATTTCATCTAAAGTCGACGTCATGCATACCATTTCATAATATATCCAACTATAATTGACTTAATAATAATCTTAATGAACTCAACGACTCGAATGCAACGTCTTTTGAAATATGTCATGAATGACTCCAAGTAATATCTCTAAAGTGAGCAAATGCACAGCGGAAGATTTCTTTCATACCTGAGAATAAACATGCTTTAAAGTGTCAACCAAAAGGTTGGTGAGTTCATTAGTTTATCATAAACGATCATTTTCATCATTTTAATAGACCACAAGATTTTCATTTTCAGTTCTCATAAATATACGTCCCATGCATAGAGACAAAAATAATCATTCATATGGTGAACACCTGGTAACCGACATTAACAAGATGCATATAAGAATATCCCCAATCATTCTGGGAAATCCTTCGGACATGATAAAAACAACATCGAAGTACTAAAGCATCCGGTACTTTTGGATGGGGTTCGTTAAGCCCAATAGATCTATCTTTAGGATTCGCTTCAATTAGTAGATCGGTTTACTAATTCTTAGGTTACCAAGCAAAAGGGGCATATTCAGCTTCGATCATTCAACCATATAATGTAGTTTCGATTACTTGTGTCTATTTCGTAAAACATTTATAAAAATTGCGCATGTATTCTCAGCCCAAAAATATAAAGGGTAAAAAGGTAAACGAAACTCACCTAATGTATTTTGTAGTAACAATACATAAGACAATATTGAACAATGCAGGGTTGGCCTTGGATTCACGAACCTATATCATTTGTATATATATTAAAACATATACTTGTAATTTGCACAAATATATATTATTATTAGTAATATATATAGTTTTATATTAATAACTTATGTATATTTCCTTTTATATTCATTTTATATATTTTAAATAAATAAAATATTAATTTTGTCATGTTATATGTCTTAAATATATTTCTGTATATGTATATATATATATATATACATATACTAAGATAATATTAGTAGTGATAAAGTAATAATAATGATAATAATAATAATAATGTTAATGTTAATAATGCTAATACTTTGTGGTAATACTAATAATAATAATATTGATAGTTTTAACGATAATGAAATGATATTTGTTAAACAAAATGATAACAATTTTTAATAATAACAATAATGATAAACATATTAATAATAATAATATCAATTATAATACCTATGTTAATAATAATAACAATAATAATAATAATAATAATAATAATAATAATACTAATACTTATAATTTAATACCAATACTAATACTAATGATTATTAGTTTGTGTGATTTTTATGATATCAATAATAATAATAATAATTTTCATAATATTATCAATAATACACATATTAATATTACTAATATTAATAATAATACTAATAATATTATTTATATTACTTAATAATAACTAAAGTGATAATAATAATAATAATAATCATATCATTAATTTTATCATAATGATATCAACAATCAATAATAACAATAATTATAGTAATGATATTAATAATAACAATAATAATAATAATAATAAAAGAAATAAAAATAAAAAGGCTACCTCAACAGAATTGGTTTCAAAAAAAATATAACAACCCACGCCCGGGCTCGAACCCGAGACCTCAAGCTCACACACAACACCACCCATCCACTGAACCGTCCCCATTTTTCTGAAATTAAGCTACCCTCAAAAATATATACCCCGTAATATTATCTTGTTCTTCCTCTTCGTATTTTAATTGTTAAGAAGCCATTTTAGCATCAACCCTGGATCGAAATTCATTAACTATGAATTTCTTATTTATTTTAGGACTTATTACAGGAATGTTTGAAGATTGTTTAAATTAATTAAAACAAAAAAAATCAATAAAACGAGCTGAACAGAAAGGAAGAACACGTTTTGACTAGAAATCGAATTCGAATTTTAAAGGCGTTTTAGATCATGACTCCTGAAGGAAAAAGGTTCATAATCACAATTAGAAACTTTTTGGATCCTCCTTTGATCCAGAAACATCAAACTGAAAATGAATTTTAGGATGAAGAAGTCGTTTGACTTTTGGAATAATAAGTTTGAACTCGAAAATTCATACTTGTTTGAAGGAATTGAAGGTTGAGTTTTTGCAGGTAGATTGAAGGAAAGATTTCAAACAAGACTGCAATAAAGGATTTTTAAATCAAACTCTAATTCAAGGTATTTGATTTAAGAAAGCTACGAACAGGGCAGTACCTGTTCTTCTTTTTATTTTTGATTTAATTCGATCCAGTTGCAGTCTGTAAAGAGTGTTTGTGATTGTTAATCGAAAATGTAGTTAACTGGTCTGTTAATACACTAGAATTTGTGAGTTTAATAATAATCCACAATCGACAGGAATATTTTTCAGGTACAAAACAAATATAAAAAAAATAAAAGGATATGGTGATTTCTAACAGCTTTTGGACTTCATCTGATTAAATTCGAATCCGGAACAGCTTTAGAGACAGGATCAAAATCTTAAACAGTCTGATGGATACCCCTAACCAATTCGTACGATATCTATATAGTTTATATAATTAATTTCAATATTATTAATTAATAATTATAATAATAATACTAATTATTATTATATTAATAATAAAAATAAATAATAATGATACAAAAGTGATAATAAGTATATTTATTAATAATAATAATAGATGGTATTATTTCCCAATAACTATTATAATAATGATATTAATAACATTTATAATAATAATAACAATAATCCTTAGTGATAATAATATTTAATAATAATACTAATGTTATTCATAATAACTAATATTATAACTTTACTAATATTTATAATAATGTTGTTAACAATGATAACAATGTTAACTATAACAGATTAAACATATCAAATTTCATAGTATATTTTAATTAATAATACTGATATCAATATAATAATAATAATAATAAGATGATAATAATATTAGTAATTAAATCACTATACATGTACTAACCTTCATATTTATATAGTATATATTGAAAAATGATAATTTAACAAGTAGTGATATTAATATTTATGTTAATAATAATAATGGAAGTAATAATAACATTAGTATAACAATTATATATTAAACCTGTAATACAATTGATGTAATATTTAATAAGTATGTAATAATGTAATATATATATATATATATATATATATCTTTTATCAAATATCGATTATTTATATATATTACTAAATATATAACATTATTTATATATATATAGATTTCATAAATATATATATATATATATATATATATATATATTCATAGCCACTCAATTATTTTGTTCATTAGTTTACATTTTTAATTTCAATTGATTAAATTGTATTTTATTATTTCAAATCATTATATATATATACCTTTTTATTTATACATTTTTATTTACAAACTATTGTTCGTGAATCGTCGGGAATAGTAAAAAGGGCAAATGCATTCATGTAATTGTTCCAAAATTTTTAGACTCAGCTTTACAATCTTTGCTTATCGTGTCGAAATCATATAAGAATAAAGTTTAAATTTGGTCAAAAATTTCCGGGTCGTCACAAAAACCATTATATTTGTTCGTTAAAACCTATTCATATACTCATCCACATCTTATAACGAGAATTACCACATCAATTACCAGGAATTAGCAATCAGTATTTTGAAATTTCGCAGCATGTCTACATCAACAGTTATATGTATACATATAACCATTATCTCTTAGAATTATGATCTTTCATTCTGAAACTCTGAAAAGCACCCAGTCTACGAATCAATACTCCAAATTTTGAAAATTGCTGATGAAGTAGCAAAAACTGTAAATGACCTTAACCATCAGAAGTTTGATAATAAAGAATAGTATGTTGGAAAAACTTAAAAAAGTCGGAACTGGAAAACGAATTGAGCAAACCATAAAGAAGGCCATGGACAAATCACAAAGGTTAAATCTGCCTTCAAAGAATCCAAATGATTCAGTATTTGCTGAAGTTATTAACAAATACCTTGCTCCTGACTCTATACTTTCACGGATAAATCTTCATCATCATCCTCTGATTTTAGATATTCTAAGATATCATCATATCTTTCATTATAAATATCCTCGATATATATGAAGATATTTTCATAACTATTCTTATCTGAAATTATTTATCTCTTCACACTATTAGTGTTACATCATAACGGAAACTGTTTAAGTTTATGTATTTTGTAAACCTTCGAGTTTAATGAAATGTCCCGTTCATATCGATTATAAACGTTCCATATTAATTGATTTCGTTGCGAGGTTTTGACCTCTATATGAGACTTTTTCAAAAACTGCATTCGTTTTTAAAATAAACCATAACCTTTATTTTATCGACAAGGTTAAAAAGACACCACCTAGATAATACAGAAATGATAATCTAAAAATATCACACTTACACACTACCAATACATATTGGTTTACAATATTAATATGTTACAACAAAATAAATCTCGAATGCAGTTTTAAACAATATTATACAAGCATGCTGACACCAAATCTTGTCCACATATTAGCATGCAACAGCGGAAGCTCTTAATAATCACCTAAGAATAAATATGCTTTAAACGTCAACAAAAATGTTGGTGAGTTATAGGTTTAACCTATATATTTATCAAATTGTAATAATAGACCACAAGATTTCATATTTCAATATACATCCCATACATAGAGATAAAAAGCATTCATATGGTGAACACCTGGTAACCGACATTAACAAGATGCATATAAGAATATCCCCTATCATTCCGGGAAATTCATCGGACATGATAAAATAACATCGAAGTACTAAAGCATCCGCAACCATGGATGGGGTTCGTTAGGCCCAATAGATCTATCTTTAGGATTCGCATCAATTAGTAGATCGGTTTACTAATTCTTAGGTTACCAAGCAAAAAGGGGCATATTCGGCTTCGATCATTCACCCATATAATGTAGTTTCATTTACTTGTGTCTATTTCGTAAAACATTTATAAAATTGCATGTATTCTCATCCCAAAATATTAGATTTTAAAAGTGGGACTATAACTCACTTTAAAGTTTTTTACTTCGTCGGTAAGTAAGACTTGGCCACTGATCGATTCACGAACCTATAACAAATATGTACATATATATCAAAGTATGTTCAAAATATATTTACAACATTTTTAATACGTTTATGTTTTAAGTTTATTAAGTCAGCTGTCCTCGTTAGTAACCTACTACTAGTTGTCCACAATTAGATGTACAGAAATAAATCGATATATATTATCTTGAATCAATCCACGACCCAGTGTATACACATCTCAGGCTAGATCACAACTCAAAGTATATATATTTTTGGAATCAACCTCAACCCTGTATAGCTAACTCAAACATTACTGCATATAGAGTGTCTATGGTTGTTCCAAATAATATATATACATGGGTCGATATGATATGTCAAAACATTTGCATACGTGTCTATGGTATCCCAAGATTATATAATATATTAGAATACATGTATAATACAATATAAGTTAGCTAGGATATGATTTGTATAGAATTTTTACAATATTTCCCGTAGCTAAAACAATAAAAAAAATATCCAATCTTGTTTTACCCATAACTTCTTCGTTTTAAATCCGTTTTGAGTGAATCAAATTGCTATGGTTTCATATTGAACTGTATTTTATGAATCTAAACAGAAAAAGTATAGGTTTATAGTTGGAAAAATAAGTTACAAGTCATTTTTGTAAGAGGTAGTCATTTCAGTCGAAAGAACGACGTCTTGATGACCATTTTGAAAAACATACTTCCACTTTGAGTTTAACCATGATTTTTGAATATAGTTTCATGTTCATAAGAAAAATCATTTTCCCAGAAGAACAACTTTTAAATCAAAGTTTATCATAGTTTTTAATTATCAAACCCAAAACAGCCCGCGGTGTTACTACGACGGCGTATATCCGGTTTTACGGTATTTTTTCGTGTTTTCAGGTTTTAAATCATTAAGTTAGCATATCATATAGATATAGAACATGTGTTTAGTTGATTTTAAAAGTCAAGTTAGAAAGATTAACTTTTGTTTGCGAACAAGTTTATAATTAACTAAACTATGTTCTAGTAATTACAAGTTTAAACCTTCGAATAAGGTAGTTTTATATATATGAATCGAATGATGTTATGAACATCATTAATACCTCAAGTTTAGTAGGTAAATCTACTGGAAATGATGAAAAAATAACTTGAGCTTCAAAGGATCTTTGGATGGCTTAAAAGTTCTTGAAGCAGAATCATGACATGAAAACAAGTTCAAGTAAGATTTCCACTCGAAATAAGATTGTTATAGTTATAGAAATTGAATCAAAGTTTGAATATGAGTATTACCTTGTATTAGAAAGATATCTTACTGTAAATAAGAGAGATTTCTTGAGGTTGGATGATCACTTTACAAGATTGGAAGTAAGCTAGCAAACTTGGAAGTATTCTTGATTTTATGAAACTAGAACTTATAGAATTTATGAAGAACACTTAGAACTTGAAGATAGAACTTGAGAGAGATCAATTAGATGAAGAAAATTGAAGAATGAAAGTGTTTGTAGGTGTTGTTGGTCGTTGGTATATGGATTAGATATAAAGGATGTGTAATTTTGTTTACATGTAAATAAGTCATGAATGATTATTAATGTTTTTGTAATATTATGAGATATTTCATGCTAGTTTCCAAATGATGATTCTCACATGTGTTAGGTAACTCATATGGGCTGCTAAGAGCTGATCATTGGAGTGTATATACCAATAGTACATACATCTAAAAGCTGTGTATTGTACGAGTACGAATACGGGTGCATATTAGTAGAATTGTTGATGAAACTGAATGAGGATGTAATTGTAAGCATTTTTGTTAACTAGAAGTATTTTGATAAGTGTTTTGAAGTCTTTCAAAAGTGTATGAATACATATTAAAACACTACATGTATATACATTTTAACTGAGTCGTTAAATCATCGTTAGTCGTTACATGTAAATGTTGTTTTGAAACCTTTAGGTTAACGATATTGTTAAATGTTGTTAACCCATTGTTTATTATATCTAAAGAGATGTTAAATTATTACATTATCATGATATTATGATATATTAATATATCTTAGTATGATATATATACAGTTAAATGTTGTTACAACGATAATCGTTACATATATGTCTCGTTTCGAAATCATTAAGTTAGTAGTCTTGTTTTTACATATGTAGTTCATTGTTAATACACTTAATGACATGTTTACTTATCATTTATCATGATTAAACATAGTGTATCAATATCTTAATATGATTCATATGTATTTAGTAAGACGTTGTTATAACGATAATCGTTATATATATCGTTTCGAGTTTCTTAATTCAATAAACTCAATTTTATGTATATAACTCATTGTTAAAATACCTAATGAGATACTTACTTATCATAATATCATGTTAACTATATATATAATCATATATATGTCATCATATAGTTTTTACAAGTTTTAACGTTCGTGAATCACCGGTCAACTTGGGTGGTCAATTGTCTACATGAAACTCATTTCAAATAATCAAGTCTTAACAAGTTTGATTGCTTAACATGTTGGAAATATTTAATCATGCAAATATAGTTTTCAATTAATATATAATCATGGAAAATTTCGGGTCACTACATTTAAATTATGAATGTTTTTGAAGTAGTGTTGGGAACTAAAGCATGAGTTAGTATAATATAATGACACTTGATCAACGTGATTATATTACAGTAAGTCATGCTGAGTTTCTAATGAAACATGACGATTCAAAGACTATAACGTCATCATATGCCATGTTACACGACTCTTACATTCTGTCTATTCTATAAACATATCAAGAACATATTTTCTTGATAGTTCTATCTTTTCTCTTGAATTCTGGTAATTTAACCAATCAAGATCGTGCTATTACAATTTCTTTCTTATAACATTAGTCATGTTCATTCGAAACTCCATACCTATGAATTCTGGACCATTACTTGTGGAGAGAAAGCAAAAGAATGGAACTCCGAAATAGAAATGGGAGTATAAATCGTAAAAAATAAAAGAGAGCATTAACTGTGGATGACAATGATTATAAAAGACAGAAGATGGACTTCGAATTATAAAGGAAAATATAAAGCTCAACAACAATGTCGAAATTACAAACCGTGTATATCAATGCGTATAGCAATATAAAGACTTGGGAGAACTAAAAACACTATAAACCCAAGAGCATAGTAAAAGTAGACAGATTCATCCGGTGGTAGATGAAAAAGGAGAATGATTGATATGAAAGTCAGGAATATATCTAGAATTAAGACTGGATGAAGCATATTGACTGATGATTTGGAAATATGAATTAAAGTATAGAAAATGGGAGTGATGGAAAATAATGGAACGGAAAAAGTTTAATTTATAATGGAAATATCAGACAGAGTAATCGAGGCAGATCACCGTATTTAATTATAGAGATCTTAATTTCCTTATTCGCCGAAGAATCAAATCTTTTAGATTTCAAAAATTTTCTTTAAATCCCTCGAATCCCGAAAATCAACCGTGACTATGTCACTGATTAAGATGAACCTACATTTACTCATTTCACTCTTTTGTGATAGCTTCAATTGTACTCTTCACATAATTGAATTGTTTTATCCATATATCCACTGATGATAAAACTCTAATTTCCAGCTCATATGCGTCATGAAACATATTTATTGTCAGCAATGATGATCCCACTCAAATTTCGGGACAAAATTTCTTTAACGGGTAGGTACTGTGACGACCCGGAAATTTTTGACCAAATTTAAACTTAATCTTATTATCATCTTGACACGATAAACAAAGTCTGTAAAGTTGAGTCTCAAAATTTTTGAACTGTTTATATGGAATTAGTTAATCTTTGACTATGCCCGACGATTCACGAACAATTGTTTGTAAATAAATATGTGTATATAAATATAAATGTAAGTACATATATTAATTTAAAGTAATAAAATATAATTTAAACATTAGAATTAAATATGTAAATTAAGATATAAAATAATTAAGTTGTAAGTAGAATAAATTTATATATGAATTCTATATGTATATTGTAATATATATAAAAATAAATAAATAATCAAATAAGTTATTATATGAAATAAGTATTTCATAATTAATAATATGTAAGGTTAATATATTATATGTAAATACAGGTTAAAGTATAAATGTTATATCAATATTATGATCATTACTTTCATTATTATTATTAATGTAAACATTAATATTAATATTTCTAATATTAAAAATATCATAGATATATATAAAATTTGATATGTATAAGTTGTTATATTATTAAAATAGATATTAATATAAATATTAATGTTAGTATTATTATAACTAATAGTAAAATTATGATTTTAGTTATTATTAAGATTATCCTTTTTATTATTTTTATAATTACCATTATCATTAAAATCATTATTAATATTATAAATACTATTATAAAGATAATACAAATTATTATTATTATCATTAATAATATCATATTTAAGAGTGTTATTAATATTTATTTTTATTAATAGTAGTAGTTAGGATTATTATTAACTATTATTATTATTATTATTATTATAATTATTATTATTATTATTATTATTATTACTATTATTAATATATTTATATTTATTTATGTATTAATATTAAAATCAGATATAAGATTTGATTCTGTAGAATATCACGATCGGATTTTTGAAACTTTTGCATCATCTCCTGCTCACGAATCTTAAGCTTGTCGACTCCAAATCACTACAATACAACACCCAACAAATTCTGTTAACAATCGTTATCTTTATTTTTTTTTCCTTCTGTTTTTTCCCTTTTGAACGAATAATCATGTCTACCATTTAATTATATATAATAATCGATCAATCCAGCTGTTAAGCAAGTCATTTGAGTTTTCTCCTTCATTATCAATTACAAGTGTCATTATCTGTTAATTAAGTGAAGAATTTAAAAAAAAAATGGAAACAGACCCGTTCTTCCTCTGTTCATGAACTCCATTCACAAAAGCTTAATTTCAAAATAAATTTCAAAATGTGGTAATGCAAAGTTGTTAGGAAACATCCACTCAAACTTTCTGCAAAATATGAACTTTTAATTTTTCAAAACGAGATCGAATTTCGAAGTCAAACTTTAAATTCAAAAAGTTAAACTATGTGTTCATCACAAAATTCGTACTGGTTTTAGTGTTTCTGTTAAAATTGATGATCTCTGAAGTTTCTATGAGTCATTTAGGAACTATTTCATTTTGTGATTACCACCTAAAAGTGTCTAAATCTTTAAGTTCGAATTTGAGTTCTTATTTTTTTAAAATGGGTATGATATTGCTAATTCTTTTTATATATTTTTTGTGTTGTGTCTATTAAATTGAAGTAACAATCACAAACGTTTATGTGTTGTTATTAATATCAAAAACTGATTTCAAATTTATAGATATGATTAAATTAGTGTCTGGTTATTTAATCCCATGAAGAAGAAGATAAAGAGAAACGGGTTATATATATTTGGTTCGTAATAATTATCAGAAAAACAAAATGGTTCGGATGGTTAGGGTGTTTGTCAGGTGAACGAGAAGTCTCGGGTTCAAACCCGGCTTGAGGCATTTTTTTTATATAAAAGCTTTTGGGAAGGTAGTTTTCTTTTTAAATTTTTTTTATTTATTACTATGATTATCATTATTATCATTATCATTATAATTATTATCATTATGATTATTATTATTATTGTTAGAATTAGTATTATAATTAGTATTATAATTATTATTATAAGTACCATAATTGTTGTTATTATTATAATTATAAGTATTATATCTATTATTATTATTATTATTATTATTATTATTATTATTATTATTATTATTATTATTATTATTATTATTATTATTATTATTATAAGTATTAATTATGATATTATTATTAAATTTAAAACTATAATGTTATTATCATGGATAGGTTTATTATTATTATCATTATGAAAATAATACAAATTATTATTATTTTCATAAATATTAGTATTAGTATCTTTTTATAAATAATAGAATTGTTAATATTAACATAAGTATTATTATTTGTATTATCACGAGTATTACCATTATGTAATTACTAAAATCAGTATCATAACTATCATTAACAGTAAGATTAATATTTTTTACAATTATAACTATTAATATCATTATTATTAGCATTAATAGAATTATTAACATTGTTATCTTTACTAGTAATAATAAGTATTATCATTTTTATCATTTTTACCATTATTAATATTATTCTGGTATTATTATAACTACTATTATTAATAGACAAATGATATATATATATATATATATATATATATATATATATATATATATATATATATATTAAAAATATATTTAATACATATAACATAACGAAAATTAATATTTTTATATAACAAAAGGTATATATGAAACATATATATATTATTAATATAAAAGGAAATAACTAATAAATTTATATATATATATATATATATATATATATATATATATATATATATATATATATATATATATATATATATATATATATATTAGTTCGATTACAAGTATATGTTTTAATACATATATGAATGATATAGGTTCGTGAATCCGAGGCCAACCCTGCATTGTTTAGTTTCGTCGTATGAATATTTTTACTACAAAATATTGTATCGTAAGTTTCATTTGCTCCCTTTTTAAATGCTTTTGCAATATATATTTTTGGGACTGAGAATACATGCACTGCTTTATAAATGTTTGACTAAATAGACACAAGTAATCGAAACTACATTCTATGGTTGGATTATCGAAATCGAATATCACCCCTTTTAGCTTGGTAGCCTAAGAATTAGGGAAATGACCTCTAATTGACGCGAATCCTAAAAATAGATCTATGAACCCTGACAAGTCCCATTCGGGTTACGAATGTTTTAGTACTTCGACGATATATACTGATTGCGATGGCCGGTATATAGCATGCAGTTTGCGAAATGCCTATATGTGGGAGATATTCTATATGCATCCTGTCAGTTCAGTTATCAAGCATTCACCATATGAATGATTTTTATGCAGATGGCTATATGCATGCATGATGTTTATGAGAAATGAAAATATGAAATATTGTGGTCTATTAAAAATGATGGAAATGAATATTGATGATAAACTAATGAACTCACCAAACTTTTGGTTGACACTTTAAAGCATGTTTATTCTCAGTTTGAAAGAAATCTTCCGCTGTGCATTCGCTCATTTTAGAGATATTACTTGGAGTCATTCATGACATATTTCAAAAGACGTTGCATTCGAGTCGTTGAGTTCATCAAGATTATTATTAAGTCAATTATAATTGGATATATTATGAAATGGTATGCATGCCGTCAACTTTCGATGTAATGAAAGTTTGTCTTTTAAAAACGAATGCAATGTTTGTAAAATATATCATATAGAGGTCAAATACCTCACAATGAAATCAATTATTATGTAACGTTTATAATCGATATGAATGGGGCATTTCAGTTGGTATCAGAGCGGTGGTCTTAGCGAACCATGTCGTGCATTAGTGTGTCTAACTGATAGTTGTTTAGATGCATTAGTGGGTCTGGACTTCGACCGTGTCTGCATGTTAAAAGTTTTGCTTATCATTTCTAGTCGGAAATCATCTTCTTATCCTCCTTAGGAAATTACCTGCTTACTATTCTTAGTCTAGACACATCTTACTGCATTGATTGCATGAATAGTGTATAGACAAAATTCATATCTTAGCGTATCTGTTACTGTAGACTTGCCTGACATATTCCGTAAATTCCTCCGTAGTCTACGAAATCTTTTGTATTATATATATATAGATATTCTATGTAGTTAGAATATCATCTGATATCCAAAAATCATTTAATATCGAAAAATCCATTATTCAACCATACGAGATGGAACTCGCAACCAGTTTAAGTTCTTCGGATTCCGGCAGCTATTCTGATATGGATACACACTTGAGCTCCGAAAGCAGTGTAACCGGAATAGATCAACCAATCATTCATCACTAATTCTGGCTGAATTGGGGATGGGTTTGAATTCGACTTAGTCATTGGAGACAAGAAGAAGGTGATCCCTTCCATCCACCACATTGCCCTCTTGGCGATGAACCTGAAGCACTTACCGACGAACCTGTTCGAAACACCATTTTCTCTCTCATTTCCAGAGTACCTCGTCACGATTATATACTATCACAGATTCTAGATCTTATTCATCCGCTCGTTCGAACCGCCAATCATCCCGGTGTAATAGAAGAAGTCAACGAGCTTCGCGCTCGGGTAGTGGCTTTGGAGAATATGGTGCAAAGGTTACAAACACCAGCAGCATCACCGGCAACAACGGTACCACCATCATTAACACCAACGATACCATTACCATCAACAACCACATCCGCACCGCAAACCTCAACTTCACGATCTGTCCCACGAGCATCAACGTCGTACGCACCATAAATACCAAGGAGTACTAATAAAAATCAACGATGAAGTATTGATTCATAACTTCATTGGAGAACTATTAGGCGGTGATTATGTAATCTCTAAAGTCTTAGAGATTATGTATTCTACATATCTGTGCTACATCGATTATCTTTGTTCTACATAATCGTTCTATATCATTTATCTTCACTGAACATGGCGATTATGTAATCTCTAAAGTCTTAGAGATTATTTATTCTAGCTCAAACCAAAAAGCAAATGAGATTAATATCATATTGACTCATTAAATCCATGATTACATCTGAAGAAAATATATATGTATATATGTTTTCATAAAGATTGTAATTAAAAACTCTTTTGTACAAACTATTAATGGTGAAAATATTTTAACGGGTAGGTAATACCCAAAAATACATAACCTTTTGATTGTTCGGAGTATCTTATGAAAACACATTTATTTCCTCTTGGACCTAGTTTTCCATATTTGTGTGAGGAATCCAAAGTATACGCTGCACATGTGACAACCGGGAAATTTCCGATCAAATTTAAACTTAATCTTTAAATGATTTAATGTTTTCAACACGATAAGCAAAGTATGTAATGTTAAAATCTTAAAAACTTTGAACTGTGTTCATGTATTCATTTACCCTTCGACTGCTCTCGATGATTCACGAACAGTTATGTGTAAATAGATATGTAAGAATATATACATATGTGTGTTTATTAAATTGAGAAATATTAATAAAACATTTAACGGTTTGTTTGATATGAAAATGAGTTATGATATTATATGACTTGAAAACGTTAACAAAGTATTTGATGAATAATACTTTACATAAACGTATTAGTTTCAATATATGTTTATCGACGGAAATTAAAAGATAATATCAAATGATTGAATTATCAGATACATTATGATATGATTACGGGTCTCTGTCGAGCGGTCCACGTTGATTTGAGAAATCTTTCCATTTTAACAATATTCGGAAAATGGTAAAGTGATTTACAAGTAAGAACAAATATGTCAGTCAACGATAACTGGACAAAGATTAGTAGAGATTCCTGCTTAACTTTCAATGCAATGATTGCCTCGTGTCTTTGATAAGATAATTATTTAGTTTTCATATTATTGAAAACGTTTAAGATAAAGATGAAACCTTTTAAAGAATGAAGTTGAATATATACAATAAGTCGGAATGTAAATTGTTAGAACTATATATATAAATACCTTGCATCGTGTATTTAAAACGTGTTTATGTATATTAAATATATATGATTTCAAATTAGTTAAGTAAATGATAGTAACACTCGCTTAAGTGATTCGATTGATATGGATATGATAACTAGTACGCTTAAGAAGTTAAAATAAACGCTAGTACATAAATGAACTATACTTAGTGAAGTTTTAAAATGAAAACGTTATATGATATAATCATTTCTATTATGTAAACGTTATCTGACATAACCATTGTTAAATATTTAAATGGTTTTAAATTATATAAACGGTCTTTGAAATATAATTAGTTTTGAAAAACTAAATATTATATTATTAGATAAATATTTCAATTATATACATAATGTGTACAAGTTTATATTTTAAATGATGATATATATATATATATATATATATATATATATATATATATATATATATATATATATAATTTTTTTTTTACAAAATATAATATTAACTTAGATATAAAACGTTTTGAATTAAATATACTTTGATAAAGAACGAGACGATGATTTATAGAAGCAAATGACCAAAACACTTAATTGAATAAGTTACACTTCGAGTGATATAGTTAATGGCAAATTAAGTTTAATTATTGATAAAGGTACACGTCGTGAAACGTAAAGAACAAGTTTTCTAAGCGTACGAAAAGGCGTTCGAGAAACCGGAACCAGGACGTAAGTCGGGTGACAACGTACGAGTCATCGGAACTAAAGTTACAAGTCAACTATGCATGTAAATATAATATAATATATAATTGATTAGTTAAATTAAATATTATATATATATATATATATATATATTATAAAACTGTGGTCGCCTACGAGTTAAACAAACGATGAGTGCTGGACAGCTAGGCCATGCGATCGCATGGCCATTGCCCTCTAGACCCATGCAATCGCATGGCAGAGGGGGACATGTCAGGTTCTATAAAACGCGAAGTTTTCTGACGGGTTCATTCACATTTCATCAATCATTATCTCTGCTCTCTCATTATATATATTTATATTATTTTTTATTATTATTATTATTATTATTATTATTATTATTATTATTATTATTATTATTATTATATTATTATTATTAAGATTAATATTATTATTAATCTTATTAGTATTATTAGTAGTATTATTATTAGTAGTATTATACATAAAATACTACGACGAGGTCATGAGCGAGTTATTTCAAAACGGGTTTTGCGAGCGGAATAGAGCTAAGAAAATTATGGGTTATAGTGTTAGGACCCCGAAGTTGTATAGTGTTAATGTGAAAATAAGCTTAAATGAAGGTTCCTTAGAAGAGAGCTATATAAGGAACCTAAGTAGTCCTAATTAGATAGCCATTGCATTGTAACCGAGTTCTAGAAGCTGTGGAATGTAATTGTACCGATTCTCTCTAATACCGAGTCTCATGCTTACATACCGAATCTCTCTTTATCTTATCATTTCTCTCAATCTCAACATGATCTGACCTATCATTTGGTATTAGAGCTTCCAGGAAGTGATTCTACATCAAATTACTCTCGGTATTTTGAATCACATTCGGTATCATCAAATTTGATAATCTGACGTTCAAATTCTTGTGATAAGTTCAGCAAAGGTGCATTAGGTATTTTAGAAAGAGTTTCGATCATCATTACAGCTTTTTAACTTCAATTATGGAGAATCAAGTTGATTTTTAGAGTTTGTGGCTAAAACTCTCGGTATTGCTTAATTCAAGCTTGATTCTGGATTTTTGTGAAGATTTAAGGATTCAGTTGTGTTCGTGAGGTGTTAACTCACATTTCTAACGGTTCAATTTCTTCAATTCATTAAGTTTTGAAGATTTGATCAACACTCGGTATCGTAACTGTCATACCGAGTCTGCTTCATTACTTAAATTCATCTTAAGTGTTGCAGATTGTGGTGTGATTGTGATTCTATCACATTCGGTTTGATTATACGCAGCTAATTGGTGTGGTTTGAGAAAGGATTCTGTCATATTTCTAAGTTTTAAACTTAGACTCGGTATTATCAACTGCTACAGTTGACATTCGGTATCCTATACTTTCGGTATCTTTGATATTTTGTGTGATACTAACGTGTTTCCTTGTGCAGCAAGGTTACAGAATCTAATTCAAAAGGATTGAATTGAGTTTGAACTTCAAATTCATACAGAATCTGACTACCGAATCAAATACAGAATCTGAGTTTCTGTATCACTTAATCCATTATTTTAAGTGGTTACAGGCTACAATTCTTGTGATTACCGAATCTATACTGAATCTGGGTGTGTCTCTTGTATTTCTGATCAGTTTCTTTTATAGAATCTGATATACAGAATCTTTACCGAATCTGCTACTTTACCGAATCTGTTACAGTACCGAATCTGTTACAGAATCTGACATTCTGATCAGATTGTTGTGATTTTTCATCTTAGATTTGTGTAATACAGAATCTTTACCGAATCTACCTCATTTTCAAGATGTCTACTCAAGATACTTTGATCATTGGATCAGATTCCCGTCCTCCAGTGTTGTTTGATGGCAAATACACTCAGTAGCTTCACCGTATCACTCAGTACATAGACTATAAGGGTGAGAAAGCAAAACACATTTGGGCTTCTCTGAGAGATGGTCCAGTTGTTGATTATCATCCGGATACTGGTATGCCAATTTCAGTCTATGAACTTTCTGGTGATAAGAGTGAGAGAGCTCAGGGTGACATAGAGGCAAAGAATATTGTTATGCAAGCTATCCCGTATGAATTGTTTGAAAATGTTGATAGCAACACAACAGCAAAAGATATATGGGATGAGATCAAACGACAGCAAGAAGGTTATGACATGTCAGACATTACTGAATTGAATAAGGCTCTGGGATTCTATGAAGATTTCAAGCAGGAAACTGATGAACCACTCAAGGATACCTATCTTCGTTTCAATGGTGTTCTCAATGAGTTGAAAAGGTGCAAGATCATAAAAGTAAATGCTGAAGTCAACATGAAGTTTCTCAAAAAGCTCAATGCTGATTGGCTTCCTTATGGAACCATTGTTCGATCTACTAAAGAGATTGACAAGTTGACTATTCATGAGCTTGTTGGAGTTCTTATGCATTACCAACCTGAAGTGTCTAAACTTCAAGAAGGAAGGAAAGAGTCTTCTCCGGGCGATCCACTTGCCCTAATTGCCAAAAAGAAGAGCAAATCGTTGACGTCTTCCAAAAGCTTGTCCAAGAAAGTGCTTGTTGAAGAATCAACTGATTCAGAAGATTTGAATCTTTTTAATGTTGATGATTCTCATCTTGAATTAGTCAAGATGGCAGCCATGTTCACAAAAGCCTTGAACAAACACAAGTTTAAAGGCAAATCAAGCAATCAACGCAAAAACTCGTCATCTTCCGTACTACAAGAAAGCTGATCAATCTAAACAACAACGTGCTGATGATTCCAAGAAGGAAGATTCAATTTGTTTCAATTGTGGCAAAGCTGGTCATTACTCTCGTGAGTGCAAGATGCCTAAGAAGAAGGACGCAGCTTACTACAAGAAGAAAATATTGATGGCTAAGATTGTAGAAACTGGGGGAGAGCTAAAACTAGTTGATGATACTTGGTTTAACTGGACTGACGATTCAGATTCAGAGGTGGAACATGCAAATGTTTGCAAGGTGACAAAGCTCATCAAAGCTAAGGAAGCAATGGAGAATTCTGACTCAACATCCGATGATGATGAGGTACAATCATCTGAAATCTCACCTGATTTTATAAAAATGCAAAATGACTTGATGAAGAATCTGGTCTCAATGTCAAAAGAAGTCAAAGGCTTAAAATCTGAAAACAAAGTTTTAAAAGATAAAATCAAAATGAATGAGACCAGACCTTCCTCATCCAAATTGCAAACGGATGTGCAACAATTGACTCTCCAACTCAACTCTAAGGAAACTGAGTTGGAAGATCTGAAAAAGACAATTCATCCAATTAAAGTTGAAAGAATTGATTATCGTTTAAAATCGGAACGACTTGCAGAAAAAGTTCAATTTTTAGAAAAAGATCTTTCTGATTTGGAAAACCAACATGAACCCACACTTTCAAAACTAAACAAGAAAATCGTTCAATTGAAAAACACCATAATTGAAAAGAACACTGAAAGTTCTTTATTGTCAAAAGAATCTTTTCAAATGAAAGCACAACTTGCTCGATATGAGGAAAAACTCTATCGAACAGAGCAATCCAAAGCTATCATGGATATGGAACTTTCAAAACAAACGATTTTCATGAATAGACCAAAAATGATTCATGGTGAAAAGTGGAGGTTGGGTTATGAAGATCCGAAAATTTTGGAAGATGCTTCCAAAAAGATTCCAGGATTATATCATTCTGATTATTTTCAAGCTGGTTTACCATCGCATTTTGTACATGCTTCTGATGCTGATTTTGATGATATTATTGTAAATCGTAAATCTAGGAAATACCATCAAATTAGCTTAATGTATGAAAAAATCAATGCTAAGATAGGTAAATCGAATCCTGATTTCTTGAAAAATCTTGTTGAAACTGAAAAGAACATGCAACGTGAAGATTATGTGCCTAAGCGTAGACTGGTTTATATCCCAACACTCATGCTAGAGAAATACATTTTAATGCTTGAGAATGAAGTGTTTAACAAACCTAGTTCTAACATTACTGCAATAGATGAGGTGTTTGATGAACCAATTTTTGATGTGAAACCAATTCTACCAACTTTACCTGCATGTCTAGATGATGTTTTCCGTGCAGACCTAGCACATGAACTAACTGTCTTCTTTGAGACAGATTCTCTAGGTCAAAATTCTTTAGATGATAAAGTAGAACCTCAGGATGAACCGAACATTGAACCTTTGATAGATTTTGAAAGTCAACTTGATCCTTTGCATGATTATTACTTGCATTTGCCTGCTGTACGTAATTTGAATCGTATAGTAGCTCAACTTGAACAGGAGAATATTGACTTGCAACTTAAGTGCCAATCATTAGAACAAATGCTTGCTTTCTGTGATAAATTGCCTTCACTGCCTAAGAAAGAATGTACTTATGCTTTTAAGGAGGGTGAAGTGATAGTTTCTGCTGAAGAATTATGTCTTGAGATTAAAAGCTTAAAACAAAAGATAATTCAAATGAAACAGGCTAACACACTTAAGCAAACGTCTAATGTTGCAACCAATGTGCTTGAATGTACTGGTGGGATTACTAAGAAGGGGAAGGGAACAACAACATCTAAGGATGTAAAACCCATTACTATTCTTAAAAATCCTCTACGTTCTCAATTTGGCAATCATGGTTCGAAAGTTGTTTCTACAACTCAGTATATTGTTAAAAAGGTTCATTCTCCAAATGGTTCTGTGTTAACTGAAAAGATTCCTATGATTCCTATGAAAAAAACTTCAAAAGAGAGTCTTTTAAAGAAATCAGTTAAGTCCACAACACACACAAGTTCTAAACCTGATTTAAGTGAGTATGATGCAAAAGAACGTACAATTAAATTAGAAATTCTGCAAAATCAGTCATCTCATGTGTCAACTGAAAAGTTTGGACGTCTAACTAACAAAGGTGTTTTTCGTGTCACATGTCATAATCCAAACATGAATTACAAATCTGTATGGGTTCCTAAGTCCACGACTAAGAAAGTAGCAACCAAACCAAAGCAATCTGCTAGTCGGCCTAGGAAATCATCTCATGTTTTTCAATTTTCGTCTGTGAACAAAACATCTACTTGGAATAAATTGTGTGTTAAGACTTCTGATAATGATGTAAAGATTGATATTGCGTATGATACTTCATGTAATATGGTTTTAAATGATGCTTTATTGTCTAAACTGCATGATGCTTTACGTGATTATTTCATCATTGATCCAAAGTTTGTTGTTAATCCAAAGTTTATTGTTGGTACTAACCGAAAAGGACCCAAAAAACTTTGGGTACCTAAACTCTAGGAAATTCACATTTACAGGGTTTCGATGTCTGTGTTTGGTATATCGATTCCGGTTGTTCTCGACACATGACGGGTGATAAATCCTTGCTTGTCAACTTCATTGACAAATTCCAAGGAACGGTTACATTCGAAAATGATGAGATTGCAACAATAACGGGTTACGGAGATTTTGTGCAAAATGGCATAACAATCAAACGGGTTTCATATGTTGAGGGTTTTGGGTGCAGTTTATTTAGTGTGAGCCAATTCTGCGATGGAGATCTCAAAGTTTTGTTTGAACGTTGACAATGCTCGGTGCAATCCACCGGAGGGAATGATCTTCTTATTGGTAAACGTTATGCTTCACTATATACTATTGAACTCAATGATGCACCATCACATGCAACCATGTGTTTGGCCACTCGTTCTACCAAAGAAAATTCATGGTTATGGCATCATCGGATGTCACACCTAAATTACAAGGGTATCAATCGACTAGTCTCTAAAGATTTAGTTGATGGTATTCCAACCTTTCAATATGATAAGTATCATGTGTGTCCATCATGTGCGATGGGTAACCTGAAATGGACTAATCATTCGCTTAAGCAAAACCCCAGTACTTCATCGTCTTTGCAATTATTGCATATGGACTTATGTGGACCCATGCGTATTTCTAGCCTCGGTGGCAAGAAACATGTGCTTGTCATTGTTGATGACTATACCCAGTTTACATGGATTTTTCTTTTACGAACTAAGTCAGAAACCCCCGCCATTATCATTGAATTCATTAAAAAGATTCAACGCTCTTTTAACAAACATGTTAAGAGCATCAGAACTGATAATGGGACGGAATTTAAGAATGACCCGCTTGATAGTTATTTGAAAGACAAAGGCATTGAACATCAGTTCTCTGCTGCTCGGACCCCCCAACAAAATGGAGTAGTCGAACGACGTAATCGTACGTTGTGCGAAGCAGCATGAACGATGCTTGCCTACTCCAAATTACCTCCAAAAATGTGGGGGGAGGCCATTTCAACTGCATGCTATACCCAAAATCGTTGTATTGTAAACAAACGTTTTGATAAAACTCCATATGAGTTATTATATGGTAGACGCCCAAATGTCAAATATTTCCGTGTTTTTGGTTGTATATGCTATGTGCTTAACGATTTTGACAGCCTCGGAAAGTTTGATCCTCATGGCGATCAGACCATATTTCTTGGTTATTCCTCGAACAAAGTTGCTTATCGTGTTTATCATAAGCGGACAAAGATGATTAAAGAGAGCATTAACGTCAAGTTCGATGAATTTTTGGGAATGGCTTTTGAACAACTCAGTTCAAAACCCGATCCTAACCTGGCTATTACTTCTTCCACGCAAAACTCAATTTTCTCGAAGAAGGGTGTTCCTACGGTTACATCAGAGGAACTGGATATCTTGTTTGATAGTCTTTATACTCCTCAACAGTATTCAAATGTTCAAGCCGTACCGGTTACACCATCACAGTCAACTACTGTGGAGACTCTTCAAAGTCTTTTTGATGAAGATTCAACACCAACTGATTCACCTGTTGCTTCTTCATCCTCCCTCCAACCTCCTGTTACTGATAATCTTGAACCAATTCAAGATTCATCAGTTGATACAACTCCAGCTGTTTCTCCAGAAACTCTATTGAATCCATTAGATAATGTTACATCAGATCCAGCGGATCAAGGCTCAACATCAACAACAGTTGATGTTTCAATGGATACCACTGATGTACAACCTCTTCCACACACCCGATGGACTAAAAGTCATCCAATAGATCTTATTATTGGTGACGCATCTGCTCCAGTGTCAACTCGAAGGGCTACTTAGAATATGCGTCTTTTCACAGCCTTTCTTAGTAAGATTGAACCAACAACGGTTGTTCAAGCTTTACTAGATCCATACTGGGTAGTTGCAATGTAAGACGAGATCAATCAATTTGAACGATTGAAAGTATGGCGATTAGTTCCAAGACCAACGGGTCAACGACCAATAGGGGTAAAGTGGATTTTCAAGAACAAGAAAGATTCTGATGGAATTGTGGTTCGAAACAAGGCACGTCTTGTGGCCAAAGGATATCGACAACAAGAAGGCATTGATTATGACGAAACGTTTGCTCCGGTTGCTAGGATTGAGGCAATTCGTCTTTTCCTTGCATTTGCTTCTCATATGAAGTTCACGGTGTTTCAAATGGATGTCAAAACTGCTTTTCTGAATGGTTATCTTCAAGAGAAAGTCTATGTTGATCAACCAGAGGGCTTTGTCGATCCCATTCATCCAAACCACGTTTACTACTTGGAGAATGCTTTATACGGTCTGAAGCAAGCACTGCGTGCATGGTACGAGACCTTAACAAAGTATTTGCTGGACAATGGTTTCTCTCGTGGAACGATTGATACAATGCTATTCATCCGTAAAAACCACGGTCACATTCTCTTGGTTCAAATTTACGTTGATGATATTATTTTTGGTTCCACGTCCCCGGCCTTATGCAAAGAATTTGGTGACCTTATGGCCAGCAAATTCGAAATGAGCATGCTTGACCAGTTAACTTTCTTCTTGGGGTTACAAGTAAAACAATTACCAAATGGGATTTTTATCAGTCAAACAAAGTATATCAATGATATGCTAAAACGTTTTAAAATGACTGCTTTAAAACTAATGACAACCCCAATGAGGACTTTAGTGGATGCTGATACTAATGGGGAACCCTTTGATATTACGCTTTATCGAAGCATGGTTGGTTCTTTAATGTATCTTACTGCAAGTCGACCAGACATTACACTTGCCGTAACTATCTGTGCCCGCTTTCAGTCCAACCCTAAGAAATCTCACTCCAAAGCGGTTGTTAGGATTTTTCAATACCTTAAAGGTACACCTAACCTTGGGATCTGGTATCCTCATGGATCCGATTTCAATCTCACTGCTTATACTGATGCGGATCATGGTGGTTGCCATGTTGATAGAAAAAGCACATCTGGATCAATTCAGATGTTGGGGAATAGGCTAGTTGGTTGGTCATCCAAAAAGCAGAACTGTGTGTCTTTATCAACAGCTGAGTCTGAGTACATTGCTGCAGCTCACTGTTGTTCACAAGTTTTGTGGATGCAAACTCAACTCTTGGACTATGGCTTTAAGATTTCTAAGACCCCGATCTATTGTGATTCACAAAGTGCTTTTGCAATAACAAGATTCTAAAACTAAACACATAGATATTTGTTATCATTTCATTAAGGACCATGTAGAGAAAGGGGATGTAGAATTATACTTTGTGCCTACTAAAGTGCAGTTAGCTGACATGTTCACTAAACCTTTAGATGAACTTAGGCTAAAATTCTTGATCAAAGAGATTGGCATGGTAGAGTATAGTGCTTGATATTCCTTAGATCTGTTGGGACTTATTTTTGGGATCTTGTGTTTAGGGGGAGTAGATACTTTCTAGGGGGAGCAACTAAGTTTCAGTGCTTTAGATAATTTTTCTTTAAGGGACTGCCTTTAGATTAATGATAACTTCCTAGGTACATTTGTTCAATGGTTACGCAAGGGGGAGGTAACTCATTGATATCCTATTTTAAGGGGGAGTTGATTCATTTTCTTGGGAACATAATCAAAATGTTGATTTACTTTCTTGTATATCACATTTTGAGGGGGAGAAAAAGGGAGAAAATGAGAAAATTATTCAAAAATATTGTTTTTCTAAAGTGAATTCAAAATTTCTTTGTTTTTATCTGAAATAATTCACTATGGCTTGTATATATCTCAGTATGCAACCCGTGTCAACAATTGGTATCACTGGAGATTTGTACTTTGTATAAAATTCAAAGTTCTTTTAAGTACAAATCTTATTTTGAAAAATTCATAAAAATTGGAAAAGATAAAATCCAAAAATATTTAAATTTTACTGAATAAATGCTATTTTTAGCATTTTACCGAGTCTGACAACCAACTGTACAGATTCGGTAAGTTCAAAGTTTTCAAAAAATTGTCTCAGAATTGTTTTTCATGAAAAGATTGAAATGGATTTCAAGAGGAAAAATCAATTTGTCAAGATTTGGAGTTAAATTGTTTATGTTTTGAAAAATTGGACTGAATTCGGTATATTAGGCCCGTTCTGTAAAGCCCATTTGGTATTTTACCTTCGGTATCTATAAAAGGAGAGTCAAAGTCAAACATTACTCTTACTGTTATTAATTACCTACCGAGTCTGTTGATTATACCGAATCTGCCTAATTCTACCGAGTCCGTCATTCTGTTTCTTCAAATTCTTGGTAATTGTTCATTTTAATCAATGTTTAAGATATATTATTGTAGATCTGAGATAATTATGTTTTTATCAACTAGAAAAGTTTAAAATAACTGGATTATGATCTTTAATTTTTGAAATCTTGTTGATTATACCGAGTCTGAGTCGATTTCAATTAATCTTTGATTAAACTCAATTGATTTGGAAAATCAACATGAAATCTTGTCTAATCTGAGTTAAATTGACTGATCTATCATTTGACCAAGCCTGATTACATGTTTAATTGCTTATTTGATGGATTCTGTATCTATCGAATGTGTTCTTATCTTGATACCGAATTTGTTCATACAATTAACATGTTAATATGCTTGTAATTGAATGGTTGTTTGATCATGGTTGTGAAATTACATGATATGTGATAGAATATGCATGTTTGAGTGACTTTCTGTTAATTGTTGAAGATACCGAATCTGGTTTTCCTTCTTGATACCGAGTCTGAAATTTGGTACCTTGAAATTTTCTGATTTTTATCTTCAAACACCTAACATGTTTATTCTATATTTTTCTGATATGAAAACTCAAACTTATTTGGTTACAGAATCTAAAGTTTTCATAACTACCGAATCTGCTTGAATTGTACTGAAATTGACTAAGTGTTGTTTTGATTCCTTGTGTTATATAATTGACTTTGCATGATGATTTTGTACTAAGATGAATATCATATGAATGTCATGGTTGTCAATTATTTGTTCATATTTGAGAATAAAAGACTTTTATATTTGAAAAACCATAAAAATCTTAAAATTTAAAAAATATAAAAAGGATTTCAAAGGCAAATAAGAATAGAGATATATGCTTTTTGTTAAATATCTTGTGGTCTTCTATTTCTTATTTATACAGCTAAATGGCGAACAATCACTTTATCAACTCTGAAACCAATATTCCCTGCAAATATTGGACTGCAATTCTAGAGAGGCATATTTTATGGCCTGCTCTGAGCTCCACAGTTAGTGTGCCAGAAACAGACTTGGATATTCTTAACAGATCAATCAGATTTGTGGAGGCCACACAACCAAATGCTACTAATCCACAGGGCGAACCAGCCAGATTTGAATTTAGGCTGAGAGGAGTACAAGGATTTAGGAGTATCATAAAAGCAGACTTTAGGAGGATATTCAGACTTCGTCTTGTACAGAATGCTCCTGCTTTTCCTGCTACTCAGCAAATGATGACTTCTGTCTTTGATCTTGGTTATGTTGGAGCTACCAATGTTCCACCAGCTAAGTTTCAGAAGAAATATCTGCACTCAAGGTGGTATGTGATCTTCTCAATCATCAACAGATGCTTGTTGATGACAAGAAGTGGATCTGATAGCTTAACTGTGCTGATGCTCAAACTTTTCTACTCATTCACAAGAGTAGAGAATCCTGATTATGCAAAACTTATATGGGATTTGGTTCAGGCACAGGTTGAAAAGCCAAGGGGTTTATACATCCCTTGCGAAAGGTTTTTTTGTATCTTTATCCATGATGCTATCAATGCTTGCAGAAATGCAAATATCTTTGTACCAGGTACACATGGATTACAGATGAAAAGGTTTGGAGAGCTGAAGATGAACACCCCTATGGTGTCTGATAATCAATTCACTGCGACAATTCCAAATTGGCTAGTGAGGCTAGCTGAACCCCAAGACGCTCGTATGCGTTCTTATTTTCAGGCTGTAGGAATACCTCTTCCGAACCCGGTACAACAAGAACAAGTTGAACCTGCCGTGGTTCCAGCCCCAGAGGTTGTAGAGGAACCTATAGTTAAACCACCCGGGCCAGCTAATCCTCCACTTAGGGTGAACCTCAAACGATCTAGGGTAGCACACCAAGTTCAACCCGTGAGGATCAGGGAACCTAGTCTAACTAGGATTGAACCAACCCTTTCCACAACACCCGAAGGAAGCAGTGACACTTTAGCAATAGCATCTGAATCATCTCCTGAACATTCTCCTAAGAGAACTCGATACATGCCTGATGAGATGATTCAGACTCCGCCAACCCAACGAGTAACTAGATCTAGGACTTCGACACCCATCGTCCGCCAAACAGTTACTCCAACCAGTGGTGATACGGACCAAGACCTAGAGCCAATTAGGTCACCCTCATCCATCTCCGTATCACATTCAAGAATAACAGTAAGCCCTACGCTAAATGAAGCGCAAGCTTCGGTAGGTAAGAGATCTAAACACACGGATGGTAAAATGACCACTAAGCCCATCCAATCTAAACAGGACTTAATAATAAATCCTACAAAGCAAGGTGCTTCGGCATCTAAGGAAGTAAAGTCTTCCTCTGCAGTAAAGTCTGCGTTGACTCAATCGATTGAGGAAACTCAATCATTGAAGACCAGAACGGCCGAAGGGGAGCCAAAAAATCTTGAAAAGGCACCCTGCGTATCGGCTGGAAATCCTCCTGTACTTCAACGTACAACAAGGTCTCGAGGTCCGGCTTATCTTGATGAGGAAGATCTATCGTGTCCCATGGAAACGAGTCAACATGACAATCCTTCGGGATATTTATCAGACTTCCAGCAGACTGTTCCCTTGGTTCATGAAAGTGATCCATTGGTTCAAACCACTTCTCTTCCGGATTCTGAATCTCAGGGTCTGGAGGAAGAGTCTTTAACTAAAAGAGATCTGCCACCTCATGGTATATCAATGATTTCAGGAGTCGGGGATAGCAATATCTCTGCGAGAACTAAACAGATGGGTAGTTCTACTACTCTGTCAGAGTCCCATGAGACCAAAGTCATGGAGGCGGATGCTTCGAAAGAAACTTCGCCGGTGACAACTCCGGTTGTTACCCAACCTCCATCAGAAGGGGATATCACGAATCTGACTAGTAGTCTGTACAGCCCTACATATAAGAATAATATCTCACAATCATCCTTACCTGCCCTCACGGCAACTCAAACACTTCCACCGACATCACCTTCAACAGTTGCTGCTGATGCTGTTTTTGTTCATGGTTACACTGTTGTTTCACCAACTGGGTCACCTTATCTAAGTTCAAATAGATATGGATTACAGTATCTCTCTGACAATGAGGTAGAGGAGCTCTATCTTACTGAGTTTGCTAAACGAACTGATCTTGATGAAGTTCGCGAAACTATGATGATTTATCTTGAGCAAGCAAGGATAGTGTATCCTTTATCTCCATGCAAGTCACCTGGACCAATTCACATGCCTGATCATGATGATTTCGATCCCGACAATCTTCATGAGGGGGAGAATAGACAAGGAGGTTATCGGTCCAGTGTTTTTCAAAGATCAACTTATGAAGCTGGTACATCTAGTCAACAGAAGGATAAAGATGTTGTTGATATATCTGATTCCAGTGATGAAATTGAAGAAATTCAGTGTGAAAGTTTTCTAGATGAATCAGAAAGTCAGAGAGAGGGTGACTCAGGAATGTTAATGATTATGGATTCAGCTGATCTATCAGAGAAAAAGTTAACTCAAGAGGACAATCAAAACTTTGACAACATTGAAGATATTTTGAAGGGGTCATCGAGTGTCGCCAATGAATTCAATGATCATCAATTTGTTAATTTGACATCTCCAACTGACGAATTTGGAATACACTTTGAAAAGGAGATTTTCTCTAATGGCAAAGAAGATACCACGACTCCTCCCGATTTGAATGTTCCTTTTCAAATTGCAGAGATTGTTCTTGAACGTGATGCAAATTACCAACTGAGTGAGGATGAAGTGAAAAATATTCTTCGTTCACCATTCATTGAACAACAAGCATATAGAATTTATGGTGATTCTGATCTTGTCCTTTCTGCATCAATGAGTGTTCTGGGTGCATGGAAATATCATAAGAAACCAGAATTTCTCAAAGCTTATCTGAGTGTTCGTGACAAATTCAAATTGAAGAATGAAGAGAAACTTCAAATTCAGCGGAGTTCAGAGATTAAAAGCATAAATAAGATTTTGATGATTAATAAGGATGGAGTGAAGATGCCATTGTTTCAAGTTACAAGAATGGATGATGAGGATTATCAATTCTCAGAAGCGGATTTTGATAAACTGAAGATGGATGACATTATTTTCATTTACAACTATCTGATTAACTTGAATGAATCTGCAACAATTTATCATGCTACTGCAATGAAGGCAGTCTACAGGTTTATTCTTGATTCGATGAGATGGATGTCAGTTCATGATTTTCAGTTGGGATTGGAATCTGGACACAAAAAGCTCGGAATCAAACCACCAAATCAAGTGATTGAAGAGCTAAGATACATGTCCTTACTTGAAGTGAGCGACTGTCCATATGGGTTTGTATTTGTCAATTCTTACTATACAAAGATCTTCATCAGAGTCTCAGATTTCAGAAGATACTCAGACGGAACGTTGATGTATGCTTTCAAGTACATGAGATGGAGATTGATCAATAACTGCTATTCAACTGAAGATATTGAGATTGTCAAATACATTCTCACAAGATTAAAAAGTCGTCTCAAAACAAGAGTGAATATACGAAGATATGAGAATCTCAAGGGATTCAAATCTAAAGTTCACTTCAGAGGAACAAAGTTCCTTTAGATGTTTCAAAATAGGATTATGTTGTAAAGTTCACATTTAACACTAAGGGGGAGATTGTTAGGACCCCGAAGTTGTATAGTGTTAATGTGAAAATAAGCTTAAATGAAGGTTCCTTAGAAGAGGGCTATATAAGGAACCTAAGTAGTCCTAATTAGATAGCCATTGCATTGTAACTGAGTTCTAGAAGATGTGGAATGTAATTGTACCGATTCTCTCTAATATCGAGTCTCATGCTTACATACCGAATCTCTCTTTATCTTATCATTTCTCTCAATCTCAACATGATCTGACCTATCATATAGCTATGGAAGTTATGGGTATGGTTCGAGGGTATTGCTCGTGAGTCAAACTAGTGTTTATCATCTCCCTCTACGTACTCTCCTGCAATATTGAATCACAATATTGATATGTGAGCATTCATATTCTATCTTTTATATATTAATAGTGTACCCCTGACTAGTGCTCGAGTATATATGATTATGCATGCTTGTATGTTTAATAATGTCGTTGGATAGTTTATGATGAATCATGAGTTTGATACATATGCTACTGAGATAAGGTATATGATATGCATGTCGTTGGAAAGGTGGCGAAAAATTAATAACTTTTCATTTAGAAACCGTATAGTTTCGATGAACGGATTAAAAGATATAGTCAATTGAATTATCATTAATTTTAGTATTATTACTAAAACGATTATTATTATTATCTTCGTTATTATCGTCGTTATTATTATCTAATTATTATTATTATTATTATTATTATTATTATTATTATTATTATTATTATTATTATTATTATTATCGTTATAAGAATTATTATTAAAAATTGTCATTGTTATTAGTATTACTACCGTTATTATCATTAAGATTATTATTAACATTATCATTATTATTACTACTATTATCATTATTATTATTATTATTATTATTATTATTATTATTATTATTATTATTATTATTATTATTATTATTATTATTATTATTATTATTATAAGTATTAGTATTATCATTAATATTATTATAATACTTATTAGATCATTATCATAAAAACTAATATTAGTATCATCTACTTATTATGAATAATAATAATAATATTATTATCATTATTATGAATGCGATATAAAGAGAACTAAAAACTATTAAACAAATCAATTAGGAAATAATGAGTATGAGTATCATGATGAAATTAAAATATTGTAAGATATTGATTTAAGAGAAAAATATCGATTTCATTATTTTTATCATTATTATTATTATTAAAAGTATTATTAATATTAAAACTATCATTTTTATTAAAATTATCTTTTTTTAATAGAAATATCATTGTTATTATAAAATATCATTATTATTATTTTAGTACTATTAATAAAATAATAATAATTATTATTATCGATAATATTAAAAAGTGTTGTTATAATTAAGATTATCATTGTTAGAAAATGTATTCATAAAAATTATCGTTTTATAAATAATATTAGTATTATTAAATAACAACAATATTATTATCACTGTTATTCTCATTAATATGCTTATAATAATATTATTTATTATTAAAAATTATTATTATCATTAATAAACATAAATAATAATATTATTATTATTTTATTATTATTATTATTATTATTTTATTATTATTATCATTACTATTATTAAAATAACTAATATTATTATTATTACAAAATAATACAACTTTTGTTCATTATTATTATTATTAATATTACTTTATCAAATAAATATGTGATACAAAGATATTAATAATATTGTTATTATTATTATCATTACTATTATTAAAATAACTAATATTATTATTATTAAAAAATAATACAACTTTTGTTCATTATTATTATTATTATCAATATTACTTTATCAAATAAATATGTGATACAAAGATATTTTTACTACACGTAATATAATTACATTAATAATACATACCACTATATTTTTATGATATCAAGTGAACTTTATAAATTTTATTACTGGAGATATATAAAAGTATATTTTCATCATATATAGATTTTAATATAAATTTTTATTAATAAATGACTTGTATTATTTACTCTAATAAATCTGATAAATATATTTAAATATATAAAACGACTATAGTTAAGTTATATAATAAACATGTATAGATTTTGAAAGTCATTTTGGGATAAGTTGACTTTTATTGACTTTTGCATGATAATCTCGAGCATTAGGATTGTGATACACTATGACCTGACCTAAATTGATTAGACATTTATTTGACCAACATATACTAATATATGTTCGTGAATCCGAGGTCAACCTTGCACTTGTTCAATGCCGTCATATGTATTTTTACTACGAAATACAATATTGTGAGTTTCATTTGCTCCCTTTTTAAATGCTTTTGCAATATATATTTTTGGGACTGAGAATACATGCGATGCTTTTATAAATGTTTTATGAAATAGACACAAGTAATCGAAACTACATTCTATGGTTGGATTATCGAATCGAATATGCCCCTTTTTAGCTTGGTAGCCTAAGAATTGGTGTTTATTATAATTGCCACCAAGTGACGCGAATTCTAAAGATAGATCTATGGACTTTGACAAGTCCCATTCGGGGTACGAATGCTTTAGTACTTCGATTATCATATTCGATGAGAGTCCCGGAATGATGGGGATATTCTATATGCATCATGTTAGTTCGGTTATCAAGCGTTCACCATTAGATGATTTTTAATTCGCGGGTTACACGTATTATTTTGTACTCGGGTTACGTGTACAATTAAATATCTGGAAATCTTGTGGTCTATTAAAATGATGGAAATGAATGTTTATGGTAAACTAATGAACTCACCAACCTTTTGGTTGACACTAGAAAGCATGTTTATTCTCAGATATTAAAGAAATCTTCCGCTGTGCATTTGCTCATTTTAAAGATATTACTTGGAGTCATTCATGGCATATTTCAAAAGACGTTGCATTCAAATCGTTGAGTTCAATAAAGATTATTATTAAGTAAATGATAGATTAGGTCATTTATAGTTTGGATATTATGAAATGGTATGCATGCATGTCAACTTTTGATGAAATGAAAGGTTATCTTTTAAAAACGAATGCAATGTTTGTAAAATTTATCATATAGAGGTCAAATACCTCGCGATATAATCATATGTTTTTGTTTTCGTCCTTATGGATTAGGATGGGTCGTCTTATATGGTATCAGAGCGGTGGTCTTAGCCAACCAGGTCTTGCATTAGTGTGTCTAACGGATAGTTGTTAGGATGCATTAGTGAGTCTAGACTTCAACCGTGTCTGCATGTCAAAAAGTTTTGCTTATCATTCTTGTCGGAATTTACATGCTTATCGTTTTTAGTCTAGACATATCTTACTGCATTGATTGCATGAATAGTGTATAGACAAAGTTCATATCTTAGCGTATCTACTAATTCATATCTTAGCATATCTATTACTGAAAACTTTACCTGACATCTTCCAAAGATTCCTCTGTGATTTATGGGATTTTGGTATTATATATACATATGTAAATTATGTATTGAAGAATACCAATCTAAATCCTATAATCTATCTCATATAAAAAATCATTTCCCTAATTATACAAGATGGATCACGTATCTAGTTCAAATTCTTTAGATTCTGAAAACTATTCCGATATGGATTTTCATTCGAGCTCCGAAAGCAGTGTGATCGAAATGGATCAACCAATTAGCCATCATCTATTCTGGATGAATTGGGGATGGGTTCGTAGTCTACTAAATCATTGGAGACAAGAAGAAGGTGATCCCTTCCATCCCGCACATTCCCCTCTTGGCGAAGAACCTGAAGCACTTACCGGCGAACCTGTTCGTAATACTATTTTCTCTCTTATTTCCAGAGTATCTTGTCATGAATATATACTATCTCAAATTCTAGATCTTATTCATCCGTTCGTCCGAACCGACAATCATCCCGGTGTAATAGAAGAAGTCAACGAGCTTCGCGCTCGGATAGTAGCTTTGGAGAATATGGTGCAAAGGTTACAAGCACCACCAGCAGCACCGGCAGCAACAGTACCACCATCAGCAACACCAACAGTACCATCACCACCACCAACAACAACAACATCCGCATCCCACACTTCAACATCATAACCTATACCCTGATCAATAACGTCATACGCACCATAGATACCAAGTAGTATCAACAACAATAACCGATGAAGTATTAATCTATAACTTCATTGGAGGAACATTCTGTGGTGATTATATAATCTCCAAAGTCTTAGAGATTATCTATTCCAGCCTTAATCATAAATCAGATGTGTGGACCGAGATGATAAAAGGAAGAGTAAAAAAAAACTCTGACAAGGAGAGTGCACGAATTACAAGCTAGACTTGTTTTACCAGCAGCATCAATAGTACCGTCAGCATCACCAGCACCATCAGTACCGTCAGCATCGTCAGAATCAGCAGCATCTACAACATCACAAGCTATCCATAATCACCGCAAACACCATCACTAATCAACAACGCGTATATTGTATCAATGAGTTATGAAGTATTAACTCATTCCCTCTGAAGAAATTATATGTATATTTTATATATATATGAATTTTGAGATCAAAATAAATCTTTTCGTACTAAGCTATTATGTATGAATTAAATAAAAGTAGATACTACTCGGTTAAATTCATATTACTAATATGCTAAGATGTACATCCTTCCTTAACAACTTAACTATCATTAACTACGATCTCGGTTTCAACTCAATGAATTCCGTTCCATAGTAAACCAAGTGTTTTATTCAATTATATGTTTGATTTTACACTTTCATCTTCGATGTACTCGAAACTTTCTAAGAAAATATCATTCGTATCTTGCGAAATTCATAAGAATTCCACAAGCATCAACATCCGTCACCAAGGAATATCAATAAGAATAAATGATGAA
This sequence comes from Rutidosis leptorrhynchoides, assembly GCF_046630445.1. Taxonomy (NCBI): domain Eukaryota; kingdom Viridiplantae; phylum Streptophyta; class Magnoliopsida; order Asterales; family Asteraceae; genus Rutidosis; species Rutidosis leptorrhynchoides. The sequence goes on along the minus strand of NC_092333.1, from coordinate 617,816,050 downwards.
GTATTAATTCCATTAGTGAAATACTCCACGAAGATTATGTAATATTTAATGTTTTAGAGATTATTCATTCCATCCAAAAAAATAAAAATAAAAATCAGATGAGCTTAATTAAATGTTAACTCATTAAATCTGTATTACATCTGAAGGAAGTATACATATATTTTCATAAAGACTGTTATAAAATTCTCACGTACAAAATATTATTTGTGAAATTTTTTTAACGGGTAGGTAATACCCGAGAGATATATAAATTCACAATTAATATGTTACATTCTTCGATTCTGATTCAACAATCATCAAATATACTCACTACCTTCACAACGATACACATTCTTTCATGGAAATCAAAACAACCATTCACATCCAAATTTGATTACATATTCTGATTCTGACAAATCAGAATTCAAGTCAAGATTGAACAGAAGGCATCACTCTTAGATCCCTACATCTTTCAAAACTATACTTTGACTTCAAAATTGTACTAGAACATCACTGTTACCACACAAAAAAAAAATATTCAAATCATTCAAAATTCTAGAACATCATATGTATATTAACGATTACAATCTGTGTTCAAACCCTTCGAAATTCCTGAAGACACTTCAAATAATGAACAATTGAAATGGTGATCCAACCACATGTTACCCACAGTCATGTACCTGAAAAACTCTCGAAACCAAACTCATAGTTCAACACGTATCCGTGTCAGACCCTTTGGTATCTATTAGCAAAAATAACCTTTCAATCCCTTTTCAAAGTATACAGTTTTATCACATCTCCAGCAAATCAACATCGACCTTTCATTCGAATAAGCCTTATTATAACTTTGAAATATAAGTTTGTCCTTCATCATCATTACTGGGGAACCGTTTATATCCCATCAGATTAGCAGTAAACTTATCAACAACTTCATTGATCTTTGTGACGATCGCTCCAAATCTATATGGACGAACACGTCATTCATCGATTTCATTGTGAGGTATTTGACCTCTATATGATACGTTTTGTAAACATTGCATTCTTTTGAAAAGGCACATCATAAATGAATATTTAAATCAAAGGTTTTCGACAGCTGATGATTTCTACATATAGACAATCACTGTAAATAATAGTTTACAATAGTACTTCCATTGACAATGCAGTCAAAATAAGATACATGGTGATGATTTGGTGAATGCAACGTTTCCTTGAAAAATATGCCATGTAAGACTCCATGCACATAGATTGTCTTACATATAATCAAACAGCGGAAGACTTCTAGGAAACCTGAGAATAAACATGCTAACAAGTGTCAACACAAAGGTTGGTGAGTTCATAGTTTTAATGTATCGTATAATCTGTATATAAAGGTGGATCACAAGATTTCAGTTGTTTCATCCGAAACGTTTATCAAAATATTATACGAAATTGAGCACCCTGGTAACTGAGCTTTAACGTCTATAATAAGTACCCCTGTTTTAACATACATGCAACCAACATGTACAATACACGCAAACCAACGTATATTAACTCAAATAGCATACGTCTGTTTTATAGTTCAGGCTAGGGTTTCTATACCTGGAACAGACGGGGATGTCAAGCCCTATGGATCCATATACATCTACTCGCGCCCACCAGTTCTTATAACCGGCAGTTACTAGTAACCAAAGCTAAGGGATTTTCGGTTCAAACTCAGTGTAGAATTTAGTATATGCTTGTGTCCATTGCGTTTAAAAATAAAGTGCATGTATTCTCAGCCCAAAAATATAGATTGCAAAAGCTATTAAAAAGGGATCTATAAACTCACCTTAGCAGCATATAAAGTCGTTCACCAAAATGTGATCGAAACTTGGATTACCAAATAACCGTAGATCTCAACGTATCAATATTGAGATTCAATATTGCAGGAAAGGTACGTAGATGCAACGGAGACGATAAATGCTAGATTGACTTTACGAGCTATATTCCCGAACCATACCCATAACCTCCTTAGCTATAACCCATAATTTCCTTAGCCCTATCCTACTCGAAAATCAGTTTTGGAAACTCATCTTAGATCACTCGAGCAGCACTCCGTCGTAGTATTTTATGTGTAATACTAATAATATTAATACTCTTAATCATTAAAATTAATAATAATATTAATCTTTAATAATAATAATAATATTAATATTAATATATATAAATATAGAGAGAGTAGAGATTGAGATCAGAAATGGATTCGGGTACCAGAGTGTTCGAGCTTTATACATGTTTGGCCTAACCACACCCCATGCGATCGCATGGGGTTTGTGGTATTAAATCATGCGATCGCATGATCACATTTACCAGCTGGAATCCACTTCACTCCCCTGCCGACACTCCATTTGTAATGTAACATAAGTAATTTATATATATTATTTAATATATAATATATTTAATCTTTAGAATTAATTAAATATAATATTATATTTACGTTCGTGGTAAAAATGTAATTTTTGTTCAAATAACTCGTACGTTGTCACTCGACTCATGTACCACTTTCGGTTTTTCGAGTGCACTTTCGTACGTCTAGAAAACTAGCCTTTTACGTTACGTGACGTGTACCTTTAATAATAATTTGATTTATTTATCAAAAAAAATGCTTTATGAAAATGTATCTTATAAAATTTGAGCGTCGTGGTCATTTGCTTCTATAAATCAGTGACTCGTTGTTTACCAAAATATTTTATTTTAAATTAAGACGTTTTATGACGAAGTTAAAATATATAGATATATGTATATACATTTTTAGAAATATAAATTTGTATCCGAAATCTTTCATCTAACAATATAACATTTAGTTTTTCAAAACTATTTATTTTTCAAAGTTTATTTTTATTTTACTTAGGAAAATAGTTTAGCGCGTAACGTTTTTCTTTTTAAGAATTTAAATAGATACAAGTACTAATCGTTTTTAAATATCAATTGCGTCACTAGGCGGGTGTTACTACCGTATACTTAATTTGAAAACATATATATTTAATGAACACGTTTTAAATACATGTTACAACCAATATTTCAACTTATGTTTATTTATCCAAAGGCAATTTAGATAGACAAGTCATGTTATATGAAAAAGTGTTTTCGTACAGTTGAAAACTACATCAATTGATTACTATGGAATTCCATCGACAAACATATGGAACTAAATACCATATTGTAAAGTATTTATACTTAATATTTCGTTAACGTTATCAAGTTATAATATATACGCGTATTCATATATAATCATTTACGTTCGTTTAATGGTTCGTGAATTATTGGAATTTGGTCGAGGTTAAATGAATGTATGAACATAGTTTAAAATCCTTTATACAAACTTTTCAAACTTTGCTTATCGTGTCGGAATAATATAAAGATAAAGTTTAAATTTGGTCGAAAATTTCTGGGTCGTCACAGTACCTACCCGTTAAAGAAATTTCGTCCCGAAATTTGAGTGTGGTTGTCATGGCTAACAATAGAAATGTTTTCATGACGAATATGAGTTGATAAATAGAGTTTTATCACCGTTGTGTAATATGAGTTGATAAATAGAGTTTTATCACCGTTGTGTAATATGAATAAACAATTCGATTATTTGAAGAGTACGAATGAAGCTATCACAAAAGTGTGAAGTGAGAGAAGTAGAGTTTCGTCGTATCTTTTGACGCAGATAGGGTTGATTTCCGGAGTTTTAGGGATTTAAAGAAAATCTTGGAAATCTATATGATCTGATTCTTCGAGATTTAAGGAAATTAGGATCTCTTTAGTTAAATGCGGTCATCTGTCTTGATTGTTACGTCTGATTTTTCCTTTATAAATTAAACTCTTCCGTTCCATCATCCTCACCATTCCTATACTTTATTTCTTAGTTCATACATCCAAAAGATTGTAAAAATGCTTAATCCTGTTCTAATCCTTGATATTTTTCTAATTATCACTTCTTTCATCCTTCTTTTAAACTTCTACCAGAAAAATCTGTTTCCTTCTACTATTGCCTTGGGGTGATACTATTCTTAATTATATCGTGTCTTTATATTGCTATTCGTATTAATATCCACGATTTGTAACTTCAGTGTTGTTATTGGGCTTTATATTTTCTCTTATATTTTGGAGCTCTATGCTTTCGTTTTTCCTTCCCGACTTCAAGTCAAGTGAATAATGGTCCAGAATTCGTAGCTATACATTTCGGAATGAACATAGTTAATGTTCTAAGAAAGAAATTGTAATGACACGATCTTGATTTGTCAAATTACCAGAATATCTGGAAAAGACCGAATCATCAAGAAAAGTATTTTCTTGATATATTTAGAGATTAAATAGAATGAAAGAGTTATGTAACATGGTTCATGATGAGGGTGTGATCTGTGAACCTTTATCACGTTCCATTAGAAACTCAGCATGACTTACTGTAATATAATCACATTGATCAAGTGTCATTATATTATACTAACTCATGCTTCAATTCCCAATATTACTTCAAAACATCTATTTTTCGAATTTTTCAGATTTTAGAAACTAAAATAGTTTCTTTTATGATGTAACACAGATAGCGCGAAGAGATGAATGATTTCAGATAAGAATGGTTATAAAAAAATATCTTCAGAAATATGGAGGATATATATAATGGAAGATACTATGATATCTTAGAATATTTAAGATAAGATGATGATGAAGAATATTGTCCGCAAAGGTTTTAGAGTAAGGAGCAAGGTATTTGCTAAGGATTTCAGCAGACACTGAATCATTTGTATTCTTTAAAGGTAGATTTCGTTTTTGTGATTTGTCCACAGCCTCCTTTATGGTTTGCTCAATCCGTTTTCCAGTTCCAAACCTTCTCTTTTTCTCAGCTTTACCACCATACTATTCTTTATCATCTAACTTTTGACTGTTAAGGTCGTTTACAGTTTTTGCTGCTTCATCAACATTTTTCTAAAATTTGGAGAACTAGTTTCGTAGTTTGGGGTGTTTTTTTTTAGAAACTTCATATTCGAAGTATGTAAGTCTAGAAGATAGATGTTATCTATATATAACTGTTGTCATAGAAAATGCTACGAGATTCAAAATACTGATTGCTAATTCCCGGTGGTTGGTATGACAATTATTGTTACAAGATGTGGATGAGTACATGATAGGGTTTCAATGAGTATAAGGATTTTTCGAAAGGTCAAGGATTAATAAAGTTGTTGGTAAATTTACTGCTAATGTGGTGGAACATGAAAGGTTCCCTAGTAACAAGAACATATATGTCAAGGTTATAATAAGGTTAATCTGAAAAGTCAAAGTTAACTGGTTGAAAGTGTGGTAAAACTGGATACTTTGAAAAGGGATTGCAATATTATTTTCAGTAATAACAATGCTAAAGGATCTTTCACATTTTTGAAGTCAAAGTATAGCTTTGAAAGATGTAGAGATCTAAGAATGATGTCACCGGTTCAGAGTTATGACTTGGATTCTGATCCGTCAATATCAGAATATATAATTGAATTTGTATGAAAATGATTGTATATCGTTGTGAGCATTGTTAATAATTTTTGAATCAAAGTTGAAGAATGTACAGTGTAACATATTAATTGCAAACTTATATTTTTCCCGGGTATTACCTACCCGTTAAAGATTTCACAATTAATACTTTGTACAAAGAATTTTCATTACAGTCTTTATGAAAATATCTGTATGTATATTTTCTTCAGATGTAATACAGATTTAATGAGTTAATATCATATTAAGCTCATTTGATTTTTGGCTTGAATTAGAAATGAATAATCTCCAAAACATTAGAGATTACCTAATCTTTGCGGATTATTTCACTAATGAAGTCAAAACTTCATTATTTATTCTTATTGATATTCCTCGACGAAGGATGTTGATGCTCGTGGATTTTTTTTTTTTTTGTGAACCTTACAAGGCACAGATGATGTTTTCTGGAAAGTTTCGAGTACATCGAAAATGAAAATGAAAAATCAATTATGTAATTGAATAATACACTTGGTTTATTATGAAATGGAATTCATTAAGTTGAAACAGAGATTGTAGTTAACAATGGTTAAGTTGTTAAGGAAGGATGTACATCATTGCATATTAGTAATATGAACTAACCGAGTAGTACCTACCAGTTAAGATTCACACGTAATAGCTTAGTATGAAAAGATTTATTTTGATTTCAAAATTCATATATATTAAATATACATAAAATTTCTTCAGGGGAAATGAGTTAATACTTCATCGGTTATTGTTGCTGGTATTTCTTGGTAACTACGGTGCGTATGACGTTGATGCTCGTGGAACAGATTGTGAAGTTGATGTTTGCGATGCGGATGTTGTTGGAGGTGGTAATGGTACTGTTGGTGTTGTTGTCGGTGGTACTATTGATGCCGGTGATGCTGCTGGTGCTTGTAACCTTTGCACCATATTCTCCAAAGCCACTACCCGAACGCGAAGCTCGTTGACTTCTTCTACTACAACGGGATGATTGGCGGTTCGGTCGAGCGGATGAATAAGATCCATAATTTGAGATAGTATATTATCGTGATGAGATACTCTGGAAATGAGAGAGAAAATGGTGTCTCGAACAGGTTCGCCGGTAAGTGCTTCAAGTTCTTCGCCAAGAGGGCAATGTGGTGGATGGAAGGGATCGCCTTCTTCTTGTCTCCAATAATTAAGTAGGCTACGAACCCATCTCCAATTCATCCAGAATAGGTGATGGCTGATTGGTTGATCCATTCCGGTTACACTGTCTTCGGAATTCAGGTGAATATCCATATCGGAATAGCTGTCGGAGTTTAAGGAATTTGAACTAGATACGGGATCCATCTTGTATAATTAGGGAGATGATTTTTGATATAAATTAGATTATAGAATTTAGTTTGGTATTCTTCAATACATAATTTACATATGTATATATAATACCAAATTCCATAAATCACGGAGAAATTTTCGGAAGATGTCAGAAAAAGTTTACAGTAACAGATACGTTAAGATATGAATTTTTGTCTATACACTATTTATGCAATAAATGCGGGAAAACGTGTCTAGACTTAAGAATGATAAAAATGTAATTTCCGACAAGAAATGATAAGCAAAACTTTTAACATGCAGACACGGTCGAAGTCCAGACTTACTAATGCATCTTAACAACTATCAGTTAGACACACTCATGTAAGACCTGGTTCGCTAGGACCAACGCTCTGATACCAACTGTGACGATTGCTCCAAATCCATATGGACGAACACGTCATTCATCGATTTCATTGCGAGGTATTTGACCTCTATATGATACGTTTTGTAAACATTGCATTCTTTTGAAAAGGCACACCATAAATGAATATTTAAATCAAAGGTTTTCGACAGCTGATGATTTCTACATATAGACAATCACCGTAAATAATAGTTTACAATAGTACTTCCGTTGACAATGCAGTCAAAATAAGATACATGGTGATGATTTGGTGAATGCAACGTTTCCTTGAAAAATATGCCATGTAAGACTCCATGCACATAGCTTGTCTAACATATAATCAAACAGTGGAAGACTTCTAGGAAACCTGAAAATAAACATGCTAACAAGTGTCAACACAAAGGTTGGTGAGTTCATAGTTTTAATGTATCGTATAATCTGTATATAAAGGTGGATCACAAGATTTCAGTTGTTTCATCCGAAACGTTTATCAAAATATTCTACGAAATTGAGCACCCTGGTAACTAAGCTTTAACGTCTATAATAAGTACCCCTGTTTTAACATACATGCAACCAACATGTACAATACACGCAAACCAACGTATATTAACTCAAATAGCATACGTCTGTTTTATAGTTCAGGTTAGGGTTTCTATACCTGGAACAGATGGGGATGTCAAGCCCTATGGATCCATATACAACTACTCGCGCCCACTAATTCTTATAACCAGCAGTTACTAGTAACCAAAGCTAAGGGATTTTCGGTTCAAACTCAGTGTAGAATTTAGTATATACTTGTGTCCATTGCGTTTAAAAATAAAGTGCATGTATTCTCAGCCCAAAAATATAGATTGCAAAAGCTATCAAAAAGGGATCTATAAACTCACCTTAGCAGCATATAAAGTCGTTCACCAAAATGTGATCGAAACTCGGATTATCAAATAACCGTAGATCTCAACGCATCAATATTGAGATTCAATATTGCAGGAAAGGTACGTAGATGCAACGGAGACGATAAACGCTATATTGACTTTGCGAGCTATATTCCCGAACCATACCCATAACCTCCTTAGTTATAACCCATAATTTCCTTAGCCCTATCCTACTCGAAAATCAGTTTTGGAAACTCATCTTAGATCACTCGAGCAGCACTCCGTCGTAGTATTTTATGTGTAATACTAATAATATTAATACTCTTAATCATTAAAATTAATAATAATATTACTCTTTAATAATAATAATAATATTAATATTAATATATATAAATATAGAGAGAGTAGAGATTGAGATCAGAAATGGATTTGGGTACCAGAGTGTTCGAGCTTTATACATGTTTGGCCTAACCACACCCCATGCGATCGCATGGGGTTTGTGGTATTAAATCATGCGATCGCATGATCACATGTACCAGCTGGAATCCACTTCACTCCCCTGCCGACACTCCATTTGTAATGTAACATAAGTAATTTATATATATATTATTTAATATATAATATATTTAATCTTTAGAATTAATTAAATATAATATTATATTTACGTTCGTGGTAAAAATGTAATTTTTGTTCAAATGACTCGTACGTTGTCACTCGACTCATGTATCACTTTCGGTTTTTCAAGCGCACTTTCGTACGTCTAGAAAACTAGCCTTTTACGTTACGCGACGTGTACCTTTAATAATAATTTGATTTATTTATAAAAAAAATGCTTTATGAAAATGTATCTTATAAAATTTGAGTGTCGTGGTCATTTGCTTCTATAAATCAGTGACTCGTTGTTTACCAAAATATTTTATTTTAAATTAAGACGTTTTATGACGAAGTTAAAATATATAGATATATATATATATATATATATACATTTTTAGAAATATAAATTTGTATCCAAAATATTTCATCTAACAATATAACATTTAGTTTTTCAAAACTATTTATTTTTCAAAGTTTATTTTTATTTTACTTAGAAAAATAGTTTAGCGCGTAACGTTTTTCTTTTTCAGAATTTAAATAGATACAAGTACTAATCGTTTTTAAATATCATTTGCGTCACTAGGCGGGTGTTACTACCGTATACTTAATTTGAAAACATATATATTTAATGAACACGTTTTAAATACATGTTACAACCAATATTTCAACTTATGTTTATTTATCCAAAGGCAGTTTAGATAGACAAGTCCTGTTATATGAAAAAGTGTTTTCGTACAGTTGAAAACTACATCAATTGATTACTATGGAATTCCATCGACAAACATATAGAACTAAATACTATATTGTAAAGTATTTATACTTAATATTTCGTTAACGTTATCAAGTTATAATATATACGCGTATTCATATATAATCATTTACGTTCGTTTAATGGTTCGTGAATCATTGGAATTTGGTCGAGGTTAAATGAATGTATGAACATAGTTTAAAATCCTTGAGACAAACTTTTCAAACTTTGCTTATCGTGTTAGAATAATATAAAGATAAAGTTTAAATTTGGTCGGAAATTTCTGGGTCGTCACAATCTTTGACTTTCCGAAAAATCATTACATTCATTAAAACTCTATCAAGTACTCATCTACATCTTGTAACAATAATTGACATACCAACTACCGGGAATTAGCAATCTGTATTTCGAATCTTGCAACGATTCTATGCCAACAGTTATATATATACATATAACGTCTACCTCCAAGACTTACATACTCCGAATGTGAAGTTTCTGAAGAACACCCTAAACTGCGAACTAGTTCTCGAAATTTTGAAAAATGCTGATGAAGTAGCAAAAACTGTAAATGACCTTAACAGTAAAAAGTTTGATGATAAAGAATAGTGTGTTGGCAAAGCTCAAAAAAGATAAGGTTTAGAACTGGAAAACGGATTGAGCAAACTATGAAGGAGGCTGTGGACAAATCACAAAGACTAAACCTGCCTTCAAAGAATCCAAATGATTCAGTATCTGCTAAAATCATTAACGAATACCTTACTCCTGACTCTAAACCTTAATGGACAAGTCTCCTTCATCATCCATCGATATTAGAAATTCTAAGATATCATCGTATCTTTTATTATAAATATCCTCGATATTTTTGAAGATATTTTCATAACCATTCATATCTGAAATCATTTATCTCTTCGCATTATCTGTATTACATCATAAAGGAAACTGTTTAGTTTCTATATTTTGTAAACCTTTGATTGTAAATTAAGAATGTTGTTGAAGTAGTGTTGAAAACTGAAGCATGAGTTAGTATAATATAATGACACTTGATCAACGTGATTATATTATAGTAAGTCATGCTGAGTTTCTAATGAAACATGATGATTCACAGACTATAACGTCATCATGTGCCATGTTACACGACTCTTACATTCTATCTAATCTATAAACATATCAAGAATATATTTTCTTGATAGTCCTATCTTTTCCTTTGAATTCTAGTAATTTGACAAATTAGATTGTGCTATTACCGTTTCTTTCTTAGAACATTAACTATGTTCATTCTGAAATTCATATCTAAGAATTCTAGATCATTATTCGCTTGACTTAAAGTCAGGAAGAGAAAATAAAAGAATGAAGATCCGAAATAAAAATGGGAGTATAAATCACAGTAAATTGGAGAGAGTATTAACTGTGGATGTCAATGATTATAGAAAGACAGGAGCAGAGACATCGAAATATAAGAGAGAATATAAAACCCAAAAACCACCCAGAAATTACAAACCGTAGATTTCGATGAATATAGCAACATAAAGATACGAGTGAACTAAAAATACTATAAACCCAAGAGTATAGTAGAAGTAAATAAATTCTTCCGGAGGCAGATGAAAAAGAAGAATGACAGATACGAAAGTTAGGAGTATATCAAGGATTAGAACCGCATGGAGCATACTGACGAATGCTTTAAGGTATGAATTGAGAGAGGAAAAAATAGAAAGTGTGAGTTGTGGAAATAAGAAAACAAAGGAGGTGGATTTATAGTGAAATATCAGACGAAGTAATCGAGACAGATTATCGCATTTAATCAAAGAGGATTCTAATTTCCTTAATTACCGAAGAACCAAATCTTATTACAAAGATTTTCTCTAAAATCCCTTAAATTCCAGAAAAATCAACCGTGACCACGGCATCGGTTAAAACGAATCTGCATTTACTCATTTTACTCTTTTGTGATAACTTCACTCATACTCTTCACAAAATCAAATGGTTTATCTATATTACTCAATGATGATAAAACTCTAATTTTCAGCTCATATGCGTCATGAAAAACATACTTATTGTCAGCCATGACCATCCTAATCAAATTTCGGGACGAAATTTCTTTAACTGGTAGGTACTGAGACAACCCGGAAATTTCCGATCAATTTTAAACTTAATCTTTAAATGATTTAATGTTTCCGACATGATAAGCAAAGTCTGTAATGTTGAAATCTTAAAAACTTTGAACTGTGTTCATGTATTCATTTACCCTTCGACTGCTCTCGATGATTCATGAACAGTTATGTGTAAATAAATATGTAAGAATATATACATATGTGTGTTTATTAAATTGAGAAATATTAATAAAACATTTAACGGTTTGGTTGATATGAAAATGAATTATGAAATTATATGACTTGAAAACGTTAACAAAGTATTTGATGAATAATACTTTACATAAACATATTAGTTTCAATATATGTTTATCGACGGAAATTAAAAGATAATATCAAATGATTGAATTATCAGATACGTTATGATATGATTACGGGTCTCTGTCGAGAGGTCCACGTTGATTTGAGAAATCTTTTCATTTTAACAATATTCGAAAAATGGTAAAGTGATTTACAAGTAAGAACAAATATGTCAATCAACGATAACTGGACAAAGATTAGTAGAGATTCCTTCTTAACTTTCAATGCAATGATTGCCTCGTATCTTTGATAAGATAATTATTTAGTTTTCATATCATTAAAAACGTTTAAGATAAAGATGAAACCTTTTAAAGAATGAAGTTGAATATATACAATAAGTCAGAATGTAAATTGTTAGAACTATATATATAAATAACTTGCATCGTGTATTTAAAACGTGTTTATGTATATTAAATATATATGATTTCAAATTAGTTAAGTAAACGATAGTAACACTCACTTAAGTGATTCGATTGATATGGATATGATAACTAGTATGTTTAAGAAGTTAAAATAAATGCTAGAACATAAATGAACTATACTTAGTGAAGTTTTAAAATGAAAACGTTATATGATATAATAATTTCTATTATGTAAACGTTATGTGACATAACCATTGTTAAATATTTAAATGGTTTTAAATCATATAAACGGTCTTTGAAATATAATTAATTTTGAAAAACTAAATATTATATTATTAGATAAATATTTCAATTATATACATAATGCGTACAAGTATATATTTTAAATGATATATATATATATATATATATATATATATATATATATATATATATATATATATATATATATATATATATATATTACAAAATATAATATTAACTTAGATATAAAACATTTTGAATTAAATATACTTTGATAAAGAACGAGACGATGATTTATAGAAGCAAATGACCAAAACACTTAATTGAATAAGTTACACTTCGAGTGATATAGTTAATGGTAAATTAAGTTTAATTATTGATAAAGGTACACATCGTGAAACGTAAAGAACAAGTTTTCTAATCGTACGAAAAGGCGTTCGAGAAACCGGAACCAGGACGTAAGTCGGGTGACAACGTACGAGTCATCGGAACTAAAGTTACAAGTCAACTATGCATGTAAATATAATATAATATATAATTAATTAGTTAAATTAAATATATATATATATATATATATATATATATATATATATATATATATATATATATATATATTACTACGACGAGGTCATGAGCGAGTTATTTCAAAATGGGTTTTGCGAGCGGAATAAAGCTAAGGAAATTATGGATTATAGCTATGGAAGTTATGGGTATGGTTCGAGGGTATTGCTCGCGAGTCAAACTAGTGTTTATCATCTCCGTTGCATCTACGTACTCTCCTACAATATTGAATCACAATATTGATACGTGAGCATTCATATTCTATCTTTTATATATTTATAGTGTACCCCTGACTAGTGCTCGAGTATATATGATTATGCATGCTTGTATGTTTAATAATGTCGTTGGATAGTTTATGATGAATCATGAGTTTGATACATATGCTACTGAGATAAGGTATATGATATGCATGTCGTTGGAAAAGTGGCGAAAAATTAATAAATTTTCATTTAGAAAGCGTATAGTTTCGATGTACGGATTAAAAGATATAGTCAATTGAATTATCATTAATTTTAGTATTATTACTAAAACGATTATTACTATTATCGTCGTTATTATCGTCGTTATTATTATCTAATTATTATTATTATTATTATTATTATTATTATTATTATTATTATTATTATTATTATTATTATTATTATTATTATTATTATCGTTATCGTTATAAGAATTATTATTAAAAATTGTCATTGTTATTAGTATTACTACCGTTATTATCATTAAGATTATTATTAACATTATCATTATTATTACTACTATTATCATTATTATTATTATTATTATTATTATTATTATTATTATTATTATTATTATTATTATTATTATTATTATTATTATTATTATAAGTATTAGTATTATCATTAATATTATTATAATACTTATTAGATCATTATCATAAAAACTAATATTAGTATCATCTAATTATTATGAATAATATTATTATCATTATTATGAATGCGATATAAAGAGAACTAAAAGCTATTAAACAAATCAATTAGGAAATAATGAGTATGAGTATCATGATAAAATTAAAATATTGTAAGATATTGGTTTAAGAGAAAAATATCGATTTCATTATTTTTATCATTATTATTATTATTAAAAGTATTATTAATATTAAAACTATCATTTTTATTAAAATTATCTTTTTTTAATAGAAATATCATTGTTATTATAAAATATCATTATTATTATTATTTTAGTATTATTAATAAAATAATAATTGTTATTATTATTATTATCGATAATATTAAAAAGTGTTGTTATTATTAAGATTATCATTGTTAGAAAATATATTCATTAAAATTATCATTTTATGAATAATATTAGTATTATTAAATAACAACAATATTATTATCACTGTTATTATCATTAATATGCTTATAATAATATTATTTATTATTAAAAATTATTATTATCATTAATAAACATAAATAATATTATTATTATTATTGTTATTATTATCATCATTACTATTATTGAAATAACTAATATTATTATTATTACAAAATAATACAACTTTTGTTCATTATTATTATTATTATCAATATTACTTTATCAAATAAATATGTGATACAAAGATATTTTTACCACACGTAATATAATTACATTAATAATACATACCACTATATTTTTATGATATCAAGTGAACTTTATAAATTTTATTACTGGAGATATATAAAAGTATATTTTCATCATATATAGATTTTAATATAAATTTTTATTAATAAATGACTTGTATTATTTACTCAAATAAAATCTGATAAATATATTTAAATATATAAAACGACTATAGTTAAGTTATATAATAAACATGTATAGATTTTGGAAGTCATTTTGGGACAAGTTGACTTTTATTGACTTTTGCATGATAATCTCGAGCATTAGGATTGTGATACACTATGACCTGACCTAAATTGATTAGACAATTATTTGACCAACATATACTAATATAGGTTCGTGAATCCGAGGCCAACCTTGCACTTGTTCAATGCCGTCATATGTATTTTTACAACGAAATACAGTATTATGAGTTTCATTTGCTCCCTTTTTAAATGCTTTTGCAATATATATTTTTGGGACTGAGAATACATGCGATGATTTTATAAATGTTTTACAAAATAGACACAAGTAACCGAAACTACATTCTATGGTTGAATTATCGAATCGAATATGTCCCTTTTTAGCTTGGTAGCCTAAGAATTGGTGTTTATTATAATTGCCACCAATTGACGCGAATCCTAAAGATAGATCTATGGACTTTGACAAATCTCATTCGGGGTACGAATGCTTTAGTACTTCGATTATCATATCCGATGAGAGTCCCGGAATGATGGGGATATTCTATATGCATCCTGTTAGTTCAGTTATCAAGCGTTCACCATTAGATGATTTTTAATTCGCGGGTTACGCGTATTATTTTGTAATCGGGTTACGTGTACAATTAAATATCTGGAAATCTTGTGGTCTATTAAAATGATAGAAATGAATGTTTATGGTAAACTAATGAACTCACCAACCTTTTGGTTGACACTAGAAAGCATGTTTATTCTCAGGTATTAAAGAAATTTTCCGCTGTGCATTTGCTCATTTTAAAGATATTACTTGGAGTCATTCATGACATATTTCAAAAGACGTTGCATTCAAATCGTTGAGTTCAATAAAGATTATTATTAAGCAAATGACAGATTAGGTCATTTATAGTTTGGATATTATGAAATGGTATGCATGCCTGTCAACTTTCGATGAAATAAAAGGTTGTCTTTTAAAAACGAATGCAATGTTTGTAAAATGTATCATATATAGGTCAAATACCTCGCAATATAATCATATGTTATTGTATTCATCCTTATGGATTAGGACGGGTCGTCTCAGCATAACCCCAAGGTCTTAACACATTCAAGTCAGGTTTGCGACCTGTCCAAAACTCATATGGTGTGGAAGTTACTGATTTTGAAGGCACACAATTACGTACAAATGTGGCAGTTAATAAACCATCACCCCAAAAAGTGATAGGTAAATTTGCTTGTGCCATCATTTGACCTAACCATTTCAAGAAGTGTTCTATTCCGTCTTTTCGCAACACCATTTTGTTGTGGAGTCCTAGGAGTAGTTAATTGACGTTGAATCCCTTTAGCATCACATAGAGCTTTGAACGAATCAAATAGGTATTCACGTCTTCGATCGGTTCTTAATGCTTTAATCTTACGTTCTAATTGATTCTCAACAAAATTTATATAACTTTGAAAACAATCCAACGCTTCAGATTTGTGAGAGATCAAGTAGACGTAACCGAATCGAGAATAATCATCAATGAATGTGATGAAATAATACGCTCCATGCCTTGCTCAGACGTTCATAGGACCACATATATCCGAATGTATTAGTTGCAATGGATATTCGGAACGAGTTCCTTTTCCAAATGGTTTTCTCGCAGTTTTTCCTGCCAGACAATGCTCACAAGTGGACAATTTCACTTTATCAATATTAGCCAGTAAACCATCTCTAGCTAATCTATTCATTCTTTGTTGGCCGATATGACCAAGTCTAGCATGCCAATTGTTTACATCATTATCAAACTTATTAGAAGATGCAACTAAGGAAAAACATGGTTTATTATTAAGATAATCAACATCCATTACGATAAAACCATTAAGAACATAACCAAAACCATAAGAGTTTGTTCCCAAAGACAACTTAACAACATTATCATGAAAGTTCCAATGAAAACCAAGTCTTAACAAAACCAAAACAGAAATTAAATTTCGACGAATTTGAGGAGAACATCATGTAGGATTAGGGTTCGTCCTTCACGCATGACTAACTTGCATAACCCGATCCCTTCAACTGGAACTCTTGAGTTGTTTCCCACATAAATCCACATAGCTCCATGAGAAACTCGTCGAAATTCTACAAAGGTGTCTTTGTCCTTAGCTACATGGTCTGTTGCTCCTGAGTCTACAATCCACAAAGGTTGAGATTCAGTTAAGAAAACAGAACTAGCAACACAAAGTTTGCTAACATAAGCATTGTAAGAATATACCTTTTTAGGCTCAGGACAATCACGAGCAAAATGCCCTTTGTTACCACAATTGTAGCATTTCACCTTTGCAACGTTCACCTTCTTGGAGGGACGTGTTCCCTTGCCACGATGATAGGTGTTTGGTCTTTTGTTGGACATATAAATTTCTTTACCCTTATGGTGATGAAACTTACGCTTATGCCCAAAAGCATTTTTAGAGCTTGTCGCCATATTCACCTCAGTGATTGATTATCGGCCTCAATCTAATCTTCTTCTAGCTCTAAATGGCGCGCACAGTCCTCAAAAGTATTGATATTCTCATTATGTGTGAGATGCATTTTCATTTGCTCCCAACTTTGAGGCAAGGAACGGATCATAGCTTGAACCTGTTGTTCATCAGTAAGAACATGACCTGCGTTTCTCAATTCACTTATCATGTTTAACATTTGTCTGACATGCTTTTTCATGGTATGATCAGACTTCTTTTTATATTGGTCAAACTTGATAGTGAGAGATCTTAGTTTGGTCACCGAGGTTGCACCAAACTTGTCAGCTAATGCTTTCCACATATCTTTTGCTAGTTCATACTTGCAAAAATCACGCATGATGTCATCATCCATGCTGCTCAGCAACGTAATGCGAGCAATGGTGTTCTTACGTTTCCAAGCGATGTACACTTCAGCATCCATTTTATGTTGTTTTGTATCACCCACCTCAGGGGCTTCCATTGATTGAGTAAGAGCAATAAGAGCTTCTTGCTCTTCCAACACATATTCGAGTTTCATGCTCCATATTTCGTAATTGTCACCATTCAACTTAACACCCTTGTTAAGTTCAGCAACAATGTTCTTTGATGCGGAAGCCATGATCGAACAAAAAATTCTATATTAAAGACAATTGTGCAAGATTAGTTATACCCATCAAAATATGCGATTGTCTTGCAACTATATTATTTTATTAATAATAGGTCATCATAGGCTATAGAGAAAAAGGTCACTATATTTTCAATTATCATCTATAAAACCTATTATGAATCCATCACTAACGCAATAATATATACAAGATTATGAAATTCCTATAAATCCGAATTGCACCACTTTTCGGTACCATGTTTCGAAACTTGAAATCGTCTAAGTGATAGATTAAAGAAAATTATATTTACATAGATATATATTTTTCAAAATAAAAGATGCTACTTACTAAAGCTCTTTTAACCATTATCAACAAATGATATATTTAACAGAAAAAACGGTCTAATTACATCAAACTAATAATAGTTTTATAAAATTCAACAAATCGTTTCAGATTTCATCCAAAACAGCAAACAGCTCTACGAACTCAGTTTTTAGCTTTATAACATACGAGCATAACAAAATTTGATTCAAAATTACAAATATATAAACATATATATACAGCAAGTTGTAATTCAGATTATGAATGGATATAATATTGACTATTATTATAATAATCACAAATACATGTGGATATAATATTTCAAAGGACCACTACATATAGCATCAAGCTAACGAATCTTATAGTTATATAAATAACATATTATAAATGATAACAATTTCGAAACAAAATTATATAAGCAAACGAGACATACAGCAACAAGCCAACGAATCATATAAATTATTTGGCTATATAATTACATAAGCAAAAATCTTTTCTGTGAAAGCAGTTAGCAAATAAAAGAGTGACTCAGAGACTCATCCCTCTACATGTTTACCATGTGTCATCTATTGACACCTTGTGATGACTCAAAAAGCTTTTACATCTTAATATCTTGTTTTGTTTTTGTTTTTCCATTAAATCATTGGTTCTCTCCATCCAAACATGATATTCTTCCAAATTTCACTAATATTTATCTTTCCTTCAGTTGGCTTCTTACTTTGGTTATGGTAATAATGATACTTATAGCAACTCCCAATTTTATAGGCCATTTGGCTCTTCCCGTGGAGAATCGTAAGTTATTTCGGAGTATTTATTTATTTTTATTTACATATACATCATATATATACATCTTGAATTTTAGCAAATATCCGGTAGATCATAAAACTATATATATTATATGATGATTACATATGTAGAACATGTGCATAGAATATGATAAGAGAATTTAACCGGGAAATAAACATCAAGCTCTGATACCAATGTTGTATTTAGATATATAGATAATTTCTAAACATACCAGAAATTATACGATGGAAGCGAATAGGATCGACGTTTAGATCACCGGTCGGGAAAGCGATCACCAATAGGAAGGCTTTCTAGTTTCACGGCCTAAGTTCCTTCTACGGTTTGCAATGTTCCACTTGAACAACTATACTCACAATTTTACTACTTACTAGTGTATGATTTTCTCAATGATTTGTTGTGTATTACTTGTGTTTTTTGTGTGTCTTACAAGAAGAGTTTAACTCCCTATTTATAGATACAAGAGAGTACTTATTACCATGTACTACCAAAAGTACACTATCAAATGGTAATTGATACTTATTATCATTAGTGAGTGAACCATTATGTCCACTAACCACAAGTTAATGAATGAACCACTATGTCCACTAAGCAAAAGTTTGTGGGTATACTTTAACTAATGTTCTCCATTAAGTCCACTAATGGTCTCCATTAAGTCCATTAATTTCCCACAAAAAATTTGTCAATTTTAAAAGCATAAAGGGCCCTTGACCTAATAGTATTAATATTAACTTTAAAATTGTGAGTTCGAGACTTAGAATGGACCCTTTGTGATATGGATGGGCGTATGTTTGCCATTTAGAAAAAATAGACACATGTATGTATTCGGGATTTGAACTCACATCTTTTTAAACTAAAGGTTACCTCAGTGCCGTTAATTATGCTTCGGTGAATGTATAAGAAAGATACCAAGAAGACTTGGCCATTATTATACAGTGAAAAAAGAAATATTTTATAATGAGGTGATACTGAAAAATATATATAATGCAAAACAATAGTTAAAACACTACGTATATTACTGTGCTAAATGTACTCGCAACATATATAGTCATAAAATGATCTTGCATTTTCTTGTTTTCACTTTTTGTTACATCATCATTAGCTTTTCAAGATCACTTTCAAACTTTATATGCTGCACCAAGGTTTCCACTTTAACTAGCTAGGTAACCCTGATTAAGTATTTATGTTACCCGAACACAACATTTCATAAGATAGCAAGAGTATTATATGCTCCATCAGTTTCAAATAATTATACGCTCCATATAAGAGAGCACGGACCACTATCAATATATCAATATATTATTGTCATATTTTACTTTTTATTTACTTAAATCGAGGAGTAATAAAACTCACGACTAATTTGCTTAGACCATTTGCATTGCAGCGTTACCAGCAGGTGATGGGCTCGACGGCGCCTCCATAGCGCCCTGTGCGGCGTGATGGAGGGATGGTGGTGTTGGCGCGATGGCTAGATCACGGAAGGTGATGGAGGTGATGAGCGAATTTGATTGGCTGTTTGCTGGAAAAAGCTGCAAGGTATCCGTTGCCTTGCAGCAAATGTATCCGTTGCCCAAATTTAATCCGTTGCCCAATTTTATAGTATAATGAAAACATAAATTTTATAAATAATAAAATTTACCCACCTCTATAAATATTCATCTCATTTCTCACAACACTTTCACAACACTTCCAACTTTTAACTTACTAAACACTCTCTAATATTCTCACTTTCTTAAACAATGTCTCAACATCCCGAAAATAATGAGCCCGGTTCCGGTAATTTATACTACTTCGGGTTAGCTAATACTCCCGGTTCGAGCTCAAATTCCCCACAAAATGTTCGGGGTACTCGACCCGTTAGTAATGTTTCACAACATAATCTTTTTAATGATTTCAATAATCCATTGTTTTTTTCTCAATTTCTACATCAACAACAACAACACCAACAACAACAACACCAAAACTTCCAACAGCAATTTCGACAACCTTATCAACAACAATTACCATCACAATTTTCCAATTACTCGCAACCCGGTATTATACCATTTCAACTTCCAAATACGCAACCATGGACACAAACACAACAAACTTTTACACCTTTAGATAACAAAGAAGTAGAAGAAGTTCGTGGTGTAAGTCAAGAACCACAAGTTCGGGTGCGTTCAAGTCATAAACGAAAAGGCAAAGAGGTTGCAAAAGAACCACAACACAAAAAATTGTGGACTCCAAGCATAGAAATTTGGTTGGCGTCATGTTGGATTGATTGCTCGGAAGATGGTGTTCATGGTAACTCACAAAGAGGCCCGGCATTTTGGACTAGAATTCGTAACAAGTTTAACGATAACGATCAAGGTTTTTTACGAAATGACGATCAGTTAAGTGAAAAATGGCGTCATTTGGATAAGGCGTGCAAAGATTTTACTACCTTATACAATGAAGAAGAACGTAACCCAAGGCGTAGTGGTCGAAACGAAGATGAAGTGTATAATTTAACGGTGCAAAAATGGCAAGAACGAGCATCAAAGCCTTGGGGTTACAAGGATGTTTGGGAATTCTTGAAGAGGAAGCCGAAGTGGTATTCACCACCTGCAATTGGTGGAAGTGGTGTGCGTAGAAGAAGAGGTTCACAACTTCAACTCGAAGATGAAGACGATGATGTGGTTGGCGAAAACTAGACAGTCAATCTCGGGGAAGATCGGTTAAGCAACCTTCAGGAGCTATTTGGACCCGATGCGATTCAACGGCCAATGGGAAGAGAACGATCAAAGAAGGCTGCTAAAAAATCTGGTTCGTCTGATGCGGGTACTTCATCACGTGGTACGAACTCTTCCAACTCTTCAAGATTCGACGAGTTGGCTTCGAGATGGTCAGACAATAAGGAAAAAGAAGTGGAGAGGCGAAACAACATTATGGATCAAATTGTAGAGAAAGAACGAACACGATCTGCAGTGGAGGTCATAAAATTATTTAAACCTAATTTAGAAGATATCGCCGATCCGAAAGAAAGGAAATCCGCTTTAAAGTTCAAGAAAAAGATGGCCGAGAAATACAAAGATTATATCGAGCTTTCAAGTGACGACGAGTAATTTATATTATGAACTACGTTTTAAGTTTTAGGAATTTAATAAAGTAATTGTATTAGGATTTTTAAATTATCGTACTTTTTAATTTTTAGGACTTTAATAAATTGTAATGGTTTGCATTTTATTAATTTAAGTGTGTTTTTATAAATTTTTATTATTTAATATGTATTATTTTTATATAAAAAACAAACAAGTTAAAAAAATAAATCAAACTAAATTAAATTTTAATTAAAATGGTGGGACCAATTTAACTCATCACATAGCCATCACACCCACCACTACAAACGCCATCACGCCATCACGTCATCACCGTTGCCAAATCAGCACTATACCCCACAAAAACACTCCATCACGCCCCCATCACCCGTCACCACTGTGAATGGTCTTAGACGTCAATTAACGCAGCGTGATCACCTCATTTTTGCCACCATCACGCCTGAACGGCGCCGCAATGCAGCGTGATGCACCGGAATTTTGCGAGGCGCGATGGCTGCATCACATGAGCGTGGTGAGCGGTTGCAAGCTTCTGATTGGTTCATTCAAATGTATCCGTTGCCATCTTATTATTATTATTATTATTATTATTATTATTATTATTATTATTATTATTATTATTTCTAATTTGTTTTATTAATTTGAAGATCATAACGGCCTGCGATTTTTTTTCTTTTATGAGTTGTTGCAGAAGCTAAGGATGATGAAGATAACATTAATTTGTTAATGTTTAACTTTAGCCTCTGAACTATATATAAGTTTATAACAAGAATACTCTTTCTTATACTCTATTTATTTATACTATATTAAACTAACTTAAACTACATTTTAATTGTTTTTAGTCACTACTATAATTATAATTTATAAATAATAATAATAATAATAATAATAATAATAATAATAATAATAATAATAATAATAATAATAATAATAATAATAATAATAATAATAATAATATTAATAATAATAATAATAATATAAAAATGAAAAACTAAAATTAAAATTAACACATCACATAACCATCACGCCCACCACTACAAACTCCATCACGTCTCACCCCCATCACATTTGCCAACTCAGCACTATACCCCACAAAAACCTCAAAAAACCCCCATCACCCCCATCACCACTAAACAGGGCCGTCTCAACAATTCGAAGGCCCAAAGCGAAAATAAAAATGGGCTCTTGTACACGTTAAAATTTTATATACAGAAAAAAATATAATATTAAAATTTATCAATACGAAAAAAGTTATCAAGACATGCGTATCAAAATATATATATAGTAAAAATTTTGGGCCTTTCAAAATTTTTGGGCCCTAGGCGGTTGCCTATCTTGCCTATGTCCAAAGACGCCACTGCCACTAAATAAGGTCTTATTTATGCAGCTCTACGCCCGTTGACCATATACCCACCTCACGGACTTTCACTTTTATGTCATCATGTAGATATGTGCCTTACACACTCGATTACCACAATGATGTATGTAACATATGTTCGACCACTATCTATCCAATCTACCAACGAAGCAGTGCTTCAACGGTACCCGACCCTTGTGATCCCTTTGGTCCCACATATGTAAGTGTTGGAAGATGACACACGCATGCTCGAATCTGGGTGCTGGCATATTGTGGTGATTTATGGGTGAAGGTGTTTCGCCAGGCTCCATGCGGCATACGGGGTGCGACTGGATGGGTTGACTTAGTCAACACAGGGCTAACATGTCCCTGCCGAAACACATATTTAGGAAGATCTATCCAATCTATTAACATGTTTCAACTTTTATTTTGTCAAGGATTTGTATTCTTGGTAGTATATAAGACTACTCCCAACCATGACGGGTGTCATCAACATTTCCTCAACGTCACGTCAGTTTTCTCTCACCACCTTCCCCACCACTTTCTCTCATGACACTACAATTGCCAACCATGACATACTTCCTCAAATTTTTTTATATTTACTATTATTATTATTATTATTATTATTATTATTATTATTATTATTATTATTATTATTATTATTATTATTATTATTATTATTATTATTATTAATATTATTATTATTATTATTATTATTATTATTATTATTATTATTATTATTATTATTATTATTATTATTATTATTATAAACTAACAAATAAATAAACAACACTTTTAATAAATAACAAGAATACGGTTACATTTTTAATGAAAAACAACATAATTAAGAAATACATAAACTTAAACATATATTAAAAGCAATAAAACTACTCATCATCTTCATCACAATCGTCCTCCTCGTCTTCGTTTTCTTCGTCGTTGGATGTAAATGGCAACGGTAAAAAAAATCAAAAAATGGGCCAAGAACATGTCATGAAAAATGCTTGGGAAAGGAGTGAACCAGGGCGGAGTGCTTGAGGGCGTTCGAGGGAGGAGGGGGCGGTTCGATTGCCATTGGCACCCTCCGAAGGAGGCTTCGATGACACACTCAAGTGGTCTAAGAGAGGTGTTGTAGCAATCATTTGTACTATCGGCCCCTCAATCAGGTTACTTAAGTTCTTGTTGTAGACATGATACGTGCATTATTGAAAAGAATACAATAAGACAAAGTACTGTTAACTCATACATAAAATTTAAGGACTATTTGATTTTTTCAATATAAAATAAACTAAACATCATAAATACGGAGATTACATAACAAAAAACTAATACAAAGCGCGAGATGTTAATGAAAGGTTTCAAATATGCTCGATTAAATCATCGGTAAGTTGATTGTGCACCTCTCTATTCCTTATCTCTCTAGTTGTCGTGTTTCGATCTCGTCATCTATCTATTATACGTGCGGGACGATTCACCATGTCCTCAGTAATAAAATATTTAACCCACTGACATAGTGCAAATGCATTATCTTCTAGAATCATACTCCGTATTATTTAATACGACACAACACTCTATTGCTCTTCACATCATGTTTACTGACATAGTGCGTGCAACTAGTCTTAAAACATGAAACCAACATTGAAGAATCCCAAATGCACTCTCTACATCCTTTGGTGCATTAGCTTGAATTCTGGTGAACTTAATTCTTGGCTCTTCTGTGGGACACAATAATCCTCTAACAAGAGTCTCCAATTCGGAATAAATACCGTTGGCAAAATAATAACCTTTGGTGTACTCATGACCATTTACCTCAAATCGTGCGGATGGAGTTGTTCCATTCTTAAGTTTATCACATATAAGGGATTAATTTAAAAACATTTATATCATTGTTGGAACCCGTCATCTCAAAAAAGCATGTCCAATCCACAAGTCATATGAAGCAACTGCTTAAAGCATAATGATCGATTTCTTGTGATCACCCCGAGTGTATTGTCCCTTTCAAAGCAACGGGACAATTTCTCTACTCTCAATGCATACAATCGATACTCCCGAGCATACACTTGAAACCATGTTTCTCCTCATTTGAATTATATAATCATGCAACATCATATGCATTGGTAGTCCTTAGGTATTCACTTTTGTATAAAGTGATAATACATTTACAAAAGTTTTCTAGACACGGTATTGATAAAGACTCACTTATTTGTAAATATTTATCGAACATATCGGCGATGGTTCCATACGCCAATTGGCGTAGAGCCACAGTACATTTTTGTAAAGTAGTGAAAGTCGGCCTACCGATAGCATCATGACGTTCCATAAAATGTCTAAAATTCTCGGGAATATCATTATTAGAAAAATTAATTATACCTTGCGCAATTCGAAGGAATAATTAACACCACATACAAAAACGCCTTTTCAATTTTGAGGGATGATACTTTGATGTCTCACAAAAATAACAATCCCATAACCGTTGCGCTGCGAACTTACGTTCTCTTGAAATATAACCTCGAACTCTAGGAACACGCGTTTTGGGCTTAGACACTTCTTCTAATTGTTGAATAAGTTTAACCACAAGCTCTGTAACACCCTAGGCAAATCCCACATTGCCCACAGACATGAGTGATCATGGGATTATAAGGTAATACTCACGCTTAAATGACACAACGCGTTTTGGGACCACAGGCAGAGCAGATGTGTGAGTACGCTGCAGTTAAGCGTGCTCGGGCGAGAGCACTACCAGGATGGGTTACCTCCTGGGAAAGTGCTTCTCGTGTGTGGTCGCCAAGAAAAAGCCGTGCGCCTGCGGGCAAAGCGGACAATATTGTGGTCATGTTAAGCTGGGGTGTTACAGAATGGTATCAGAGCAACTCATGTGCCGCTGGGGTGGTGGGGCAAACCTCATCGAGGACGATGAGTCCCTAAGGGGGGGGGGGTGAATGTAACACCCTAGGCAAATCCCACATCGCCCACAGACATGAGTGATCATGGGATTATAAGGTAATACTCACGCTTAAATGATACAACGCGTTTTGGGACCACCGGCAGAGCAGATGTGTGAGTACGCTGCAGTTAAGCGTGCTCGGGCGATAGCACTACCAGGATGGGTTACCTCCTGGGAAAGTGCTTCTCGTGTGTGGTCGCCAAGAAAAAGCCGTGCGCCTGCGGGCAAAGCGGACAATATTGTGGTCATGTTAAGCTGGGGTGTTACAAGCTCGTCCTCCGAATCGAAATTGAAATGATGTATATACGATTCCATAATCATATATATTAAAATTAGAGTGTTTAAAAAGAGAGAAAATGAATGTTTTGATGTGTAAATATGAGATGTGATGAGAGGTTTAAATAGATAAAATTATTATGTTAAAAAAAGGTCAAACGGCTATAAAGCTGTTGTCCAACGACTAGATTGCATGGACCAATCAGAAAGTGATACGTCTACCTGACCCCCTTTTTCTGTCAATATTGTTCAACTGACATTCCCTTCTCGTCAATCCTGACGCTTCGTTAATTACCTCAGAGGGCATGAAATTTCGCCAAGTTAGTTAACGTTGACCCTTTCACTGCGCATTAATGGGAGTCTAAATAAACATTAGCGGAGCGGTAGGTGAGAGGGTTGAAGAAACTAACATGATATCATGTTATAGAATGAATTCCGTGAATTATTATTTATTATCAAAGCGTTATATACAGAGTACATATCAAAATATCAAAATACGAAGGTAAAACCTTAATGGATCCTAAGCTAAAATACGAATTCCGGCCTTATCATCGTCTAAGAAGAATACCTCAAATATTTACTTTACTACTCCGTATTAATTATAAATGATTTTGATTTTAGTTAGTGTGTAAAGCTAATTATATATTTTTTGAAAATGTTACAATTGAAATAATATGCGTCATTTGGCTGCCACATCATCAATCAAATTTGATAAAAAATAATCAAATTCGATGAAACTACAAAAAGTATTAGTTTTTGAGAAGATTATCCATTAGCTAGACCCAATTTTATGTTCTAAAATCAAATGAAACTAACTAAATTGTCATCTTAGGATAATGATCAAAACCTTTATTGGCTTATCGCATTAGCTCAAGTGTCGATTCCATGATTCATTACGGAGTACTATATTAAAATTAAAATTAAAATAGTATAATAAAACACATAAAGTAAAAGCATATAGCTTTATTTAGCATATATATAGAGTAGCAAATAGTAAAAGAGGAGCATGATGATATCAAATGTTGTTTTGTCTTACAGTTTTCCACTTCTCATTATCGGTCCCCACCACCATTACCAGCTCACAAATTTAAATCCAATCCAATCCAATAATAACTATAACTAATACAGTAAAACATAAAACATTAAAGTTAATAATTTAATTGTTACAATCATATTGTCATCTTTTTTCCGTGTAAAATCATATCCCTAGAGCATCGCCTTCCACCGTCCTCCCCCGCACAACCGCCGCCCACCACCGTACCATTACCCAGTTCCCTCTTCTCCACCTCCTCCACCTCCGCCTTCTGCCTCCGCGGCATTTTATTCTCCTCCGCTTTTCGACTCAACGTCTCCACCAACTCCCTCAACGCCTTCGGTTTATCCTTCCGGTTCCTTATCAGAACCTCACTAACATCGGCCGGAGTTATCTCCGCCGCCTCAACAACCTCTTCCAACCTCCGTAACTCTTCCGTCTCCACGTCATCATTCGTAGACATAAACCCCAAATAATTCTTTAACAGAATCTTTAACGACTCAAATGAACAATAACTCATACAAACATGCACATCCATCCGCCCACTTCGTACCAATGCCGGGTCAAGTTTCTCAATATGATTCGTAGTAAACACGAATATCCGCTCCGACCCGCAAGAAGACCATAACCCGTCAGTAAAATTCAATAACCCGGACAAAGTAACCGAATTATCATTATTTCCAGTATCAGTTGCCACGTCATGATCCAAATTATTATTACACAAACTACTCATTTCCTTACGATTTGCAAGATCAATCGAACAATCAATATCCTCAATAACAATAATCGATTTAGAACTCGTTTTCATAAGCAATTTTCTTAACTCCAAATTCGATTGAACTTCAGTTAACTCAAGATCATACACGTCATAGCCTAAATAATTCGCCATTGCCGCGATCATACTCGACTTACCCGTACCCGGTGGGCCATACAATAAATACCCACGCTTCCACGCGCGTCCAGCGCGTTTATAAAACGCTTCACCGTTAGCAAAATCCGTTAAATCTAACATGATTTCATTTTTCTTATCAGGATCCATAGCTAGGGTTTCAAATGTACTCGGATGTTTAAACGGTACCGATTCCCACGGTTGTCCACGTGCGTCTAACGATCCGCCACGTGAGTTTGTATACAACAACCTATCTTCCGTTTTCCTTTTAATTTCGTTCCCTTTTTCGAAAATATATTTCAGGTAAGGTTCGAGAATGTAATGTTTGTCACGTTTGTTAACCCTAAGAGTGAAATTACGTTTTTCTTCGGGTAATTGGCGCCATGAGAATGTTTGATTTTGTCGTGTAGTGACAGTGTGTTCCCAAACGAGATTTACACCGTTGAATTCGTCGGTGAGACGGTGGTTATGTGAGAGGCCAAAGGTGATGTTGGAGGAGTTGAGATGGCGAGTGACGGAGAGACGGTTGGTGGAGGTGGCGGAACAGGAGGAGCTGGCGGCGGAGGAGAGGTAGAGGTGGACTGCGTTGTAGAGTTCGTTGGTGTTTACGCCTTCGATTTCGGTGATGTCGTAATAAAAGTATGAAGAGAAGGAAGTGAAGAAATGGTGGAAGAGTTTGAGTAAAGTGAAACGGATGTTTGGGGGGAGGATTGTGTGGAAGAGTGTTTGGGAGAATGCGTAAATCGCCATTAGTGATGCCATTGTTGTCCATAGCTCTTTCATGGCCGCCGGTGGTGATGGTGGAAGGTGGTGGCTGATTTAGAAAGTGAAATGTAAGATTATGATGAAAATGAAAGTGTGAGGTGATTGGAATTTATAGATTATAAATTATAAATCAGGGAATTGTCACATATATATTTATATATTTTTTTCTCTTTGGTACACAAATATATAATATTATAATTTTTAGCTAAACAATAATACTCTAAGTATAGTACAGATGTAGATATAGATGTAGATAGATATAGACAATGTTGTAAAAAACTCGATTACTCGTCGATTAATTTTCGATTAATCATATTTAAGAGTAATCCGTTCTGATTTTCAAAAATTTGTTTAATTAAAAGGTCAACGTCAATTGATGGGTCAAAATCGAATTTTGGTAATAGTAAAAAATGGTTAATATATTAACATGAATTTAAACTAGAACTTTATAGTTTTTTAGCAAAATGAATAATTTTAGACAATTATGTTAAAGTTTATATTTATAACTATGACTTTTTTCTATATTTATACATATAATTTTTAAAATTTAAAATTTAAATATATAAAGTACTATCCAATTAATCCCTGATTTACCTATTAATCCTTCTAAAGTCACGACTGATTAATCTCCGAATAACAAATTTTGCAACCTTGGATATAGATATAGATATAGATATATAATTACGTGAATAGTCCCCGTAGTTTTCTCAAATTTACTGATATTGTCCCTAAACTTTATTTTTGTGTTTATAGTCCAACTGGTTTACAAATTTTGCACGAATAGATCCATTTCAGTAAGGACTCTTAAAAAATTTCGATAAAAAATTAACATGTTCTATGCACGTGAGGATACTTAGACCACATCTTACCTTACCATTTTTTGCTCGTGACGTGGAGGTAAAAATGGTACTTTTTGAAGAAAAAGTGAGTTTCGACTGTAATGCAGTGTTAAATTTTAAAGGTAAATAATGGTGAGTGTTAAAATTTTGTATAAATTTTAGACGATGTGATAAAATATAACTAGGAGTTGGATATTGTTGATACCTATTTCCTTATGATGTAAGACTTAGTGTATCAGCACAACACT
Organism: Rutidosis leptorrhynchoides; assembly: GCF_046630445.1. Taxonomy (NCBI): domain Eukaryota; kingdom Viridiplantae; phylum Streptophyta; class Magnoliopsida; order Asterales; family Asteraceae; genus Rutidosis; species Rutidosis leptorrhynchoides. Next base: position 617,785,638 of record NC_092333.1, on the reverse strand, counting down.
AGAAGTATCTAGCTAAAAGTGGGGGAATGTTGCCGATTGATGTTTACCCTCGGGAAATAATCCTTGCAGACCCGGATCACAGATGTAGAAATCTGTGGGGTGGCTTAATCAATCTTTGTCCGCTGAGCGTTGAGCTACTAGCCGGATGACTTCTAATGAGAGAAAATACTATGTGAGAGAGAAAGGTGAAATCTCTGGTCACAAATTATCAGAGTGTCTGAATGTGTAAATTGACGACCCAAGGGGTCTATTTATAGTGATAGATCCACCGGAGTGCTCGGGGACACGTGTCAGATGATGCTGCGTTCTGTTATTTGTGATCCGATATTTGCGCTGAATGTGACGCTCTCCGGTCAGGGTTTAAGCGCTAGGCGGCCTTCAGGGCTTACGCATGACGGAAGCAGCCTGCACAACGGAGAACGCCGGACGGACAATTTCACAAAACTGCTATTTCAAGTATTTCTGTTGCTAATTTCATGCGATCATTATGCCTTTATGCGTGTATACGATAGGATACACCATGAAGTCCCCCCAGTATAATGACTTAAACGTTTGAAAAAGGGTTAAGTTGTTAAACTTTTGCTAACACATCCCAAACAAGTCTTCACATTTCCCATTTGCATCGGGGAAAACATTATAGACAATAATGACAGACGAATTTTACTGACTTTGTGATGATTGTTTTTAAATGGTTGAAACACTCCACGCGCTTCCAGCTGTAAAAAGCGTTTCTTCGTACTCAACTTTTAAACTTGTCCATACACGTGTCACGATCGTGTCCATAAAAAATGCATTGATGAATTTCTATATAAACCGCCATAACCTTTTACCTTTGTTCAAGATCCAACAAAGCATATTTCTGCGCAAATCTTCATCGCTTTCTTCAAGCTTTATTTTCAACTTTTTAAGGTTTTTTCATCTTTCAAGGTTAGTTACATTTCATCTCACTGTTATTTCTTATTCACATTATTACCATGGCTTCTGCGTCGAGTACTGGCCAAGAAAACGTAGAGCTTTCCACTTCAGAAACAACTGAACTTCCCGAGGTTAGTACGATAGCCTCATCACTATCTGAGAATCACTTTGAAGGTTTAAAGATTGCTTTTCATCACTTAAATCAATACAACCCTATTCTTCCTTCGGCTAGTCAAAGGGCCAACAAACCTCCTGCCGGTAAAATTGCTTTATACGCTTTACAACTCACCCACGACAATCTCCGTGTTTCTCTTACACAATTTCTTCTCCGCATCCTCAGATATTTTAAAGCCTGTGATAATGTTAAAAACGAACATATATTTCATAGCATTATCCCTCAAGAAAGACAAGCTTTTAGTTGCAATTGTTCTATTTACAAGTAATATTCGTTTAAATAATAAAAGGTGAAGACAAAAGACAGATTCGACGAATTGAAGACGCAAACGACCAAAAAGCTCAAAAGTACAAAGTACAATCAAAGTGGTTCAAATTATTGATGAGAAACGTCTCAAAATTACAAGAGTACAAGACGCAAAACGCAAAGTACAAGATATTAAATAGTACGCAAGGACGTTCGAAAATCCGGAACCAGGACCAGAGTCAACTCTCAACGCTCGACGCAACGGACTAAAAATTACAAGTCAACTATGCACATAAATATAATATAATATATAAATAATTCTTAAAATTATATATATTATATTATATATATAAACCGTCGGCAAACTAGGAGACAAAGAATTGTGAGCTGGATCCTACCTCCATGCGATCGCATGGCCTGGAGGCCTAAATCCCATGCGATCGCATGGCCTACTTTTTCTGGCCACATTCCTATAAAAAGCAGTTGGTGCTCGAGCTCAAAACACACCTTTTTCTCTCTATCTCTCACGTAATATATATATATATATATATATATATATATATATATATATATATATATATATATATATATCATAATTTTAATTTTAATTTTAATTTAAATTTAATAATAATAAGGGTATGTTAGCGAATGTTGTAAGTGTGTAAGTCGAAATTCTGTCCGTGTAACACTACGCTATTATTAATCATTGTAAGTTATGTTCAATCTTTTTAAATTAATGTCTCGTAGCTAAGTTATTATTATGCTTATTTAAGCCGAAGTAATCGTGATGTTGGGCTAAAATATTAAGACGGGGTAATTGGGCTTTGTACCATAATTGGGGTTTGGACAAAAGAACGACACTTGTAGAAATTAGACTATGGGCTATTAATGGGCTTTATATTTGTTTAAATGAATGATAGTTCGTTAATTTAATATAAAGATTTACAATTGTACGTACCTATAAATAACCATATACACTCGATCGGACACGATGGGCGGGATATTTATAAGTACTAATAATCGTTCATTTAACCGGACACGGGAATGGATTAATAGTTAATGGACTTATTAAAACAGGGGTAAATTACATACAAGGAAAATTGGTGTAATTATAGTTTAAGTCCCCAATTAGTTGGAATATTTGACTTCAGATATAAGGATAATTTGACGAGGACACTCGCACTTTATATTTATGACTGATGGACTGTTATGGACAAAAACCAGATGGACATATTGAATAATTCAGGACAAAGGACAATTAACCCATGGTAATAAACTAAAATCAACACGTCAAACATCATGATTACGGAAGTTTAAATAAGCATAATTCCTTTATTTCATATTTCATCGCACTTTTATTTACTGTCATTTTATTTATCGCATTTTTAATTATCGTACTTTTTAATTATCGCAATTTTATTTACCGTCATTTTATTTATCGCACTTTAATTTATCGCACTTTAATTATTGTCATTTACTTTACGCTTTAAATTAAGTTATATTTATTTTTAATATTTTACATTAGGTTTTAAATGCGACTAAAGTTTTAAAATCGACAAACCGGTCATTAAACGGCAAAAACTCCCTTTTATAATAATAATAATACTGCTTATATTTATATATATATGTATACAAATATAGTTTTTAAAAATATAGCGTTAAACTTGGCTAGTTCCCTGTGGACGAACCGGACATACTAAAAACTACACTACTGTACGATTAGGTACACTGCCTATAAGTGTTGTAGCAAGGTTTAGGTATATCTACTCTATAAATAAATAAATAACTTGTGTAAAATTGTATCGTATTTAATAGTTTTTCATAATAAATATATAACTATTTCGTATACACCTCTACGCACATCAAGTATTTTTGGCGCCTCTGCCGGGGACTGCTTAAACGCCGAAAGCGAAATGCTATATATATAAAAAAAGATTTTTATTAAGTTTTAATTTCTTTTTGTGAAAATACGTTTTAAATATTAAAAATACAAAAATAAAAAAATAAAAAAAATATATATATTTTTAAGAGTTGTTCAAAATATAAAAAAAATTAAAAAGTTTGTATTTTCTTTTAGTTACAAAAACTAATAGGTAGTTTTTTTTAAATTAAGTTTTTATTTATTTTATATAAATACTTTATATTAATATAAAATAGAAAATAAAAAAAATATAATTAAAATTGTAAACGGGCTACACTGTAGCAGCCCAAATAATCTGGCCCAGTTTCCTAATTCATGCGACCGCATGGAATTAATAAAGAAACCCCATGCGATCGCATGAGAGGTTCTGACACGTCCAACTGAACCTGGTACTGCATTAATTACGGTGTATTAATTATTATTATTATTATTATTAAACCCTAATTAGGGTTATTTATTATAATAATTTAGTTTTAGTTTTTAATTAATTTGTATTTTAAGTTAAAATTAGTTTTATTAAATATATAAACTTATTATTTTTATAAAATAAATAATATAAAAATAATATTTTTATAAAAATTGTATTTTTATAACTTTAAGTTTCTTTTTATATTTATATCTTTTTAATCGTTTATTCGTAATATTTATATTTTTCGCTCGTAATTAATTTTAAGTTATAGTTTTTGCCGTAGTTATTTATATTTTTAGATTTTTAAGATTTGCCGTAAAATTCCTTAAGTGCTTTTTCTTTAGAATAAGATATAGGTGCTTTAGAATTTTGCGACGCCGTTTTAAGATTTTAGTACTTTTTAAGTTATTGCCGTTTTGGATATAGAATTTCTTTTAAGCTTTAATAATTTTAGACGCAACTTTTAATTCTTAGTTTTTAGACTTTTAAGTTTCGACGCGCTACGTTGTTTTTATTATTTTTCTACCTTTTATTTTTTGACGTTTTTCGACGCGCTCTTTTTCTTTCTTATTTCTCGACGCTCTAGTTTTTAGGACATAGAATTTTCTATTTCTTCTCTAAATTTCTTTAAATTTCGACGAAAAATTATTTTAAGTGGTTAAATTGATAGACATCCAAAATTTTCTGGTTCGTAGTAATAGTTGAATTTGTTAGTGGCGAGTTGTGGGCTTCCGATTTAAAGGGTCCTGGCTACCTGCTGCATCTATTGGCTATTCGAAACGTGGGCAAAATCAGAAAAGTCTATTAATTTGATAACTTATATAATTTTTATCTTTTATAACTAATAGGATATTCAGTGAATGCACCGAGCAAAACGTTCACCACCTTTCATACGTTCACCACCTATAACTCGATCAAGACATCTAGCCAATATTGTCGCCGTTGATTTTTCTTTATAATCGTCATCTAGTCGACCAAGTACTCCAATTCAAATTTTCGATAATCCATTTTTTGAACCCGACCTCACAATTGAGAATTCGGAGGATATTCAGGGACAATTCATAGATCCTGAACCACTAATCATTCCTCCTGAACCACAAATCACTCATCCAGAGATTGTCGAGGAACAAACCATTAAATCAGAATCCTCTAGTGATTCAGAATCAACAAATTCAATCATGGAGAATTTGGAACCTCTAAGTATGGAAGACCGAATGAGGGCTAAATGCACTGGCCAAGGTCATGCAATTACTCAACCAGACATTAATGCGCCAGATTATGAAATCAAAGGACAAATCCTACACATGGTGACTAATCAATGCCAATTTAGTGGTGCGCCGAAGGAAGATCCAAACGAACATCTTCGAACCTTTAATATGATCTGTACTTTATTTAAAATAAGAGAAGTTGAGGATGAACAGATATATCTCATGTTATTTCCCTGGACTTTAAAGGGAGAAGCCAAAGATTGGTTAGAATCGTTACCTGAAGGGGCGATTGATACATGAGATGTTTTAGTTGAAAATTTTCTTAAACAATTCTTTCCGGCATCTAAAGCCGTGAGACTTTAAGGAGAAATTGTTACGTTCACACAAAAGCCAAATGAAACTCTATATGAGGCGTGGACAAGATTTGAAAAGTTATTGAGAGGATGTCCGCAACATGGTTTAGACACTTATCAAATAGTACAAATATTCTACCAAGGATGCGACAACACTACAAGAAAAGACATCGATATAGCAGCTGGTGGTTCCATTATGAAGAAAACCGTAACTGAAGCTTACAAAATTATTGATAACACTGCTTCCCACTCACATGAGTGGCACCAAGAAAAAGATATCGTTAGATCATCTAAAGCAGCTAGAGCCGATTCTAGCCATGACTTTGATTCCATGTCTGCAAAGATAGATGCTGTCGAGAGATGAATGAAAAAGATGACTAAAGATATTCACTCAATATGAATTAGTTGTGTGCAGTGTGGAGGACCAAATTTGACAAAAGATTGTCTCAGTATTGAATAAACAATGGAACAAAGAGAGAATGTTTTATACATGAACCAAAGGCCTGAAAATAATTATCAGAATAATTATCAACTGCCAAGACCAATCTACAATCAAAATCAGAATTATAACCGAAATGTTCCATACAACAACCAACAAGGTCCTAGCAATCAACAAGTATCCAACAATACTTACAATCAGCAAAGACCTATTTTTCAAAATAAACCACCACAAACCGATGATAAAAAGCCAAATTTAGAAGATATGATATCGAAGCTAGTTGAATCTCAAACACAATTTTTCACATCTCAGAAACAAACAAATGAACAAAATGCTCAAGCATTTAGAAATCAACAAGCTTCTATTCAAAATCTGGAACAAGAAGTAACCTAGCAAGGTTGATAGGTGAAAGAAAATCGAGAAGTCTACCTAGCGATACAAATGCTAACCCCCAGAATGAAACAGCTAAAGCAATTACCACAAGAAGTGGCATTACACTTAAACCACCTGAAATACCTGTAATTTCTGATAACGCTATTCCTACTACACAAGAACCACAACCTGAGCAAGATAAGAAAACAGAACCGGTAGTTGAAAAGGTTAATGAAGATAACACAGTTAAGGCTAAACCTTATGTTAAACCATACCAACTACCACTTCCTTACCCGAGTAAAATGAGAAAAGAAAGACTTGAAGCCGAGCAATCCAAATTCTTGGATATGTTTAGACAGATAAATGTAAATCTTCCTTTCATTGATGTAATTTCAGGAATGCCAAGGTATGCTAAATTCTTGAAAGATCTAATCACAAATAGAAAGAAAATGGAAGAACTCTCGGCTGTTACTATGAATGCTAATTGTTCTGCAGTGCTATTGAATAAGATACCAGAAAAACTCTCTGATCCAGGAAGTTTCACAATTCCATGTTTTCTGGGTAGTCTTAGTTCAATAGAAGCATTGGCAGACTTAGGTGCTAGTATAAATTTAATGTCGTATTCACTATACGCTAAAGTAGACCTCGGAGAATTGAAACCAACACGAATAAGCATACAACTAGCCGATCGATCAGTAAAATATCCTAGAGGGATAATGGAGAACATGCTAGTTAAAGTTGGTACTTTAGTATTTTCAGTAGATTTTGTTATTCTGGACATGGAAGAAGATTCTCGAGTTCCTCTCATATTAGGAAGACCATTCTTAAACACGGCTAAAGCAATAATAGACGTGTTTGGTAAGAAACTGACCCTGAGTATAGAGGACGAGAGTGTTACCTTTTCTGTTGATAGAGCCATGCAACAACCGTAATCTGCAGATGATACATGTTATTATATTCAAACTATATATTCACATGCAGAATTGTTAGAAGAATTTCCAGAATTACAAGGAACAGGAGAATGTTCTTTAGGAGAAGGAACTGAACCAATTAATGAAGCTGAAATGTTAGCTACACTCATGGCTAATGGATATGAACCAACAACAGAAGAAATTCAAATGTTAAAAGAAGAAGACAGATATCGATATAAATCATCGATAGAAGAACCACCGACATTAGAGTTAAAGCCACTTCCAAACCATTTGAAATATGCTTATTTACATGGTGAATCTGAATTACCTGTAATAATATCGTCTTCTCTTACTGAAAATGAAAAATCTCAACTCATTTCTATGCTAAAAGCTCATAAACCAGCTATTGCATGGAAGATTCATGATATTAAAGGCATAAGTCCTTCGTATTGCACACATAAAATCCTTACGGAAGAAGGTCATAAAACCTATGTGCAACGCCAACGAAGACTAAATCCTAATATGCAAGATGTTGTTAAGAAAGAAATTATTAAACTGCTAGATGCAGGTTTAATTTATCCAATTTCTGATAGTCCATGGGTAAGCCCAGTTCAATGCGTACCTAAGAAGGGTGGCATGACTGTCATCACAAATAAAAACATGAGCTTATTCCTACTAGGACTGTAATAGGATGGCGTGTTTGTATTGATTATAGAAAATTAAATGACGCCACCAGAAAAGATCACTTTCCCTTACCTTTCATTGATCAAATGTTGGAAAGATTAGCCGGAAATAGTTACTATTGTTTTCTTGACGGTTTTTCCGGATACTTTCAAATTCAAATCGCACCCGAGGACCAAGAGAAAACTACATTCACGTGCCCTTATGATACTTTTGCTTACAAACGCATGCCATTTGGACTTTGCAACGCCCCTGCAACCTTTCAAAGGTGTATGATGGCGATTTTTCAAGACATGATAGAAGAATGCATGGAAGTTTTCATGGATGACTTTTCAGTCTTCGGTGATACATTTGAATCATGTCTAGTTAATCTTGAACGAATGCTTATTAGATGCGACCAATCAAATCTAGTTCTTAATTGGGAGAAATGACATTTCATGGTTAGAGAAGGTATCGTTCGTGGTCATAAAATTTCAAAAGAAGGAATTGAAGTGGATAGAGCTAAAGTAGATGTAATTGCTAAACTTCCACATCCTACCAATGTTAGAGGAGTTAGGAGTTTTCTAGGGCATGCCGGTTTTTAGCGACGTTTCATAAAAGATTTTTCTAAATTGCCACTCCTATGAATAAACTTCTAGAAAAGGATGCTCCATTCATCTTTTTAGATGAATGCATCAAATCTTTTAATATTCTTAAAGAAAAACTCACTAATGCGCCGATCATGATAACTCCAAATTAGAATCTACCGTTTGAACTCATGTGCGATGCAAGTGATTTTGCAATGGGAGCCGTTTTAGGATAAAGGATTGAAAAACGATTTCAACCTATTTATTACGCTAGTAAGACGTTACAAGGAGCACAAACGAATTACACAACTACTGAAAAAGAACTCCTTGCTTTTGTCCTTGCTTTTGTCTTTGCTTTTGACAAATTTCGTTCATATCTCGTTTTAGCTAAAATGGTGGTCTATACCGACCATTCTACTCTTAGATATCTATTTTCAAAACAAGATGCCAAACCACGATTAATCCGTTGGATCTTACTCCTACAAGAGTTCGATATTGAAATCCGAGATAAAAAGGGAGCAGAAAATCTCGCAGCTGATCATCTTTCCCGTCTTGAAAATCCTGAATTAGAAGTTCTAAATGAATCGGCCATACAAGATAACTTTCCTGATGAATATCTATTGAAAATCGATTATAATGAAATTCCATGGTTTGTAGATTATGCAAACTACTTAGTATGTGGATTCCTTGAAAAAGGATTGTCATATCAAAAACGAAAGAAATTCTTTAGTGATATAAAACATTATTTCTGGGAAGATCCACATTTGTTTAAAAGTTGTCCCAATGGAATAATACACCGATGTGTATTCGGAGATGAAGCTAGTCAAATCTTAAACCATTGTCACACAGGACCAACATGAGGGCATTATGGGCCTCAACTTACAGCAAGAAAAGTTTACGATGCTGGATTCTATTGGCCTACAATTTTCAAAGACGCACACCTTCTTTGCAAATCCTGTGATGCATGTCAAAGGGCCAGAAAAATAAGTCAACGTGATGAAATGCCACAAAATGTCATTCAAGTATGTGAAGTATTTGATGTTTGGGGTATTGACTTTATGGGTCCATTTCCAAAATCTCATAATAATCTCTACATTTTCGTTGCCATTGATTATGTATCTAAATGGGCGGAAGCACAAGCTCTCTCGACTAACGATGTACGAGTTGTAGTCAACTTTTTAAAACATCTTTTTGCAAGGTTTGGAACACCGAAAGCTTTAATAAGTGATCGGGGTACTCATTTCTGTAATAATCAACTTGAGAAAGTTCTTAAAAGATATGGAGTAACTCATAAAATCTCAACTGCTTATCATCCACAAACAAGTGGAAAAGTTGAAAATACCAACCGAGCATTAAAACGTATTCTAGAAAAAACCGTAGGATTAAATCCGAAGGAATGGTCCATGAAATTGGAGGATGCACTCTGAGCTTTTAGAACAGCCTACAAAACTTCAATTGGAACCACACCTTTTAAACTCGTTTACGAAAAAGCATGTCACCTTCCAGTAGAAATTGAACACAAAGCATTTTGGGCTTTGAAGACATGTAATCTTGATTTACATGAAGCCGGACGTCTACGGTTAAGTCAACTAAACGAATTAGAAGAATTAAGACATGAAGCATATGAAAATTCGTTAATCTATAAGGAAGGAACGAAGAAATGGCATGATAAAAGAATCAGAAGTTCAAAAGAATTTAAAGAAGGAGACAGAGTTCTTCTTTTCAATTCACGATTCAAGCTATTTCTTGGAAAATTGAAATCAAGATGGTCTGGACCATTCATAGTCAAAAGAGTTTTCCCGTACGGAATAGTAGAATTAATAAATTCAAATGGGATTGAATTTAAAGTTAATGGTCACAGAGTTAAACATTACATAGATAGTCCGATGGAAGATGAAGATGAAGTTAATCACAATTTCGACACCACAGCTAACTAAGTGTGGGAAGGTTCAAATCTTTTTAGGGTAATATATATTTCGGTTAGAGTTAGATATTCTGTTTTCGTGTAGTTTCCGAGAATGGAATCCGAATGGTCTTTCCCTAGCAGACCCTAAAGAACTAGTTTTCTCCCCCCATTCTGAATTTTTTATTTTTTTTTAGGTTTTACGAGATGAAGAATTCCTTTGATCTGAACCACGGTCTAATGCTACACGCTATGATTACTAAACGTAATAATGACACACTTCCGAGTGAACTGGTATCATTCATAAGAGAAAAAATGGACGGAGTAAGAAAAGAACTCAGAAAAGATCATCATAAGATACATTTTGGTAAAGGAAAATCAAAATTCGCTACAAAAAGAAGAGCACGACACCTTGAAAGATGTTATAAATGCGGAAAATGGTCACACGAAGGTAAATGTTCAAATAATCAAACATATTCAAATACCGAATTTGTTACTCTATGCAGAGAAGGACCGTTCATATGTTTAGAAGAAAAGATATTGAAGAATCGAGGTTACGCTTACGTAGCTATGGAGAACCAAATCACACGACTCTCTTATGAGTCGGCTAAAGCAGGTCTCTGAGAATTTTTTCTCATAGGTAAGTATGTACAGTTTTTATTTTTATTTTTATTGCTTTTAACATTTTGATAATAAACGCTGAATCGTTCGCTATAAAGTATTAAATTGGTATTCAATAAAATTAGGCATGCGTAACCGAAATTATTGATATCGTACAAAAATTTATTACATCACTGCGAAATTTACCGTTTATTCTTAAGGTATAAATATCTTTAATCAATCAACCCAAAATATTTCAAAAATTCGTCAAGAGTAAAACTAGGTTATGTAACCGAAATTACTTTATCGAAAAGAGGGGCGTATATTTTTGATAATATTTGATTGATTAAAGTGGGATAAAAGACCAAAAAGATTTTTAATTTTAATTTTTACTTTGTTTTTAAAATTAATATATAAATATTAAATTAATATTGTAAATCTTTTTAAATCAAAATATTTAAGTTTTTAAGTATTTAAAAAAAAATATATAAGTTTGTAAAATTAATGTATAAAAATATTAATAATATTTATATGAATTTTTAATTTTATACATTTTAAATTTAAGTTTGGTGTGAATTTAAAAACAAAAATTTACTTTATTTTATTAAGTTAAAAATGTGATTTTTAAAATTCGTCGTGAGTTGCAGAATAGGTCGTTGAACCGAAATTGCTTTACCCAAGGGAGGGACGAGAAATTTTATTATCATTATTTTTAATCTTATTGAATTAAAGTATGCCAATAACATTAAAAAAACCCGAAAATCTTTACTTTTAAAACAACGCTTAAAAAAGTGACAAATTTTAAAATTTTATCGAGGGATGGACTAGGACAACGATCCGAAACGCCCTCATTCTTAAAAGAAATAAATTTTTAAAATTTATTAATTTATGTTTTATTAAGTGAAGGTTTTTATAAAATAAAAAAAAAACCCTACACCCCATGCGATCGCATGAGGTTTGCACTTGGAACCCATGCGGTCGCATGTGGACCAAATGCTGGTCAGGTATCAAAAACCCAGCGAGTTCTCTGTCTTCCCTCATAACACACACAAACATACACGAACCTACTCTCAAACCCACTCAAAAATTCGCAATTTTTAACCAAAATCAACCAAATTTCTTGCTATAATCCGCTCTAATCATGAAATTGTTCAGAAGTTTTTCAAAGAAGGTAAAGATTTCACCCCTAAACCTCTTTAAATTTGATTTTTAGTGTTCTTGAGCTATAATTTACCTAATTTGATTTTGTTAATTTCTAGTGTAATTAGAGTTAAATTGTTAGTATATTATGTATGTATAACCTAGATTGATGCTATTTAACATGATTTGAAGCCAAAAACTTCAAAATTTTAGAAATCTAGGGTTTGTGTTCTTGAGCAATTTGGGACTTTTTGATATAAACAGGTTATGGCTGATTTTTGTCATGAATTATTGCTAAATTAAGTAGTGTAACATGTTTAGGTAGCTAAATGATCCAAACTTTGATCCTAAACATGATTTTTGAGAATTAAAGTGGACTTTTTAGGTCTAAAATTCATGAACTTGATTAAATTGATGTAAATGCCATTTGAAACTTGTTTAATTGCTAGTAATGGTTATTTTAACATGTTATTTGAGTTGAATGCTTATGAACTTTGTAAACATTTTCATATATGCTTATTTGAAAAAGTGTAGAATTGTTAAAATTGTGAAAATGTGTATAAGTTTAATTTTGATTAAACATGATATTGTAATTGTTTCAAGTTGTTATTTTGCTAACACTAATGCATATTTGGATGCACAAATTTTGTGTTTAATGTGTTTTGCAGAGATTTACCGATACTGATGGTGCATCATCATCATCTAGGCAACCTACTCCAGAACCTGAACCAGAAATGCAATATGAACCGGAGCAACAACAACAACCTGATCAACACATACCATATTATGATCCGCAACAAGAATATGTTAATGCCTACGTACAATTTCCGATTCATCCGATAATAGAACACCCAACGATTCATGAAGAACAGTTGCATCCTAATTTGAGATTTGATCGAAGCTGGAGAGATTACCCGACGTATCAAAGTAACAAATTCAAACTGGTAACGAAAAATGTAGAAGTACCAAGGGTAATTGATTGGGAGCCTTTGGAAAGGGTCCAACTAGTTAACTCAGTTAGGCAGCATCTGATCCAAAGGTATGGCAGCTCTTCTTTTCCCGATTGGGAACATTTATTCACCATTCGTAGGCCTGTATATAAAGAGTGGTGCGTTGAGCTTATGAGTACTATTTCACTTAATGCGGATGTAGTTAGGTTAGATGATAGAAGTTTTCTTAGATTTTTACTTAGCCGTAGGATATACAGGATGTCCATGCTGGACATGGCCAGGGCTTTACAGATTTACACTCCTGGTGAATTACTTCTACCCGATTGTACAAATTTGATTTATCATGGGGAGCGGGTAGATAGGAATTTTGACGCGGACGCCGTCTGGAAGCGTATGTCAAATTATAATGTTTTTTCGCTAGGAGGAAGACACTCCTACTTAGATATTAACAAAGTAGAGCTACGTATTATACATAGATTTTTAGCTAATTCGATTACACAAAGAGGTAAAAATAAGGAGAAGATGACCTTACACGACTTATTTTACCTTAAGTGTATTCGAAACACTAGAAGCTTTGTTAATATCCCCTACTGTGTTGGTTTTTATCTGTCCAAAATAGTAGCAGGAATACAGGACGGGGGAATAATAGGAGGAGGTATTTTTGTTACTCTCATTGGAGAGTATTTGGGTGTAGATAGGGATCAAGGGAGTCCACTGATGGTGTGTAGGGAACAGGTTGATACTTTAGGATTGAAGGTCTATCAGGGTGCAAAGGTATTAAAGAGCAGACGCAATCAGGCAATACCATATGATGGCCATCATCCACAGGTAGAGAGAGGTTCAGATGAGGAAATGGAGGAACCGGATGACATTAGGGATGTCATTAGAGAGGCTATGACTGACGTCTACCAGCGTATAGATGAGGTAGAAATGACAAACCAGGATAGACATAGTCGGTACGAGCAGTGACAAGCCGAGAATGTGTACGAGCATTCCAGGCAACGACAGCATGATAGATGGCACTATCATCAGCATCAGATCATGAGCCAGCTATCACCTCAGGTACCTAATAACTACGTACTAACCCGACCTGCTTACTATCCTCCACACCAGCCCGATATGCGACCACCATTTACTCTCTACGACCCTAACCAGGCCTATCAGTACACCTATAACCAACCATGGAACCCGCCCGACGACATGAACTGGAACCCCTATCCAGATTGATATAGTTCCGTTGGTGATTTCTATGATTTTTCTCTTTTTATTATTTTTATTTATTTATGTTTAAACATATAATATTGTGATACTTTTATGTAAGTTTTAACATTTTTATTATATTGTATTAATATTTCATATTTGATTTAAAAGTGAGATGTTAAGTCCCATTTCAAATTACCATACATGTTATTATTTGTATGTATGTATTTTGTCAATTGTACACAACAGGGTAAAACAGCGCATTTTCAAAGACTGGCATTAAGTTCAGCAAAAGCTACTAATTTTGACGAGAAAACGAAAAACAAATGTGATGTAACAACAAGACGGAATGAACAAATGATATGCACCATTTATCATTCAACAAACAAACGCCAATATGTTTGGAAACTTTGGTAAAATTTAATCATTTTTCTACGCTAATCACCCTCAATAATTTAAATTGTTACCGATTTCTTGCAAATGAGGGCATTGCAAGATCTTAAGTGTGGGAAGGGGTTAAATTCTTTCGGATTTTTAAAATTTTAAATTTAAACACTTGGTTACCATTAAAAATACTAGTAACGCAGTAGTTGTATTAGAATATGGTGCTCTCTGATAATAAAGAACAGCCCTAGTCTTATATACTGACTACCCAATTCTAGTAAAATTTTTCAAAATTTTCAAATAAATGAATTCAAAATCATGTTTATACATATTTATGAACGATAAAACTAGGTGTTAACACCGAAATTATTGTTACCTCGGAAAGGACATAAATTGAGAAACAACCCAAAATGTTAGAATTCATTTAAAATGGAATAGAGGACAATAAAAAGGCAAAGAAAGGAAAATAAAAGTCAAGTGTGGGAAAAATTTACCAAGTTATTTAGAACATATGTCACATATTTTTGTACAAATAATTGAAGATACTTTTGTTTTGGACAATTTCAATCAGTTTTACCTAGTTTATTGTAATATAAATGAAATTTAAAAGGAAGTAAAGTCTTCCGAGAGAAAAAGAAACACGCTTCTTGATTTAGGTCAGGAAGTTGTCGTCCAGACCAGTTGTAGAGTCTACGAAAAACCTTGAAAAGTTTTCTCGAAAATCAGCTGAAAATCCACGGACCTCAGCATCAAACAGGGTCGCCAAGTGGTCAGACTTATCCTAACTATGAGAGGATCTGTCTCGTACAATGGGAGGCACCATGCAAATTAGCTTATAAGACTAATGAATCAGATCTCCAGAAAGGATAATCTCCTTAAAGATCAAAAATCAGCTTTTAAGACTGATATTACTCAATCTTTGGGATTGACTTTAAAGATTGAGAATTACAAACGCATGGAATTCGATGATATCTAAACTCGAGCTTGAACGAGAAAATATTTTGATCAAATTACAAACCGATTTGTTTTCTGAAAACCCATTTTCAAGGCGTTCATTACCATTGAACGTAAAATCCTAGGAATTCACCTGGAATTCATTAGGTCACCTGAACCAAATCGGGTGTCAACTGTAAGAACGGTGGTTGCATAGCATGGTCAAAGACAGGACCTTGTGCCAGACCGAAAAACTATAGGGTGATCTTTACTATTGCTCCTACAAAGGATAGTAATTGCATCCGACACGATATAGACCATAATCAAAAGCATGTCACGGGACATTACCTTAACAGTTGCTTGTTCAACGCTTTCCTTTACAACCGGACGGTAGTTTACCAAAAGGTAATATACGGAGCAAGTATACTGGACGTGTTGCTTTCCCAATACAAGGTTATCAAGTGGGTGACACAAAACCGCAAGTTTTGAGCTAAAATTTTCAAATCTGAAACCCACAAAACCCACAAAAAGATTTTGCAAACACCGGTGAAGGGTTATTCCGGAAAACTTATCTAGGGTAAAAGCTAGATTTTATTTTTGAAAGATTAAATGTTTTTATAAAGATCTAATTTCCTTAAAGGATCTAAATTTTCATAGTCATGTGGGACTGTAAACCACATCGTTACTACCATTGTTCATACCGCCGTATAGAAATCACTGATGTACAAAGTGTGAAGAATAAAGAAGTGATTCTAGTATTTTTATTTCAAGACTATATTGCTTGAGGACAAGCAACGCTCAAGTGTGGGAATATTTGATAATGCTAAAAATGAACATATATTTCATAGCATTATCCCTCAAGAAAGACAAGCTTTTAGTTGCAATTGTTCTATTTACAAGTAATATTCGTTTAAATAATAAAAGGTGAAGACAAAAGACAGATTCGACGAATTGAAGACGCAAACGACCAAAAAGCTCAAAAGTACAAAGTACAATCAAAGTGGTTCAAATTATTGATGAGAAACGTCTCAAAATTACAAGAGTACAAGACGCAAAACGCAAAGTACAAGATATTAAATAGTACGCAAGGACGTTCGAAAATCCGGAACCAGGACCAGAGTCAACTCTCAACGCTCGACACAACGGACTAAAAATTACAAGTCAACTATGCACATAAATATAATATAATATATAAATAATTCTTAAAATTATATATATTATATTATATATATAAACCGTCGGCAAACTAGGAGACAAAGAATTGTGAGCTGGATCCTACCTCCATGCGATCGCATGGCCTGGAGGCTTAAATCCCATGCGATCGCATGACCTACTTTTTCTGGCCACATTCCTATAAAAAGCAGTTGGTGCTCGAGCTCAAAACACACCTTTTTCTCTCTATCTCTCACGTAATATATATATATATATATATATATATATATATATATATATATATATATATATATATATATATATATATATATATATATATATATATATATATTATAATTTTAATTTTAATTTAATAATAATAAGGGTATGTTAGCGAATGTTGTAAGTGTATAAGTCGAAATTCTGTCCGTGTAACGCTACGCTATTATTAATCATTGTAAGTTATGTTCAACCTTTTTAAATTAATGTCTCGTAGCTAAGTTATTATTATGCTTATTTAAACCGAAGTAATCGTGATGTTGGGCTAAAATATTAAGACGGGGTAATTGAGCTTTGTACCATAATTGGGGTTTGGACAAAAGAACGACACTTGTAGAAATTAGACTATGGGCTATTAATGGGCTTTATATTTGTTTAATTGAATGATAGTTCGTTAATTTAATATAAAGATTTACAATTGGACGTATACCTATAAATAACCATATACACTCGATCGAACACGATGGGCGGGATATTTATAAGTACTAATAATCGTTCATTTAACCGGACACGAGAATGGATTAATAGTCAATGGACTTATTAAAAGAGGGGTGAATTACATACAAGGAAAATTGGTGTAATTATAGTTTAAGTCCCCAATTAGTTGGAATATTTGACTTCGGATATAAGGATAATTTGACGAGGACACTCGCACTTTATATTTATGACTGATGGACTGTTATGGACAAAAACCAGATGGACATATTGAATAATCCAGGACAAAGGACAATTAACCCATGGTAATAAACTAAAATCAACACGTCAAACATCATGATTACGGAAGTTTAAATAAGTATAATTCCTTTATTTCATATTTCATCGCACTTTTATTTACTGTCATTTTATTTATCGCATTTTTAATTATCGTACTTTTTAATTATCGCAATTTTATTTATCGTCATTTTATTTATCGCACTTTAATTTATCGCACTTTAATTATTGTCATTTACTTTACGCTTTAAATTAAGTTATATTTATTTTTAATATTTTACATTAGGTTTTAACTGCGACTAAAGTTTTAAAATCGACAAACCGGTCATTAAACGGTAAAAACCCCCTTTTATAATAATAATAATAATACTACTTATATTTATATATATATATATATATACAAATATAGTTTTTAAAAATATAGCGTTAAACTTGGCTAGTTCCCTGTGGACGAACCGGACTTACTAAAAATTACACTACTGTACGATTAGGTACACTGCCTATAAGTGTTGTAGCAAGATTTAGGTATATCCACTCTATAAATAAATAAATAACTTGTGTAAAATTGTATCGTATTTAATAGTTTTTCATAATAAATATATAACTATTTCGTATACACCTCTACGCACATCAGCCTGCCTGAGCCAAATCCTGTGACGACCCGAAAATTTTTGATCAAATTTATACTTAATCTTAATATGAACTCGATACGATAAGCAAAGTCTGTAAGGTCGAGTCTCAAAATTCTGAACTGTTTACATGAATTCAGTTAAACTTTGACTATGCCGATGATTCACGAACAATTATGTTTAAGTAGAAAATGTATATATAGGTATATATGTGTATATGTATATGTATATAAACAAAAGTATATTTAATAATTTGAATTAATAAGATATATTCTAATCAGTTGAATCGAAAATATAAAGTAATATACAAAATAACTAAAACTGTTATTAGAATGAATCTGTATATAAATTTATATATATATATATATATATACATATATGATGTTAATATTATATGTATATACACATAAAATAGATATAAATATTAAATATTCAACTATGTTAAGTATTACACATCTAACAAAATGTAAGATTAATATATTAAATGTAAGTACAAGTTTAAATATAATTATTATAGTAATATTTTCATTATTATTATTATTATTATTATTATCAATATTAACATTTATATTAATAACTGTACAATTAATATTATTATATAAAAGATATAGATCTGAAATTTGACACATGTAACTTGTTATATATTAAATGTTACTTGTAATATCATTAGATATATTTATTACCTTTATCCTAAATAATCATTATTTGTGTATCATAATTAATAATATTATCATCATCTTTATAATTAGTATTATAATTACCATTATTATAATTACTAAACCTTATAAGTTATTATTATTATTATTATTATTATTATTATTATTATTATTATTATTATTATTATTATTACTTTTATCATTAGACTTATTGTTATTAAATTTATTTTTTTGATATTATTATTATTATAAATAATATTAGTATCTTATTATTATAATATATATATTATTATTATTAATTAATTATTAATATTACTTAAAGATAATTAAAAGTTAATTAACCGTACAAGCTGTTACCAGTATCCATCAAGCTTTATTTTTTTTTTATTTTCTTCCTGATGTCTTCTTCGGCTTTGTTATTCCTATCGATACCCTTTTCATTATATATAATCGATCATTTTTTTTAAATGATGGAGTGGGATTCGCTGTCTTCACCATCAATATCTTTAACAACTAGTACCTTTCCATCAACAGATTAAAAAAAAAGAAATACATATACAGCATCGTTTACTCTGTCACGATAGCTTCTAAACCAAAATCAAAATTTCGAATCAAGTTTAAAAATCTAAAAATGCAGAAGTGATCCAAAGCAAGTCGTGAATCTTCCCGCAAAGTTTCAAGTTCAAATTCGAAAAATCAAAGGTGAATTTGAGAGTCAAAGTTTAGGAACAAAAAGTCAAACGAATTTTCTTTGGACAAATTCGAATTTCACGTTATGTTTAAGGTAAAAATTATGGTTTTAAAAGTTTCTATGATTGATTTATCATCTATTTCATGATGTAATTATAATCTAAAAGAGTCTAGAATCTAAAATCACGATTGGAGTTCATATTTATTTTATTATATTTTTTTTGTTCGTAAAATCTTTCTGCTGTGCTGCTTTCGATTTTTTTTTTGTTATTCTCAAACACCCAATATCATTTTCATTTTAATTTCTAGTATCAATTCCGAACCTTTAAATTGTTATTGATGTCGATTGCTACTCTAGTCGATCCAATGTTATTGAAGAAGATGATGGAAACAGGAAATAGTTAGTTAAATAGATTAGGAATTGAGTTAATACAGATAAGTGAGACAGATCAGATGGTTGGAGGTGTGTTTGTGATACAAGAGGTCAAGGGGTCGAACCTGGGCAGAGACAGTTTCATTTTTCTTTTGGAAGCTTATTTTTAAGGTAGTACTATTATATTTATTACTATTATTATTATATTTATTATTATTATTCCTATCATATTTATTATTATTATTATTATTAAGATTATTATTACTAAATTACTAAATAAATATTATTGATATAATTACCATGGTTATTATTATTAATATTATTATTATTACAACATTATTATTATGAATATAAGTGTTAATATTATTAATATTATTATCGATAATATGAATATAAGTATTATATTTATCACAATTATTACAAATAACATTTTTATTAAAAACTATCATTTTTGTTAGAAGTATCATTTTTTTTTATCATTATTATTATTATTTTCATTACGGTTATAAATATAATAGTTGTAGATACAAGTATTGTTATGAAAATGATTAAGTTATAATTCAAATGAATTATTAATGAAATTTTGATTATTATTGATATTGATACTAGTATTATTATCATTATTATTATTTTCATTAGCAAGATTTTTATATATAATTTCATGTACATTATTATTATTATCATTAATACTATTATTATTACAATATTATTATTACTACAAACATAATAACATTATTTACATAAACATCTAAATATAACAAATTTTGATTTAACAATATAATACTAATTATATCGAGATATATATGTATTAGTATAACTATATGTATAAATTAATATACAAAATAAAAAATATATATATATATATATATATATATATATATATATATATATATATATATATATATATATATATAACCTTTAAAATAACAAAAATATTACTAAATTAAATAAGTATATATATAAACTAGTTTGATAATTATTACATGTTAATTATATGTGTTAATATATACATACAAATGATATAGATTCGTGAATCCGAGGCCAACCCTATACTTGTTCAATGTCGTTCTATGTATTTTTACTACAAAATACATTAGGTGAGTTTCATTACTCCCTTTTTAATGCTTTTGCAATATATATTTTTGGGACTGAGAATACATGCGCTACTTTTATAATTGTTTTACGAAATAGACACAAGTAATCGAAACTACATTATATGGTTGAATGATCGAAGCCGAATATGCCCCTTTTTACATGGTAACCTAAGAATTAGTAAACCAGTCTACTAATTGACGCGAATCCTAAAGATAGATCTATTGGGCCTAACGAACCCCATCCGTTGTAGCGCAAGCTTTAGTACTTCGATATTGTTTTATATCATGTCCGAAAGATTTCCCGGAATGATAGGGGATATTCTTATATACATCTTGTTAATGTCGGTTACCAGGTTTTCAATCCATATGAATGATTTTTGTCTCTATGCATGGGACGTATATTTATGAGAAATGAAAAATGAAAATCTTGTGGTCTATTAAAATGATGAAAATGAATGTTTATGATAAACTAATGAACTCCCCAACCTTTTGGTTGACACTTGAAAGCATGTTTATTCTCAGGTATGAAAGAAATCTTCCGCTGTGCATTTGCTCATTTTAAAGATATTACTTGGAGTCATTCATGACATATTTCAAAAGATGTTGCATTCGAGTCGTTGAGTTCATCAAGATTATTATTAAGTCAATTATAGTTGGATATATTATGAAATGATATGCATGCCGTCAACTTTCGATGTAAATGAAAATTTGTCTTTTAAAACGAATGCAATGTTTGTAAAATGTATCATATAGAGGTCAAGTACCTCGCGATGTAACCAAATGTAATGTATTCGTCCATATGGATTAGGACGGATCCTTTCAAATCCATCCTCATGGCCTTCAAAAAATTATTCTTTTTGAAATGTATTGCAATGCCGTCAATACAAAGCCACGTCTTAAAGTTTTTATTTCGCTTTTTAGAATTCGAACAATTAGTCAATGCTGACTCACCATTGACAACAAACCAAAAACACATTTTGTTGGCAAAAATAAAGTTTCAAACTTAAAAGGCTGGAAGGATCCATTTTTCTTTATTGATGAGGGGGTTATTTCGGAAGCATATTCCGTTGTCCGTAAATGGAAATCTATAGATGTTGGCGTAGGAAAGGCTGTCTCGTTAACCGCCGCAGAACAGCGAATAGTGAACAATCTTAAAGAACTTCGCCTTCCACCCGGATCATACGAGAAGTATGAGGGGATTCTTGTTTTGTGCAAAGTAAGCCAAGAATGGCTAAGTACTTCTGTGCCAGTACTCCGCCAGAAGAACCGGGGTAGGATGTGTTATGATCATCCTAATACATATACATGTCTGTCTATTTTATGTCATTATTGCTTATATTGCTGCATTTGCCTTTGTTTAATTTTTGCAGAACATACCGAGATGCTTGTCCGCTCTACTATCCTATCACTAGACCTTGAGGATGACGTTGAAGTCACCTCTCGTGATAAAACCCCTGCCGAGCTAGAGGCAGAAAGGATTGAAGCTGAAGCTAAGGCTGCTGCTACTGCTGCCAATGCTGAAGAAGAAGGAGAAAGCAGCAGTAGTAGCTCAGACAGTGAGTCTGAGTCTGAGCGGACCAACATTGAGCGGACAGCGGAGGACGCGATTACCGAGCAAGAAACAACTGGCTCGGTTGATATTACTGGTGATACACTCCCCAACCCTCCTGTAACCAAAAAGACACCCAAGAAGGGTAGAAGCTTTAAGAGAGCAAAAAATGTTGAGGGGAGCCCTAAGCCAAAACGCCGAAGAAGTATGCCAACATTGCCTTTTCTTGATATTGTAGATATCTTTGTTCATAACTATTATATCTGTTTACAATGCTAACTTATTTGCTATGTTAGTGCGTTTAGCAGATTCAGATGACATCCAAGGAAAGACTGTTGAAGGCGGTGAGCGGAGGACGGAGGAAATCCTCGAAAGTCAAGGGGAGGAAATTCTGAAAACTCCTGACCGGAATTTTACTCCGTTTAATGAAACTGAGTTTCATGAGCTTAGCGAATCATGGAGGAATCCTGAGAAGAGGCCAGAAGGCGACTCCTCCTATCATTCTCCGCCCCCACTACTATTATCCCTGCTGTCACATAAACAAATGTTCCAGAACTACCAATTCCTGCTCATGTGAGCGCTCTGCAGGCCTTTATTGATAACCCTGCCACTAAGTGTACAGATTTCTTGACTCTACTTCAGGTACCAATGATAAAAAAAATTTGTATTTATGTGCTTGCACTTTATTTATATGAATTGTTGATATTGATCATAACGTTCTTCTTTTGCAGGGTTGTGCTGTTCCTGAGCTAAATCCTCACTTCACTGCTCTCCGTTCTGAACAACTTAGGCAGTCAACTGCTGCATCTGCTGTATTGTTGATGAACCACCTAAGGAACTCTCTGCAATTGCAGAAGCATCAAGAGTCCATTCTTGAGATAGCCCGTGCTGAAAGGGCTGAAGGTTCAAATGCTCGCAAAAGAGCTATTGAAGCTGAACGTGCTTTAAGCAGCACTCAAGAAGCTTTGAAGGCTAAAGAAGCTGAGTTAAAAGGTGATCAAGATGTTGCTATTATCCTGCGAGAGGAGAAGGAGGGAGTGGTGGAAGTTGAGAGGAAGAAGGTTGAGGAGGAGAAGTTGAAGGTTAGTAAACTGGAGAGTCAGCTGAATGCCTTGAAGTTAGACTTGAATGCTGAGAAAAAAAAGGCTGCTGAACTTCTCCGCAGGGCGGAGGCCGGTGAGGGTAATTTTGCTGAGCTGAAGAAAGGTATACCGGGTGTAATAGCTAAGGTTCTTGGATCTCAACTTGTTGGGAATCCTTACAATGATTATGTTGATGCTATGGTCACTCATTCCATTTCTGATGTTACCGACAAGGTAGCCAGATGCCTTGCCCCAAACCAGCCTCTTCATACTGCCATTGCTAACCTGATGAGTCCCGAAACCTTGGAGAGAGTCGAAGAAACAAGGAACAAACTGATGAATCTCAAGGTTGACATCTTTGATGATGTTTGTAATAGGGAAGAATCATCCGCCAAGGATGTTCTTGGTATTGAATTTTCATGAATTCTGTAACAACTTATTAACAATGATTGTAATACATTTATCTGCTTTATTTAAACTTTCTATGTTGAAATACATGCCACTCTTATGATTATGTTTGTCTTTATGCTTATTCGAAATACTTGGATTTTTCTTGCTAAAAAATAAATCTGCTGCGCACCAAGCATATGATAAATTCTCTATGTATGATTGTGTATTGCATAACTTAATAAGACATACTGAAAAGTGTTTGATGTAATTCTTATGAAGATGCCTTGCACTGTTAACTTCTTCTGAATTTACAATATACAAAATATTGAAATTATACTTTGCAAATATCATGCCTTCAAATAATTTGCAGGACATTAGAGTCCATCATACACTTTCCGTCATGAAGTTAATGAGGAATATTTATGAAGTATTTTTGAAGAGTAGTTATGAATTAGTAACCTTTCTGCCATACGCCTTCCGTCATAAAGTTTATGAGGAAGAGTTGTGAAATATTTTTGTCTTCATATAGTATAGGAACTTCTTTTGTTTTGTGAAGTAAGTCTTTATAATATTTGTCATGACAAGTATCTAGTTTTTCATTTTACCTCGGTGCGTTCTAGTAAAACCTTAACGTTTTCTAGCCGATCCCTTGCGCCTTTTGCTGGCCGGCACAAGAGCATCCGCCATCGAAAGTATAAAAATACTCTCCTTCTGTGGGCAGGATATAAATGCAATGTTTTACATTTGTCACAGGCAGCACTTTGCATAAGAAAAAGATAAAATTTTATTGATTGATAGTGCGCACTATGTAACAGACTGAAACCTGAGCTAGTTGTAAGTTGCCTATTTTGCCCTTAGGGTTTGTGCTTAGTCTTAAGTGCTTTTATTTTAATTATTTTATTAGTGTTTTATTATAATTGTGTTGTGACCAGTTTGTGACAAGGGTCCCAGAACAGGTTGGTTTATTTAATTTAGACTCCGTTAGGACCGCCTAAGGAGATACGAAAGGTTATCAGATAAGATAACTGATAAATACCCGTGTGTTGTGGGGTATGGGTTTTAATACCCATTTAAGAGTGTAAACTGCTTCTTTATTTCCATTTCTAGATTTTTCCAAAACTTGCTCGTACCTAACTTCATCTCCTACACAAACCCTAGTTTAATTCAAGATTAGAAATTAGATCTAGTAGCATAAGTGACTAATTTCTTGTATCCTTGTGATCATCTAATCAGGTTTGTTTACTTGAATCCTTGCTTTGATTCTTGATTAAATGGGTTTTGTGTTCTTGAATAAAAAGTGTGATTTTAAGCTTGAATCTTCATGTTTGGTGTTTGTTATGCTTAATTAATGTTAGAAATAGGTTGTATATATGTTTAGTAACTTTCTTCTGCTTAAAATTTGGTCAAAAACACTTAGAAATCGAGTTTTTGGGGAAAAAATCACAAAAATCAGCGAACTTGTTCGAAACCCAGTTTGCTACAGTACCGAGTTGCTACAGTGTCACTATTTGCTACAGTACCCGAGTTACTACAGTGTCACTATTTGCTACAGTACCGAGTTGCTACAGTGTCACTATTTGCTACAGTGCCGAGTTGAAACAGTGTCACTATTTGCTACAGTTCCCGAGTTGCTACAGTGCCGCTATTTGCTACAGTACCGTTTATGAAATTGAAACGGGCGTAACTTTCAAAACATTACTCCGTTTTTGATGAATAAACTATCGTTAGAATCGTAATAAAGAATACTTTTCAATGGTAAACTTTTAAGAAACTAGATCAAATTGTTTTTGGGCCAGAAAAGGAGTTTTAGTGTGTATGTCGTGTTTTGCACGCACCTGTATGCCATTATTGAATGGAGTCATGATGTAGACTCATAAAATTATGAATATATGGTGTTATGACCTAGTTAATCGTATGAAATGATTATATTATTTATTGGATATGTATATTAATTTTGTTTGTGTTGTTCTCAGGTTATAAGGACAAGGAGGAAGCTCAGAAATAATAACTGAGCAGTTGCTGGTAATTGGTGAGTGGGTCTATCTCCAGATAAAGTTTAAGTAGCGTATCATGCTACTGTGGTTGACTCTTTTACCATGCATAGTTTAGAAATTGCCATGTTAGAATAATATAGTATGCCTGATGTTGTATGTGATTTATGTGTACACTGTGTGAATGGCACCAGTCGGGCCTAGGGAGACTGGGGACTCGAAACCGTGCCTAGGAGAGGTTATAGTCCATATGAGGTCAACCATGCCTAGGGGAGGTTGGGTCCATATGCTACTAATTGTGGAGTATAGTGTGAACGATGCATCACCTGCTTCTGGATAACTATACTCCAAATTGAGTAGCAGGGACTATCGGTAGACTCAAGTCCGATCAGCTAGGAGTCGTGTGCTCGTACAAGCTGCCGATCCTCGTATTGTCTTATTGTATGCTAGTTGGTAGTTAGCATGTGTTGTTGTTAGTATATAGCTTGTGTGTGACTTAAGCTATATCTGTTAGATAGATTCCATTCACTTAGCGGTGCGCTAATCCCCCACAAAATTACCCCTTGCAGGTTTAGATACTGCTAGTCGGGATGGGTGCTGATGCAGAAGACATGTTTGACAACCCTACTCTGATGTGGACTTTTGTTTAAATCATGTTTTGTAATAACGTAACACCATTGTGTAAACTTAAACTTAATTACTCAGATTAATGTAATGACGCGACTTATAGTGTGTTTGTTAATAAAGTCTTCCGCTGTGTTTAAAAAAAAAAAATTGCCGGTGTTACAAGTTGGTATCAGAGCATGGTTTGGCAGCAAATACGTGCGCGTATTTTGGTCCCAAACCCTAAGGGAAGTCAAACATGTCTGTGGGAGTGGGGGCTAAGTGGAAAATAGGATATACGTGTGTTAGTTGTGATTGAACTAACTGTTATCCACTAAGCTTTTGTGTGAGATGTTTTGTAGCACAGGTATGGCTGATAGAAATGCAACTGGCCCCTCCAACCCCGGAACATTCAGAGCACCAGAAGAGGGTGTTGAGTCGGATGATGATCAGAGTAGTTACATCCTTCAGTTGGAAAGCAAGCTAAAAGAGGCTGAGGACAAAATTAATGAGCTTGAATTGGCGAGGCATTCTGGAAATGATGATACACCACCTGGATTCCCCACAGCGCAATCCCAAACGATACCTAATGTGCCCCAGAACTAGTTTCATAATCAAATACCTAACCAATATTATATGCCACCACAAAACACCTTTACTTACCAAAATCCCATGATGATGAATCCATACCAAATGCAAATGTTCCAACAACCTTACATGCAACCATCCAAAAGGTGTACTTATAAAAATTTTCGTGATTGCAAACCCTCCGAGTTCTCTGGAAGTACTGATCCGACTGTAACTCTCAATTGGTTGCAAGAAGTTGAAAGGGTATTTGAAGCGTGTCAGTGTGAACCCGAGCTGAAGGTAACATATGCTAGTAGACTGTTGAAAGGTAGGGCTATGATTTGGTGGGATTCTTTGATTTCTAATATACCAAAAGAGCAAGTGAGTATGATCACATGGGAGCAGTTTTATGGGAAGGTGTGTGAACAGTATTGTAATCCGTTTGATATGAACCGAATCAAGACTGAGTTTCTTGAAATGAAGATGACACCTCAAATGACGATCGATGAGGTAGTAGAGAAGTTTATGGATAAACTGAGGTTTGTACAACAATGGGTGCCAGACGAAGCATCTCGTATTCAGCATTTTGTTAATATTATTCTGCCAGAGTACTGAACTTTTGTTAGAACAGCTACATCGTTGTCTCAAGCTGTTGTGATGGCTAAGATGGTAGAAAGTGATGTTCAGGCCACCAGAAACAGAATGTTTGGTAATGTGCTACAACAACGTGGGCAAGTATCTGGTCAATCAGGATCTAAATCCAAGAAGTCTAGTGGGTTTAAATCGAAGGGTAAAAGTGGTCATAGTAGTACTGGATCTGGATCAGGTAAAGGGAATTGGTGTCACACGTGTCGATCTTCTCACAGTGGTCAGTGTTCTGAGGCTACAAGAAGATGCTTAAAGTGTGGTGTTGTTGGGCATGAGTCTTCAGCATGTCTGTATCTGAATAGTGTGTGTTGGACTTGTCACAAACCAGGGCATCGTTCAGTTAGTTGTCCGTCGAAGAGTGGTAGTTCCGGGGCAGGGTCAGGGGCACGTTCAGCATCAGCTGGAGGGTCAACTGCCTTGAGTGGGCAGAAGAGGAAGAACCCTTCAACAGCAGAGGCTACAGCTTTTCAGATGTCGGTTGAGAATGCTGTGGTAACCGACGAAGTGATCACCGGTATGTTTCTAATCAACTCAATACCTGCTCACGTATTGTTTGATTGTGGTGCCAATAGGTGTTTTATGTCCCTAGATTTCTGTGCTAAGTTGAATTTACCAGCTACTGTGTTACCCAAGCCGGTTAGTGTAGAAGTAGCCGATGGTAAGACCACACCCGTCACAACCTATGTGACTGGGGTTTGTATAGAGATCGAAGGGAAGTCTTTCCCGGTGACTTGTTTAGTGTTACCTATTCCTAGCTTTGATGTAGTACTAGGAATGGATTGGTTGAGCTCGCTTAGGGTTAATATTAACTGCAATAGAAAAATGATTACCTTTCGTTCGACCGATGGAACCCGTGTTGTGGCCCGAGGGGAGCGAAGCGGGTATAATCTTCCGTTGATAACCATGATGAAAGCGAAAAAGTCGATGGAAAAGGGTTGTGAATCATTTCTTGCATATGTAATTGATGTGAAGAAAGAAAAGAAAATAGTGGCTGATATTCTGGTAGTATCAGAATTTTCCGAAGTGTTCCCAGATGAGTTACCAGGTCTGCCGCCGGTAAGGGAAGTCGAATATAAGATTGAGTTGGTTCCTGGAACAACTCCAGTTGCTAAAGCTCCATACCGATTAGCACCGTCTGAAGTCCGTGAAATGATGTCACAGATTCAAGAACTATTAGATCGTGGGTTTATCCGACCGAGTTCTTCACCGTGGGGTGCTCCGGTATTGTTTGTTAAAAAGAAAGATGGGTCAATGCGTATGATTATCGTGAATTGAACAAAAGAACAGTGAAGAATAAGTATCCGTTACCTCGAATAGACGATTTGTTCGATCAGTTACAGGGTGCTTCATTATTTTCTAAGATAGACTTACGATCCGGATATCATCAGGTTCGTGTTGCTGAATCAGATATACCGAAAATAGCGTTCAGAACAAGGTATGGTCATTATGAATTTCTTGTCATGCCGTTTGGGTTGACGAATGCGCCAGCAATCGTCATGGATCTAATGAATAGAGTGTGTCGTCCGTTCTTAGATAAGTTTGTGATTGTGTTTATAGACGATATACTAGTGTATTCAAAGACCGAAAGTGAACATGCTGAACATCTGAGACAGGTTTTGAACTTGTTGAAACGTGAACAACTATTTGCAAAATTTTCAAAGTGTGAATTTTGGTTACGTGAAGTGCAGTTTTTGGGTCATGTGATTTGTGCCGAGGGTATAAAAGTTGATCCGACAAAGATAGAAGCGGTAATGAATTGGAATTCTCCGAAGACTCCGACTGAGATTAAGAGTTTTATGGGATTAGCCGGTTATTATCGCAGATTTATCAAGGATTTCTCGAAAATAGTGGGTCCGTTGACTAAGTTGACTCGTAAAGATGTAGCCTTTCGATGGACTGATGAACAGGAAAAGGCTTTTCAGATTTTGAAACAGCTACTGTGTCAGGCACCAGTATTAGCTTTACCAGAAGGTTCAGACGACTTCGTGGTATATTGTGATGCGTCATTTGCTGGGTTGGGTTGTGTATTAATGCAAAGAGATAAAGTAATCGCTTACGCCTCGCGACAGTTGAAAGTTCATGAGAAAAATTATCCAGTGCATGATCTTGAAATGGCTGCAGTATGAAACTGTGGAGACACTATTTGTATGGAATCCTCTATGTTATATGAAATGTCCCATTCTTATTGATTAAAAACGTTCCATATTAATTGATTTCGTTGCGAGGTTTTGACCTCTATATGAGACGTTTTTCAAAGACTGCATTCATTTTTAAAACAAACCATAACCTTTATTTCATAAATAAAGGTTTAAAAAGCTTTACGTAGATTATCAAATAATGATAATCTAAAATATCCTGTTTACACACGACCATTACATAATGGTTTACAATACAAATATGTTACATCAAAATCAGTTTCTTGAATGCAGTTTTTACACAATATCATACAAACATGGACTCCAAATCTTGTCCTTATTTTAGTATGCAACAACGGAAGCTCTTAGTATTCACCTGAGAATAAACATGCTTTAAACGTCAACAAAAATGTTGGTGAGTTATAGGTTTAACCTATATATATCAAATCGTAACAATAGACCACAAGATTTCATATTTCAATACACATCCCATTCATAGAGATAAAAATCATTCATATGGTGAACACCTGGTAACCGACATTCACAAGATGCATATATAAGAATATCCCCATCATTCCGGGACACCCTTCGGATATGATATAAATTTCGAAGTACTAAAGCATCCGGTACTTTGGATGGGGTTTGTTAGGCCCAATAGATCTATCTTTAGGATTCGCGTCAATTAGGGTGTCTGTTCCCTAATTCTTAGATTACCAGACTTAATAAAAAGGGGCATATTCGATTTCGATAATTCAACCATAGAATGTAGTTTCACGTACTTGTGTCTATTTTGTAAATCATTTATAAAACCTGCATGTATTCTCATCCCAAAAATATTAGATTTTAAAAGTGGGACTATAACTCACTTTCACAGATTTTTACTTCGTCGGGAAGTAAGACTTGGCCACTGGTTGATTCACGAACCTATAACAATATATACATATATATCAAAGTATGTTCAAAATATATTTACAACACTTTTAATATATTTTGATGTTTTAAGTTTATTAAGTCAGCTGTCCTCGTTAGTAACCTACAACTAGTTGTCCACAGTTAGATGTACAGAAATAAATCGATAAATATTCTCTTAAATCAATCCACGACCCAGTGTATACGTATCTCAGTATTGATCATAACTCAAACTATATATATTTTGGAATCAACCTCAACCCTGTATAGCTAACTCCAACATTCACATATAGAGTGTCTATGGTTGTTCCGAAATATATATAGATGTGTCGACATGATAGGTCGAAACATTGTATACGTGTCTATGGCATCTTAAGATTACATAATATACAATATAAGTTGATTAAGTTATGGTTGGAATAGATTTGTTACCAATTTTCACGTAGCTAAAATGAGAAAAATTATCCAATCTTGTTTTACCCATAGCTTCTTCATTTTAAATCCGTTTTGAGTGAATCAAATTGCTATGGTTTCATATTGAACTCTATTTTATGAATCTAAACCTAAAAAGTATAAGTTTATAGTCGGAAAAATAAGTTACAAGTCGTTTTTGTAAAGGTAGTCATTTCAGTCGAAAGAACGACGTCTAGATGACCATTTTAGAAAACATACTTCCACTTTGAGTTTAACCATAATTTTTGGATATAGTTTCATGTTCATAATAAAAATCATTTTCCCTGAATAACAACTTTTAAATCAAAGTTTATCATAGTTTTTAATTAACTAACCCAAAACAGCCCGCGGTGTTACTACGACGGCGTAAATCCGGTTTTACGGTGTTTTTCGTGTTTCCAGGTTTTAAATCATTAAGTTAGCATATCATATAGATATAGAACATGTGTTTAGTTGATTTTAAAAGTCAAGTTAGAAGGATTAACTTTTATGTGCGAACAATTTTAGAATTAACTAAACTATGTTCTAGTGATTACAAGTTTAAACCTTCGAATAAGATAGCTTTATATGTATGAATCGAATGATGTTATGAACATCATTACTACCTCAAGTTCCTTGGATAAACCTACTAGAAATGAGAAAAATAGATCTAGCTTCAAAGGATCCTTGGATGGCTTGAAAGTTCTTGAAGCAGAATCATGACACGAAAACAATTTCAAGTAAGATTTCCACTCGAAATAAGATTGTTATAGTTATAGAAATTGAATTAAAGTTTGAATATGATTATTACCTTGTATTAGAAATATAACCTACTGTAAGTAACAAAGGTTTCTTGATCTTGGATGATTACTTGGAATGGATTTAGAAAACTTGGAAGTAAACTTGCAATCTTGGAAGTATTCTTGATTTTATGAAACTAGAACTTTTGGAATTTATGAAGAACACTTAGAACTTGAAGATAGAACTTGAGAGAGATCAATTAGATGAAGAAAATTGAAGAATGAAAGTTTTTGTAGGTGTTTTTGGTCATTGGTGTATGGATTAGATATAAAGGATATGTAATTTTGTTTTCATGTAAATAAGTCATGAATGATTAGTCATATTTTTGTAATTTTATGAGATATTTCATGCTAGTTGCCAAATAATGGTTCCCACATATGTTAGGTGACTCACATGGGCTGCTAAGATCTGATCATTGGAGTGTATATACCAATAGTACATACATCTAAAAGTTGTGTATTGTACGAGTACGAATACGGGTGCATACGAGTAGAATTGTTGATGAAACTGAACGAGGATGTAATTGTAAGCATTTTTGTTAAGTAGAAGTATTTTGATAAGTGTCTTGAAGTCTTTCAAAAGTGTATGAATACATATTAAAACACTACATGTATATACATTTTAACTGATTCGTTAAGTCATCGTTAGTCGTTACATGTAAATGTTGTTTTGAAACCTTTAGGTTAACGATCTTGTTAAATATTGTTAACACATTGTTTATTATAACAAATGAGGTGTTAAATTGTTATATTATCATGATATTATGATATATAATATATATTAGTATGATATATATACAGTTAAATGTCGTTACAACGATAATCGTTACATATATGTCTCGTTTCGAAATCATTAAGTTAGTAGTCTTATTTTTACATATGTATTTCTTTGTTAATACACTTAATAATATATTTACTTATCATTTAACATAATTAACCAAGTGTATCAATATCTTAATATGATTCATATGTACCTAGTAAGACGTTGTTATAACGATAATATATATCGTTTTCGAGTTTCTTAATTTAATAGTCTCATTTTTATGTATATAACTCATTGTTAAAATACCTAATGAGATACATACTTATAATAAAATCATGTTAACTATATATATAACCATATATATGTCATCGTATAGTTTTTACAAGTTTTAACGTTCGTGAATCACCGGTCAACTTGGGTGGTCAATTGTCTATATGAAACCTATTTCAATTATTCAAGTCTTAACAAATTTGATTGCTTAACATGTTGGAAACACTTAATCATGTAAATAACAATTTCATTTAATATATATATAAACATAGAAAAGTTCGGGTCACTACAGTACCTACCCGTTAAATAAATTTCGTCCCGAAATTTTAAGCAGTTGGAGGTGTTGACGTATCTTCTGGAAATAAATGCGGGTATTTCTTCTTCATCTGATCTTCACGCTCCCAGGTGAACTCGGGTCCTCTACGAGCATTCCATCGAACCTTAACAATCGGTATCTTGTTTTGTTTAAGTCTCTTAACCTCACGATCCATTATTTCGACGGGTTCTTCAATGAATTGAAGTTTTTCATTGATTTGGATTTCGTCCAACGGAATAGTGAGATCTTCTTTAGCAAAACATTTCTTCAAATTTGAGACGTGGAAAGTGTTATGTACAGCCGCGAGTTGTTGAGGTAATTCAAGTCGGTAAGCTACTGGTCCGACACGATCAATAATCTTGAATGCTCCAATGTACCTTGGATTTAGTTTCCCCCATTTACCAAATCGAACAACGCCTTTCCAAGGTGAAACTTTAAGCATGACCATTTCTCCAATTTCAAACTCTATATCTTTTCTTTTACTGTCAGCGTAGCTCTTTTGTCAACTCTGGGCGGTTTTCAATCTTTGTTGAATTTGGATGATTTTCTCGGTAGTTTCTTGTATTATCTCCGGACCCGTAATCTGTCTATCCCCAACTTCACTCCAAAAAATCGGAGACCTGCACTTTCTACCATAAAGTGCTTCAAACGGCGCCATCTCAATGCTTGAATGGTAGCTGTTGTTGTAGGAAAATTCTGCTAACGGTAGATGTCGATCCCAACTGTTTCCGAAATCAATAACACAAGCTCGTAGCATGTCTTCAAGCGTTTGTATTGTCCTTTCGCTCTGCCCATCAGTTTGTGGATGATAGGCAGTACTCATGTCTAGAAGAGTTCCCAATGCTTGCTGTAATGTCTGCCAGAATCTTGAAATAAATCTGCCATCCCTATCAGAGATAATAGAGATTGGTATTCCATGTCTGGAGATGACTTCCTTCAAATACAGTCGTGCTAACTTCTCCATCTTGTCATCTTCTCTTATTGGCAGGAAGTGTGCTGACTTGGTGAGACGATCAACTATTACCCAAATAGTATCATAACTATTTGCAGTCCTTGGCAATTTAGTAATGAAATCCATGGTAATGTTTTCCCATTTCCATTTCGGGATTTCAGGTTGTTGTAGTAGACCTGATGGTTTCTGATGTTCAGCTTTGACCTTAGAACACGTCAAACATTCTCCTACATATTTAGCAATATCGGCTTTCATACCTGGCCACTAAAAATGTTTCTTAAGATCCTTGTACATCTTCCCCGTTCCAGGATGTATTGAGTATCTGGTTTTATGAGCTTCTCTAAGTACCATTTCTCTCATATCTCCAAATTTTGGTACCCAAATTCTTTCAGCACTATACCGGGTTCCGTCTTCCCGAATATTAAGATATTTCTCCGATCCTTTGGGTATTTCATCCTTTAAATTTCCCTCTTTTAAAACTCCTTGTTGCGCCTCCTTTATTTGAGTAGTAAGGTTAGTGTGAATCATTATATTCATAGATTTTACTCGAATGGGTTCTCTGTCCTTTCTGCTCAAGGCGTCGGCTACCACATTTGCCTTCCCCGGGTGGTAACGAATCTCAAAGTCGTAATCATTCAACAATTCAATCCACCTACGCTGCCTCATATTCAGTTGTTTCTGATTAAATATATGTTGAAGACTTTTGTGGTCGGTATATATAATACTTTTGACCCCATATAAGTAGTGCCTCCAAGTCTTTAATGCAAAAACAACCGCGCCTAATTCCAAATCATGCGTCGTATAATTTTGCTCGTGAATCTTCAATTGTCTAGACGCATAAGCAATCACCTTCGTCCGTTGCATTAATACACAACCGAGACCTTGCTTTGATGCGTCACAATAAATCACAAAATCATCATTCCCTTCAGGCAATGACAATATAGGTGCCGTAGTTAGCTTTTTCTTCAATAATTGAAACGCCTTCTCTTGTTCATCCTTCCATTCAAATTTCTTCCCTTTATGCGTTAATACAGTCAAGGGTTTTGCTATTTTGGAGAAATCTTGGATGAATCTTCTGTAGTAACCAGCCAATCCTAAAAATTAACGTATATGCTTCGGAGTTTTTGGGGTTTCCCACTTTTCAACGGTTTCGATCTTTGCCGGGTCCACCTGGATACCTTCTTTGTTCACTATGTGACCGAGGAATTGAACTTCTTCCAACCAAAATGCACACTTTGAAAACTTAGCGTACAGTTTTTCTTTCCTCAATACTTCTAGCACTTTTCTCAAATGTTCTTCGTGCTCTTGATCATTCTTTGAGTAAATAAGTATGTCATCGATGAAAACAATGACAAACTTGTCAAGATATGGCCCACACACTCGGTTCATAAGGTCCATGAACACAGCTGGTGCGTTAGTCAATCCAAACAGCATAACCATAAACTCGTAATGACCATAACGCGTCCTAAAAGCAGTTTTTGGAATATCATCCTCCTTTATTCGCATTTGATGATATCCAGAACGTAAATCGATCTTCGAATAAACCGAAGAGCCTTGTAGTTGATCAAATAAGTCGTCAATTCTCGGCAGTGGATAACGGTTTTTGATTGTAAGTTTGTTCAACTCTCTGTAGTCAATACACAACCTACATGTACCATCTTTCTTCTTGACAAACAAAACAGGAGCTCCCCACGGTGATGTGCTTGGTCGAATGAAACCACGCTCTAAAAGTTCTGGTAATTGGCTTTGAAGTTCTTTCATCTCGCTGGGTGCGAGTCTGTAAGGAGCACGAGCTATTGCTGGTACAAGATCTATTTGAAATTCAACGGATCGATGTGGGGGTAATCCCGGTAATTCTTTCAGAAATACATCGGGAAATTCTTTTGCGACGGAAACATCATTGATGCTCTTTTCTTCAGTTTGTACTTTCTCGACGTGTGCTAGAACAGCATAGCAACCTTTTCTTATTAGTTTTTGTGCCTTGAAATTACTAATAAGATGTAGCTTCGTGTTGCCCTTTTCTCCGTACACCATTAAGGGTTTTCCTTTTTCTCGTATAATGCGAATTACATTTTTGTAACAAACGATCTCTGCTTTCACTTCTTTCAACCAGTCCATACCGATTATCACATCAAAACTCCCTAACTCTACTGGTATCAAGTCAATCTTAAATATTTCGCTACCTAGTTTAATTTCTCGATTCCGACATATATTATCTGCTGAAATTAATTTACCGTTTGCTAATTCGAGTAAAAATTTACTATCCAGCGGCGTCAATGGACAACTTAATTTAGCACAAAAATCTCTACTCATATAGCTTCTATCCACACCCGAATCAAATAAAACGTAAGCAGATTTATTGTCAATAAGAAACGTACCCGTAACAAGCTCCGGGTCTTCCTGTGCCTCTGCCGCATTAATATTGAAAACTCTTCCGCGGCCTTGTCCATTTGTGTTCTTCTGGTTCGGGAAATTTCTAATAATGTGGCCCGGTTTTCAACATTTATAACAAACTACATTGGCATAACTTGCTCCGACACTACTTGCTCCGCCATTACTCGTTTCGACACCATTTGTTCCTTTCGTTCTGTTAACCCCTGGTCCATAGACCTCACACTTCGCCGCGCTATGACCATTTCTTTTACACTTGTTGTAAAATTTGGTGCAGAACCCCGAGTGATACATTTCACACCTTTGGCATAGCTGCTTCTGATTGTTGTTGTTGTTGTTGCGGTTGTTATTGTTGTTGAGATGATTGTTGTAGTTGCTGCTGCTGTTGTTGTTGTTGTTGTTGTTGTTGGGCCGTTTGTTGTAGTTGCGATTGATGTTGCGATTGTTGGGATAATTGTTGCGATTATTGTTGTAATTGCTGTTGTTGTTGTATTGGTGATTCTTATCACCGTTTTCCTCCCACTTTCTTTTGACTTGCTTCACATTGGCCTCTTCAGCCGTCTGTTCTTTAATTCTTTCCTCAATCTGGTTTACTAGTTTGTGAGCCATTCTACATGCCTGTTGTATGGAGGCGGGCTCGTGTGAACTTATATCTTCTTGGATTCTTTCCGGTAATCCTTTCACAAACGCGTCGATCTTCTCTTCCTCATCTTCGAACGCTCCCGGACACAATAGGCACAACTCTGTGAATCGTCTTTCGTACGTGGTAATATCAAATCCTTGGGTTCGTAACCCTCTAAGTTCTGTCTTGAGCTTATTGACCTCGTTTCTGGGACGGTACTTCTCGTTCATCAAGTGCTTGAATGCTGACCACGGTAGTGCGTAAGCATCATCTTGTCCCACTTGCTCTAGATAGGTATTCCACCATGTTAACGCAGAACCTGTGAAGGTATGCGTAGCGTACTTCACTTTGTCCTCTTCAGTACACTTACTTATGGCAAACACCGATTCGACCTTCTCGGTCCACCGTTTCAATCCGATCGGTCCTTCGGTTCCATCAAATTCTAAAGGTTTGCAGGCAGTGAATTCTTTGTAGGTGCATCCTACACGATTTCCTGTACTGCTAGATCCAAGGTTATTGTTGGTATGTAGCACAGCCTGTACTGCGGCTATGTTTGAAGCTAGAAAAGTACGGAATTCCTCTTCATTCATATTCACGGTGTGTCGAGTAGTCGGTGCCATTTCCTTTAAAATAGTCAAATGGAACAAGTTAATCATACAGAATATTAAGAGTAGTTAATAGTATTTCGTAGCATAATATGAACTCATTTATAAAAGCTTTTTCTTCATATTAGCGTTTTATAAGTTTAAATTCGGGTAGTACCTACCCGTTAAGTTCATACTTAGTAGCTAACATACCATTTCAACTACTACAATTCTATATGAAAAACTAATCACAAAAAAATATATATCATATTCAAACCTTTATACAATAACTTGCAAACTTACAATACCGCTATTTTACATATATCATGAAATATATCACATAAAACTTTGATACAAAGTAGTTGCGAAGATAATTCTAGTTAATAAATAAGGCGTTCAGCAAAGGCAACAAAGACACGTAATTCATACGTCCAGAAACAAGTCATGCATTCTGGTTTTACTAATACCACTTCCCATCATTGGTCTTGTGGAACGTAACCGTTGTGACCGATAGTATGACAACGTGTTGTAACGTCGTCAAAAGGACGAAGGTTACGTAATGACCAATAGTCTCGTAATAACCTAAAAACCTCATTTCTTACCCCAATTACCGACTACGTTACTTGTGGGAACGTTTTGTTTAATAGTTGTAGCCCGATGTTCTTTTTCTCACTTTGGTGAGAAGCGAACATTACTAACCCGTAAGCATAACATGTTTCTTTATGTTGCATGTTAGCCGCTTTTTCTAAATCATGAAGTCCTATATTCGGATACATTGAGTCAAAATAATTTCTTAACCCGTTGCGTAAAATAGCATTTGGGTTCCCCGCAATATATGCGTCAAAGTAAACACATCGTAACTTATGGGTTTCCCAATGTGATATCCCCCATTTTTCAAACGAAAGTCTCTTATAAACCAAGACATTCTTGGAACGTTCTTCGAATGTCTTACAAACTGATTTCGCCGTAAATAGTTGTGCCGAAGAATTCTGACCGACTCTAGACAAGAATTCATCAATCATGTCTCCGGGTAGGTCTCTTAAAATATTGGGTTGTCTATCCATTTTGTGTTTTTATACTGTAAAATAGACAAGAGTTAGATTCATAAAAAAAATACTTATCAATACAAGCAATTTTTACATATATCATAAAGCATAAGCACACTATATTACATATATTACACAACACGAATACAACTATCTTATTCTGGCTCGCTCATTTCTTCTTCTTCGGTTTTGGTTCGTTTTGCCAAGTTTCTAGGGATATATGATGTTCCCCTAATACGAGCTGTCATTTTCCACAATGGTTTAGAAAAACCTGGTGGTTTAGAGGTTCCCGGGTCATTGTTACAACTTAAGGACTTCGGGGGTTGACGATACATATAAAGTTCATCGGGGTTGGAATTAGATTTCTCTATTTTTATGCCCTTTCCCTTATTATTTTCTTTTACCTTTTTAAATTCAGATGGGGTAATTTCTATAACATCATCGGAATTCTCGTCGGAATCCGATTCATCGGAGAATTGGTAATCCTCCCAATATTTTGCTTCCTTGGCGGAAACACCATTGACCATAATTAACCTTGGTCGGTTGGTTGAGGATTTTCTTTTACTTAACCATTTTATTATTTCCCCCACCGGTTCTATTTCCTCCTCCGGTTCCTCCTCTTACGGTTCTGATTCTTCTTCCGGTTCCGATTCTTCTTCCAGTTCCTCTTCGGGAACTTGTGAATCAGTCCACGAATCATTCCAATTTACATTTGACTCTTCATTATTATTAGGTGAGTCAATGGGACTTGTATTAGAGGTAGACATCTATCACATAATATCAAACACGTTAATAGATTAATATATCACATAATATTCACATGTTAAAAATATATAGTTTCCAACAAAATTTGTTAAGCAATCATTTTTCAAGTAAACACGGTCGAAGTCCAGACTCACTAATGCATCCTAACAAACTCGATAAGACACACTAATGTAAAATTCTGGTTCTCTAAGACCAACGCTCAGATACCAACTGAAATGTCCCGTTCTTATTGATTAAAAACGTTCCATATTAATTGATTTCGTTGCGAGGTTTTGACCTCTATATGAGACGTTTTTCAAAGACTGC
The DNA here is from genome assembly GCF_046630445.1 of Rutidosis leptorrhynchoides. NCBI lineage: Eukaryota > Viridiplantae > Streptophyta > Magnoliopsida > Asterales > Asteraceae > Rutidosis > Rutidosis leptorrhynchoides. Next base: position 617,745,627 of record NC_092333.1, on the reverse strand, counting down.
ATTCATTTTTAAAACAAACCATAACCTTTATTTCATAAATAAAGGTTTAAAAAGCTTTACGTAGATTATCAAATAATGATAATCTAAAATATCCTGTTTACACACGACCATTACATAATGGTTTACAATACAAATATGTTACATCGAAATCAGTTTCTTGAATGTAGTTTTTACACAATATCATACAAACATGGACTCCAAATATTGTCCTTATTTTAGTATGCAACAGCGGAAGCTCTTAGTATTCACCTGAGAATAAACATGCTTTAAACGTCAACAAAAATGTTGGTGAGTTATAGGTTTAACCTATATATATCAAATCGTAACAATAGACCACAAGATTTCATATTTCAATACACATCCCATACATAGAGATAAAAATCATTCATATGGTGAACACCTGGTAACCAACATTAACAAGATGCATATATAAGAATATCCCCATCATTCCGGGACACCCTTCGGATATGATATAAATTTCGAAGTACTAAAGCATCCGGTACTTGGGATGGGGTTTGTTAGGCCCAATAGATCTATCTTTAGGATTCGCGTCAATTAGGGTGTCTATTCCCTAATTCTTAGATTACCAAACTTAATAAAAAGGGGCATATTCGATTTTGATAATTCAACCATAGAATGTAGTTTCACGTACTTGTGTCTATTTTGTAAATCATTTATAAAACCTGCATGTATTCTCATCTCAAAAATATTAGATTTTAAAAGTGGGACTATAACTCACTTTCATAGATTTTTACTTCGTCGGGATGTAAGACTTGGCCACTGGTTGATTCACGAACCTATAATAATATATACATATATATCAAAGTATGTTCAAAATATATTTACAACACTTTTAATATATTTTGATGTTTTAAGTTTATTAAGTCAGCTGTCCTCGTTAGTAACCTACAACTAGTTGTCCACAGTTAGATGTACAGAAATAAATCGATAAATATTATCTTGAATCAATCCACGACCCAGTGTATACGTATCTCAGTATTGATCACAACTCAAACTATATATATTTTGGAATCAACCTCAACCCTGTATAGCTAACTCCAACATTCACATATAAAGTGTCTATGGTTGTTCCGAAATATATATAGATGTGTCGACATGATAGGTTGAAACATTGTATACGTGTCTATGGTATCTCAAGATTACATAATATACAATACAAGTTGATTAAGTTATGGTTGGAATAGATTTGTTACCAATTTTCACGTAGCTAAAATGAGAAATATTATCCAATCTTGTTTTACCCATAACTTCTTCATTTTAAATCCGTTTTGAGTGAATCAAATTGCTATGGTTTCATATTGAACTCTATTTTATGAATCTAAATAGAAAGAGTATAGGTTTATAGTCGGAAAAATAAGTTACAAGTCGTTTTTGTAAAGGTAGTCATTTCAGTCGAAAGAACGACGTCTAGATGACCATTTTAGAAAACATACTTCCACTTTGAGTTTAACCATAATTTTTGGATATAGTTTCATGTTCATAATAAAAATCATTTTCCCAGAATAACAACTTTTAAATCAAAGTTTATCATAGTTTTTAATTAACTAACCCAAAACAGCCCGCGGTGTTACTACGACGGCGTAAATCCGATTTTAAGGTGTTTTCCGTGTTTCCAGGTTTTAAATCATTAAGTTAGCATATCATATAGATATAGAACATGTGTTTAGTTGATTTTAAAAGTCAAGTTAGAAGGATTAACTTTTATTTGCGAACAAGTTTAGAATTAACTAAACTATGTTCTAGTGATTACAAGTTTAAACCTTCGAATAAGATAGCTTTATATGTATGAATTGAATGATGTTATGAACATCATTACTACCTCAAATTCCTTGGATAAACCTACTGGAAATGAGAAAAATAGATCTAGCTTCAAAGGATCCTTGGATGGCTGGAAAGTTCTTGAAGCAGAATCATGACACGAAAACAATTTCAAGTAAGATTTCCACTCGAAATAAGATTGTTATAGTTATAGAAATTGAATTAAAGTTTGAATATGATTATTACCTTGTATTAGAAAGATAACCTACTGTAAGTAACAAAGGTTTCTTGATCTTGGATGATTACTTGGAATGGATTTAGAAAACTTGGAAGTAAACTTGCAATCTTGGAAGTATTCTTGATTTTATGAAACTAGAACTTTTGGAATTTATGAAGAACACTTAGAACTTGAAGATAGAACTTGAGAGAGATCAATTAGATGAAGAAAATTGAAGAATGAAAGTGTTTGTAGGTGTTTTTGGTCGTTGGTGTATGGATTAGATATAAAGGATATGTAATTTTGTTTTCATGTAAATAAGTCATGAATGATTACTCATATTTTTGTAATTTTATGAGATATTTCATGCTAGTTTCCAAATGATGGTTTCCACATGTGTTAGGTGACTCACATGGACTGCTAAGAGCTGATCATTGGAATGTATATACCAATAGTACATACATCTAAAAGCTGTGTATTGTACGAGTACGAATACGGGTGCATACGAGTAGAATTGTTGATGAAACTGAACGAGGATGTAATTGTAAGCATTTTTGTTAAGTAGAAGTATTTTGATAAGTGTCTTGAAGTCTTTCAAAAGTGTATGAATACATATTAAAACACTACATGTATATACATTTTAACTGAGTCGTTAAGTCATCGTTAGTCGTTACATGTAAATGTTGTTTTGAAACCTTTAGGTTAACGATCTTATTAAATGTTGTTAACCCATTGTTTATTATAACAAATGAGATGTTAAATTGTTATATTATCATGATATTATGATATATAATATATCTTAGTATGATATATATACAGTTAAATATCGTTACAACGATAATCGTTACATACATGTCTTGTTTCGAAATCATTAAGTTAGTAGTCTTATTTTTACATATGTATTTCATTGTTAATACACTTAATAATATATTTACTAATCATTTAACATAATTAACCAAGTGTATCAATATCTTAATATGATTCATATGTACCTAGTAAGACGTTGTTATAACGATAATATATATCGTTTTCGAGTTTCTTAATTTAATAGTCTCATTTTTATGTATATAACTCATTGTTAAAATACCTAATGAGATACATACTTATAATAAAATCATGTTAACTATATATATAACCATATATATGTCATCGTATAGTTTTTACAAGTTTTAACGTTCGTGAATCACCGGTCAACTTGGGTGGTCAATTGTCTATATGAAACCTATTTCAATTAATCAAGTCTTAACAAGTTTGATTGCTTAACATGTTGAAAACACTTAATCATGTAAATAAAAATTTCATTTAATATATATATAAACATGGAAAAGTTCGGGTCACTACATTATATGTACAGATCACAAGAGTTTGCAGTATATCTTCTCACAGAAAGAATTGAATATGCGTCAGAGACGATGGCAAGAGTTGATCAAAGATTACGATTGTGAAATTAAATACCATCCGGGTAAGGCAAATGTGGTTGCAGATGCGCTAAGTCGTAAAAAGTCAAGTGAAAATGTGAAATTTCTTCGTTTGAATATAACTTCAGATTTGATTAACAGCTTAAAAACCATTCAGGCCTGTGCTTTAGAGGACGGACATATTAAATCTGAACAAATGACCAAACGAAAAGTGGACTTAATTGATGACTCACGTGGACTAAAGACCTTAAACAATCGTGTTTGGGTGCCTAAGCTTGGAGATTTGAGGGATTTAATCATGACGGAAGCTCACAAATCCAGATTGACAGTACATCCGAGTAGTAATAAGATGTATCATGATTTGAAAACAGTGTATTGGTGGCCAACAATAAAATCAGATATCGCCCGTTATGTCGAAAAGTGTCATATATGTGCTCAAGTGAAGGCAGAACATCAAAAACCTTATGGTTCGTTACGTCAGTTACAGATTCCAGAGTGAAAATGGGAACATATAACGATGGATTTTGTGACCAAATTACCTCGAACTCAGAAAAGACATGATATGATTTGGGTAATAGTGGATCGTCTAACTAAAAGTGCTCATTTTCTTGCTACTCGTGAGATAGCTTCGTTAAGTGAGTTAGCCGAATTGTATGTGAAAGAAATAGTTAGTCATCATGGTGTGCCGTTATCGATCATTTCAGACAGAGATTCCAGATTTGTGTCAAATTTTTGGAATAGTCTTCAACAGAATCTGGGTACACGTGTGAATTTAAGTACAACTTATCATCCTCAGACAGACGAACAGAGTGAAAGAACGATACAGACTTTGAAGGATATGTTAAGGGCTTGTGTGTTAGAATACGGTGGTTCGTGGGATACACATTTTTCGTTGGTCGAATTCGCGTATAATAATTCATATCATTCGAGTATAGGGATGCCACCCTATGAAATGTTATACGGTCGTCGTTGCAGAACTCTGACTTGTTGGTTAGAAGCCGGGGAGAAACAGTTTGCAGGTCCCGAAATTGTTCAAATGACAGCCGAAAAAGTTGCAATTGCGAGAGAAAAGTTGAAAGCCGCTAGAGATAGGCAGAAAATGTATGCTGATCCGCGTAGACGTCCGGTAACCTTTAATGTGGGTGAACGAGTGTATCTAAAAGTTTCGCCATGGAAATGGGTTATCAGATTCGGTAAACGTGGTAAGTTAGCACTGAGATTTATTGGTCCGTTTCTGATCAGTGAAGTGTTGAATGATCAGACTGTGGTGTTAGATCTTCCGCCAGAGTTAGCTGGTATTCATAATACATTCAACGTATGTTATCTTCGTAAGTGTAAAGTCGACGATGAAACACAACTTCTTCCTTTAGAAGATTTAAGGGTCGATTTGAATAAGAAATTGGTGAAAGAGCCGGTCCGTGTGGTTGACCAAAAGGTGACTAAGCTGAGAAAGAAAGAGATTCCGATGGTGTTGATTGAGTGGAAACACAGTTTGGGTTCTAACTTTACGTGGGAGACAGAAGAGTTGATGAGAAATCGCTACCCTCGTTTGTTTGACCAAGACCAGATTCCGAGGACGGAATCTTCTTAAGGGGGTAGATTTGTAATAGACTGAAACCCGGGCTAGTTGTAAGTTGCCTATTTTTCCCTTAGGGTTTGTGCTTAGTCTTAAGTGCTTTTATTTTAATTATTTTATTAGTGTTTTATTATAATTGTGTTGTGACCAGTTTGTGACAAGGGTCCCAGAACAGGTTGGTTTATTTAATTTGGACTCCGTTAGGACCGCCTAAGGAGATACGAAAGGTTATCAGATAAGATAACTGATAAATACCCGTGTGTTGTGGGGTATGGGTTTTAATACCCATTTAAGAGTGTAAACTGCTTCTTTATTTCCATTTCTAGATTTTTCTCAAAATTTGCTCGTACCTAACTTCATCTCCTACACAAACCCTAGTTTAATTCAAGATTAGAAATTGGATCTAGTAGCATAAGTGACTAATTTATTGTATCCTTGTGATCATCTAATCAGGTTTGTTTACTTGAATCCTTGCTTTGATTCTTGATTAAATACGTTTTGTGTTCTTGAATAAAAAGTGTGATTTTAAGCTTGAATCTTCATGTTTGGTGTTTGTTATGCTTAATTAATGTTAGAAATAGGTTGTATATATGTTTAGTAACTTTCTTGTGCTTAAAATTTGGTTAAAAACACTTAGAAATCGAGTTTTTGGGGAAAAAATCACAAACTCAGTGAACTTGTTCGAAACCCAGTTTGCTACAGTACCGAGTTGCTACAGTGTCACTATTTGCTACAGTACCGAGTTGCTACAGTGTCACTATTTGCTACAGTACCGGGTTGCTACAGTGTCACTACTTGCTACAGTACCGAGTTACTACGGTGTCACTATTTGCTACAGTGTCCGAGTTACTACAGTGTCACTATTTACTACAGTGCCGAGTTGCTACAGTGCCCGAGTTGCTACAGTGCCACTATTTGTTACAGTACCTTTTATGAAATTGAAACGGGCGTAACTTTCAAAACGTAACTCCGTTTTTGATGAATAAACTATCGTTAGAATCGTAATAAAGAATACTTTTCAATGGCGAACTTTTAAGAAACTAGATCAAACTGTTTTTGGGCCGGAAAAGGAGTTTTAGTGTGTATGTCGTGTTTTACACGCACCTGTATGCCATTATTGAATGGAGTCATGATGTAGACTCATAAAATTATGAATATATGGTGTTATGACCTAGTTAATCGTATGAAATGATTATATTATTTATTGGATATGTATATTAATTTTATTTGTGTTGTTCTCAGGTTATAAGGACAAGGAGGAAGCTCAGAAATAATAACTGAGCAGTTGTTGGTAATTGGTGAGTGGGTCTATCTCCAGATAGAGTTTAAGTAGCATATCATGCTACTGTGGTTGACTCTTTTACCATGCATAGTGTAGAAATTGCCATGTTAGAATAATATAGTATGCCTGATGTTGTATGTGATTTATGTGTACACTGTGTGAATGGCACCAGTCTAGCCTAGGGAGACTGGGGACTCGAAACCGTGCCTAGGAGAGGTTATAGTCCATATGAGGTCAACCGTGCCTAGGGGAGGTTGGGTCCATAGGCTACTAATTATGGAGTATAGTGTGAACGATGCATCACCTGCTTCTGGATAACTATACTGCAAATTGAGTAGCAGAGACTATCGGTAGATTCAAGTCCGATCAGCTAGGAGTCGTGTGCTCGTACAAGCTTCCGATCCTCGTATTGTCTTATTGTATGCTAGTTGGTAGTTAGCATGTGTTGTTGTTAGTATATAGCTTGTGTGTGGCTTAAGCTATATCTGTTAGATAGATTCCATTCACTTAGCGGTGCGCTAATCCCCCACATAATTACCCCTTGCAGGTTTAGGTACTGCTAGTCGGGATGGGTGCTGATGCAGAAGACATGTTTGACAACCCTACTCTGATGTGGACTTTTGTTTAAATCATGTTTTGTAATAACGTAACACCGTTGTGTGAACTTAAACTTAATTACTCAGATTAATGTAATGACGCGACTTATAGTGTGTTTGTTAATAAAGTCTTTCGCTGTGTTTAAAAAATAAAAATAAAAAAAAAATTAAATTTGCCGGTGTTACACACTACATAAACAATTCATTATGAATTTAGGGGGATCAGGCCTAATTAGTACATTATGAAAGTTTAATGCATGCTGTTGTAAACATATGCATTGTAGCATAACTACAATGGTGTACAATAAAATGATAGAATTTGTTCTTCATAAAATGCTAAAATTTGCTCTTCATACGCCAAGCGCCTAGCGCTGTCCGGCCTGAATAGTTGATTACGGTATAAAAAACTCTTGAACTTCATCATTTCTAAACAATCGATTATGCCTTCTCTGATTTGCTCTGTCCTCTGGCAAATTTGCAAATGTAGAACGTTCCCTAGTTGGGTCTACATACCGTGAATGTATGGCAGCCACTCCGTTAGGAGTTGGAAATCTGATCTCCGTATGAGCAGTGGATGTAATTGCTCCAAACTTTGCCAACGCTGTCCTTCCGAAAAGGACATTAAACCGAGAAGTGCCTTCCAAAATAGTGAAATCAATTGTTTCAATTCTCAGCAATGGGAATGTTCCCATAACAACCTCTAAACGGATTCGCCCCATGGCGTTCATCGGTGTTCCTGTCAACCCTGAAACCCTCAAATTTGTCCGCCTAGCCCTATCCTGTATGTGCCTTGGGAAAGTTCTCAAACAATGCCAATAGATGATGTCAGCTTTGCTGCCTGTATCCATGTAGATACGGCTGATGAACTTGTTTGCAATTTCTGCTGATATGACCACTGGCTGGACGGATAAAGTCCAATTTTGAATTGGTTGGAAAATGATTGGAGCATATCTCCAGCTTTCAACATTGTTGTCTGACTGCTTACCGTCTTCATAGCAACTATCATTGAACCACACCATTTTGATTACCAAGTCTGGAGTTGGTTCATGCTCTCCGTATTGGTTTCTGTTTTCTCTTCCACCATGCTCTTCCCTTCTTCTATTCTCATCTCGACGTCCTCTTCGACCATCATTTTTCTGCCATGCGAATTTATTTTTTGGATCATTTCTTCTGTATTGCTCTCCTGGTAACAAGTGATTTAACTCTCCTGCCTTAATCTTTGCAATGATTTCCCTCATCAAAGACTTGCAATTATCTGTGTCATGACCCCACGCCTCATGAAAGTGACACCATAGTTCACTTCTTGGGTCATCTCTTTCCTCCATAGGTTCATGGAGGATTGAAAGCAGACCGAATAGGTTCAGTAAAAGAATATCTTTAGGAGTTTTGGTTAACGCCATTATCAACGGATGTCTCTCTAAGGGCCTCCTGTTATGGTGAAAATCATTGGGATGATTGTTGCCTCTCCATCCAAGTGCACTAAATCTTCACTGAATCCAAACAGAAAATAAAACCAGATACTAGTTGCGACTCTGGACAGTCAAGTATTTTTTGTGCTTCAAGCGTGTATCTCTTCATGAAATTACTCAAGAATTCATTATGATGCATCGTTATTTCATGTGCATCATGATGTGTCAAAGTGCAGCTACGAAGATTTTTATACTGCATAACAAACTTTGCACGAAGGTCCAAATAACTTTTTATACTTCTTGACGGTAAACTAGCAAACCATTCTCTTGCCATTTTCTGCAACACCATAGAAAACATGTGACAAGCTACTTCATCATCCCAATGCTGCAACCTCATTGCACCTTCAAACATGGTAAGAAAATCTTCAGGATCTGTAGTACCATCATATACTCCAATTGCCGGTATGCCAAGATTTCTGGGTAACGGATAGTTAGCAATTCGATCAATGGAGCACTGAGTGGATTCTGCCATAGCTGGCGGCTTTGTAGCTTGCTCTCCAGTAATTAGAGCAAAAAAATTATCTACAGCCACAACGCGGATGGCGGGTTACGCTAAGCGTTGCTTATACTTTACTGGAGCTGTCTGCTTAAGGATTCCGTTTAAAAGTGATGCTGCTTTCTTCTTAGACATGAACTCCTCTTTCTCATCATTCTCTTCTTCAGAATCATTGCCAATATATCTTAATTCATTATCATCTTCAGAATCATCAATAAGACTGCCCAACTTGTCAAGTATTCTGGATAACTTTTACTTTGATATAGATTGCTTCTTCATGATTTTCTTGTCTTTACCATCCGTCATCCGTCGAAAAGGTGTAAATGATGCACATCGTCGTGGTTGCATCAATGGTCGCTTCTCTGGATTAGGAACGAAATTTGGAAGCCTTTCTGCACTTTTGGTTGTTGTTTCTTCGATTATTGGCCTTTTTCCTGGATTAGTGGCCAAATGTTTAAGCCTTTCTGCGGTTTCAGTTACTGTTTCTTCAATTGTGTCTTCCGGTGGCTGAACATGTGCATCTTCTTCAGGCATTAGCGGATAAGTTGCCACGCTTTCGGTTAACGGATTGTTGAATGTTTCGTGTACGCTCGTGGATGGGGCTTCAGTTGTTTTTGTTCCTTTTCCGTTCCGCATGTTCTTAACATTAGTGGATGACCCCATTATTGATACATATTTCCTTATGAGGTAAGGCTTAGTGTATCAGCACAACACTAGAAGTATCTAGCTAAAAGTGGGGGAATGTTGCCGATTAATGTTTACCCTCGGGAAATAATCCCTGCAGAGCCGGATCACAGATGTAGAAATCTGTGGGGTGGCTTAATCAATATTTGTCCGCTGAGCATTGAGCTACTAGCCGGATGACTTCTAGTGAGAGAAAATACTATGTGAGAGAGAAATGTGAAATCTCTGGTCACAAATTATCAGAGTGTCTGAATGTGTAAAATGACGACCCAAGGGGTCTATTTATAGTGATAGATCCACCGAAATGCTCGGGGACACGTGTCAGATGATGCCGCGCTCTGTTATTCGTGATTCGATATTTGCGCTGAATGTGACGCTCTCCGGTCAGGGCTTAAGCACTAGGCGACCTTCAGGGCTTACGCATGACGGAAGCAGCCTGCACAACGGAGAACGCCGGACGGACAGTTTCACAAAACTGCTATTTCAGGTATTTCTGTTGCTAATTTCATGCGATCATTATACCTTTATGTGTGTATACGATAGGATACATCATTAGATATAAACCAATTAAATAAATAATGAATATATGACATATTAATTTCTAATTTGATGTCAAAAACATGATCTGATTGTTGCAAAAAAAACTGACGTGAATTTAAGGTGAAAAAAGGTCTCATGGCAAGCATTAGAAGTCTTCAAAATTATGGCACACGTGAGGTAAAAGAAAGTCAGGTGAAACAACCCAACCCGTATTCCATACGATAATTTTATTTTTTATAATACACATTTATGCGCCAATTAAATATGTAAACCATTCCATAAGTTCCATTTAAACGTACATCAATTTAAATGTTTACAAAAGGCACGAAAGCCATTAATTAAGTTTAAATCAAGTTTGACCCACTACAAGGATAGTTTATAATCCAAACGACCTCGAGCATGGTTTGAGGCTAAACTACCCAAAACGTTAGGCCAACTTCAAAAGCTAACACCAAAAGCACCCCCGACAACATAAGCGGGAGACCACTAGTCCAAACGTATGCCCTTACCCTTGTCCAAGCCGGAACCTATAAAATGGTAAACAACGAGAGGGTAAGCAAGGCTTAGTGAGTGCAACAATTATACATACATATATATATCCTACTTACTTGCTAACACTTACCAAATCCGCATACATACTAGTTACCTAATTAGCATACCCTTCACATGTATAACGCAAAGTATCACGATAACAAGGCTAGTATAACAATAGCTTATATCACAACAATACAATATGCTAAAACACAAGTATAACGATGATGTTCACAACATCCATAGTACTCAAGATCTCAAGGCTAGCCCAACGAATGGTATCGTCAACATCGAACTTAAATCCCGTTCGCCTATATTAATGTGGTATCGTCAACACCGAACTTTAAACCCACATATGAGTTATCGTCAGCAATGAACTTTAAATCCTCATCAACGTCACTACAATAATCGTATGGCATCATCAACATCGAACTTTAATTCCATACGTGTGAGGTATCGTCAACAACGAACTTTAAACCCTCATCAACAACACAAATATACACTAGGGTATGGTATCGTCAACATCGAACTTTAGCCCATACTCCACAAGCAAATAAATCATATACATGCATATATAATTATTCCACTCACCTTGTCACAAGGATGATGATTTAGCACTTCCGAGCTTCAACGCAATGTACCTAAATCATTAAGTGCACATTCAATTTCACAACTAGTGGGATTAACCACAATACTCCCACTTGAGCATTTAATGACCCAATTTACATTAAATGACTCAACTACACACAACCGCCCACAAATGGCCAAGACTCGACTTTAATCACTAAGACTAGTGAATTAAAGTCTATTAACTTCAATTAACACAAAACTTAGGGTAATCCAAACCCATTTCATCTAATTAGGTCAACTAGTACATTTTGACCCATTTTATATTTCTTAGATTCACAATCAAGTCAAACTTACCCATTTACACTTCTTTCATAAATCTTAAAGTGCATTAGTGACTAACAACACCATTTGGCACTTACAACTCCAAATCACAAGGCCAAAACCCCTAGATTGTGGCTATTAGGGTTTCATTACAACAACATAACCCAAACTCACTCATTTTACCACCAAATGGGTCTTACAAATCTCTAGTACCCAAAACCCTAGTCATTAACCAATTAAAACTCAAAACTTAGAGTTAGAACTTAGCGAGACTATCAACGCGTAGCTAGAGAGACAAGGAACAACTTTAAATCTCGCTCCAAAGATTAACCCTCAATCCTTCACTCTCAAATCTCACTTATAATTCAAATGGGTTTTAAGTTTTGGGAGAGAAAATGGAGAGAAAAGAGAAAAAGAAATGAATTAAATGAATATGTGGTGGAGAGTTAATGCTCCCATCAGATCCACATGTCAATTTACTATTTTGCCCCTTAAAACCCCTCAAAAAGATCTAAGTTCGGAATCGGTCCAGCAGAATTGCCGCGGCGCGGCCATTTCTTCGTAGCGCGACATATAACATAAAAATTGACCCTTCTTAACTCAACTTCTGATCCTGGTTTGCTTGCTTTGCCGCGGCGTGGACCCATTTGTCGCGGCGCGGCCTAAGGCACGATCTGGTCAGCTCGACCATCTTAAACACAAAAATCGTTTTACACAACATTAATTCGTTCAAGCTTCCAATACACGTCTAACTCTCATATCTAAGTCTCACAAGACTTAACACTAACCGAAGCTCCTTTAAGACTTATTTACGCACACATTAACAAGTATATATATATATATATATATATATATATATATATATATATATATATATATATATATATATATATATACATACATATATATATATATATATATATATATATATATATATATATATATATATATATATATATATATATATAAACGAGTTACATACGTACAAATGATTAAGTATGTACCTTTCGATATGTACGGGAAAAACGGGATGTTACATCAGGCCCCGTAAGAAGATGTCTTACGTCATTTTACTACACTCACCCTTCTCCCTCTTTGACTTTATCTTATTTCTCTCCAAACGCAATCCTCATAGATAGGAGTCACTACTAACGAGGGGGAGAACGAAATGTCGACATCCACCCACCCACCCGATCATTCCCTTGGTACGAATCAGTACAATTCTACTGCCCCTCGGGAGGAAACCTGTAACACCGTCCATATATATTTTTATTCACAACGGAAACTTTATTACACATTTATAATACATAACCATAATTATATATTACAATACAACGGTGTTACGTTAAACTATCATTTTTAACATAAAAGTTTTTATACAAAAAGAACATTAGAGTTAGTTCTCCAAACATATCTAAGAACAGCAAGCTCCTTCCAAAACCCCAGCATACAAGCTTACCTGCAAGGGAGGAAGTGAGGGGGTTAGCACAAGGCTAAGTGAATGACACAGTCCTAACATGTATAAGCATATAGCATCAAGCTAGCCAATACACAAACAAGGACATGATAACAAGAGGATCAATGGCCTGGTCGGGCCCTTAACTCCTAAATAAATAGGCTGGAGTGTCCCGATAATTCCCAGTTACTGTCTCATTCGCATAGTATTCAGATGCAGGGGAAGCATCATTCAACTATACTACACGAATAGTAACACCTGAACCAGAAAGACTCATTCATGCCTCTTGCCCAACTCACATTTTGACAGAGTTTGTACCACTCTTAACAGCCCCATATGTAAGCCAGTTACCGAGCTAAGCCATATAAGATAATATCAAACTACCGGACTACTAACCCGTAGCCGGCATCCAGGGTTGCCACAACAATTCACGTAACATTGCACAGTATAACATATACTAACAATTCAGGTGAGTAAGACAAGGAAACAATAGCATAACCCGCTAGTAAATACTCATAAACATTAGGATAGTCCCACTCACCGAAGTACCGCAAGAACTCAGTAGTCTAATGTAACTGAGTCTTTTCCTTTTGTTTATCACCTGAATACAATAAAACTTCGAGTTAATATAATTTCTATGAACCAGTATACAAACGGGCAGCATAACGGCTACAAATGAACACTTAGATAAAACTGCCTCTGAAACCCACAGTAGGTCGACTGTCACTGACAGTCGGTCGACTGTCATACTCAGTTGTTCGACTGACTTATACCATCGCCGCCTGTCTTAGTCAACACCATCGGTCATTGGTAAAACTCAGCGGTCGATTGGCCCTGGTGAACCGGTCGACTACCCAGTCCGTCGGTCGACTGTGTTCATCTGGTAGCAGCAGCAACTCGAACCCAAATGCTCCAAATCACGATTTTGCACATATTTGACTCAAAATTTGTTATACAAAACATGTATAAAGCATAAACCACTAGTTTCTAATACCAATTGATGTCTAAAACACATCCAAACACACTTTTAGATCAAAACCCATTTTATTCAAACTTTTCAACATAAAACCTTCAAAATCATGAGTTTGGAGCTGAGATTCATCAATTACTTTACCTTATGATGCTGCTGAGATTGCAAGGAACAAGATGGTATAGATTGATAGGATCAAATCACAAGTTTAAGAATTAGGGTTTGTGAGTGATTGTATGAGTGAGCTTCTGATGAAATGAAAATGAGAAAAGGAAAGAAACAAGTATCTTAAGCATAAAGGGTTAATAACCCACTTCGTACACTACACGGGTATTTACCAGTTATCTGGAACCCAATATCGCTCATAAATTATTCATTTAAGTCCAATTCACATAGGAAACCTGTTATGTGACCCTTGTCACAAAATGAATCTATCTATATGCCCATATAATTTAAAAGCAAAAAAAATCACATTTGAATATAACATAAGGTAAAATAGTCATTTTACCCAGGGTCACTTTTCAGGCTTTTACAAAACTCCCACGATGAATCCATACGAGCATCCTGTGTAGTAAAAACTGTTGAGTCCCCAAAATAATTAAGGATTTAATTATGACAAAACAGAATTTATTGATACTAAAATGTTATGTGCAGCCAGCACAAGTTTGTTTATGTATAAACATCAAATATTATTGTGTTAAGTGTTTTGTATGCTGCCTAGTCTACCAGCACAAGGTAGAGTGTATTCTTAGAATCAGCACAGGATGTGTAGCCAGCAATTCAAGAATATCTGGTGACTCAGCATAAGAAGAACCAGTGGATCTGGTAATCAGCATACAACACAAGACAACCATGCTCCATTACAAGCATGGTGGTTTCCTAAGTGGTCTACATCAATCGTACTATTCAACAGAAGTCGAAGACAAAGTTGAACAGAAAAGGACACGCGTCGGCGGCTGACAAGTGACCTTACAAGACCACGTGGGAATGCAGAAGTTTAACGCATGTGCAGATATGGGTATCCTTTGTCAACGCCTAGGGAACACAACATTCTATTTGTTTAAACAAATAGTGGTGCCAAACCGAATTGGGATGTTCCTTCAAATATCTACCAAAGAGGAAAGAAGGGAGCACGCTCTCTGACACAATTTTCTCCACAAGTACAGACATCCTATGTACCAGTGGAAAATGGATCAATTACACGGATAATAGGACTACTATAAATTAATGTATCCACTATTGTAAAAACTAGTGGTGTGGGTTTTATTATTTAGAGTCCAAATCGTGTAATAGCTTTAAGTTATTCTCATAGCTATAATCTAGGTAATCTGTATCAACCAACTATCATTTCGCCAAGGATAGTTGTAATTCTTTTTGATTTAATCAATAAAGAATAAACCGTTGAAAACTTACCCGTGACTCTATTTAATTTACATGCTTGAATACTTAATCGTGTTTAACTGCTAAGTTATTTAAAGGAAATTATATTCACCCCCTCCCCCTACAATACTCCTATTGTTATCAAGGGACCAACAACTGGTATCAGAGCTGCAGTCTTGATAATTTAATATCTTAGATCTGAATTCTCACATGACTGCATACTCGAATACAGCTTACCTTGAAAATGGCTCATCCAATAGACCACCCAAATTCGATGAAGATGAGTATGAAACTTGGAAGGCAAGATTCATGCTTCACCTTGAGTCTATTGACCCACTCATGCCTGGCATTGCCACAAATGGTCCATTTATCCCTACTGAGACTATTGATAGTGTTCCAGCCACAACTGACACTCCTGCCATTCCTAGCAGAGAAGTTGTTCTCACCCCTTCTAAATGAGATGCTGAGGATAAATGACGTGTTGGACTTGACCCTAAGATCAGAACCTTGTTAGCTATAACTTTACCTAATCCTTTGTTCAAGCTGATTAAGGGAAAGCTGAATGCTAAGCTTATGTTGGATTATCTAGATGTCACCTATGAGGGTATGGGTGAGGTAAGGCAGAACATGATGATTACCTTGAAAAGAGAGTATGAAATGTTCTTTGCCTACAAGAGTGAAACCCTTAAGCAAACCTTCATTAGGTTTAACTCCTTGATTGCTGACCTGATTACTTTGAATGTCACTAGGGCTGTAAACGAGCTGAGCCGAGCCCGATCTTGGCAGTGTTCGAGCTCGGCTCGTTTGTTTTTCAGAAAGCTCGAGCTCGAGCTCGGCTCTGTTCGAGCTTTGAATTTTTAGCTCGAACTCGGCTCGTGATTCAAGTGAAAAGCTCGAGCTCGGCTCGTTATAAGCTCGTTTTATCAAAAAGTTCTAAAGCTCGATTTCTTTTATAATAACATACATCGTTAATTTAAATAATTTGAATTAAAATTCAAGTTTTGTATGAGGAGATTATTGGAACTCGAAAAAAATCAAGTGACGTAAAGTTTAAATTTTAAATGCATACCTTGGGAAATGGTGTGTACAGGATTTTGGGAAGTAGAATATACTGAAATCTTTTATGGCCTAGGGTCTAGGGTGATTCAACTATCTGTTTAGTTCTCCGTAGTATTTTTATTTTTAATCCTTATTTGGTAACGAGAAACTAAATCGCCATTGTAAAAACAAGAATGAATATCACAAAAAAAAAATTAAAATATTCACACACACACACACACACACACACACACACACACACACACACACATATATATATATATATATAAAAGCTCGTTTAGGCTCACGAGCTTAAACGAGCTCGACATCTGGAGCTCGAGCTCAAGCTCGTTTATTAAACGATCCTTAACTTAGGCTCGAACTCAGGCTCAAGCTCGTTTAGGCTCGGCTTGAACTGAGTTTTTAACGAGCCGAGCTCGAGTAGTTCACGAGTAGCTTGACTCGTTTACAGCCCTAAATGTCACATAAACTGACTTTGAACAAGTAAACAAATTCATTGACTCACTGCCAGCTAAATGGAAACCTGTTACTGACCCATTAAGAACCACTCAGACCTTAAAGAACTTTAACATGTCTTCTCTCTATAGTTCACTATGGAATCATGAGAAGGCAGAAGCTAAATTTGAACTTAACTTGAAAGAAAACTTTAGGTCTGCCCCCACCACTTCAAAATCTTCCAAGACAGATGATACTGCTCTTATTGCTGCTGCTAAAAAGAAAGCTCAAAAGGCTTTACTGGTTCAAAAGTTGATGGCAGAAGAAGAGTCAGCTGAAGATGATGTGGATAGTGGTATTGGGTCTGAAGAAAGCAGTGATGATGAAGATGATGTAGAAGGGTTTGCTGAAGGTATGGCTTTGCTGCCAGGCAATTTAAAAGGTTCAATCGTAATATAACCAGCAAGTCATACAAAGGGAGTAAGAAACCAAGTGTTAGGTATAGTAGCAAATCAGTCAAGGGTCCTAAATCTGAGTGTTATAATTGTGGCAAGGTTGGACATTTTGCTGCTGAATGCATGTCCAAGAAACCTTCAACGTCACATGCTAACTCCTTCTCAAAAGCTGATAAATACAAGAACAAATACAAGGCTATGAAGGCTCAAATGAAGGAAAGTGTAAAGGCTAATAAGAAGGGTTAAAAGACAGAAAAGGTTCTAGTTGCTGAGCATCATGATTGGGATGAAAACAACTCTTCTTCATTTTCCTGATAGTGATACTGATGATGGGGGTGCTGGTTATACTTCTGGTAAAAAGTTGTGTTTGATGGCCAAGGAGGTCGAGGAGTCTGATGAGGTTGATAATGGTAGTTCATTTTTGGCTGATATGAGGGAAGCTGATATGAAAAGGGATTCACCTCAATAGAAATATAAAATGCTGCATAAGGTTGATAACTTTCGAACTTATACTGATGATGAAAAAGCTGAAATGTTTGACTACCTAAGAGTTGACTTATGTAGAAGCAGTAAACGTGAAGAAGTTTTGAAAACTGATAACAAATCTTTAAATGAGAAACTTAAAAGCAAAACTGATGAAATTAATTGAAAGATGATATTTCCAAACTTGAAAAACAAAACTTTGCTTTAAAGTCTCTTCATGTTGAGGCAGCAGAAGTCAAGAACCAGCTGGACAGTCTTAAAAAGATTTTTGCTTCATGGTGTACATCTGATCAACGCACAGCTAAGTGTGTTAATGAGCAGGTGCCTGCCCAAGTTGAAGCTTTCTTTGCTGGTGACTATGCTGCTGTTGCTGCTATTGCAAAAGTTACTTTCATGGACCCAATTCTTGAAACTGATCCTGATGCTGTCTTGCCAAATACTTTTGTCAAAATAGTTGAGGATAAAAAGGTCTTGACAAATAAATTTGTCAGACCTACTGTGTCCTCACCACCTGCCATGAAAGAAATCTTGGAGGATGAAGTTAGAGCAAGAGAAGCCAGTACCTCAATTGATGAGACTACTGACCCCTCAAGCATCTACTACATGACTCTAAAAGAAAGACAGATTAAAAGGGAAATCACTGAAAACAATCAAAGAAAAATTAAACCAACTGATTCCCCTTCCTGTTCAAGTTCCACTTGTGCTGAGCCAGCTGTTGACAAACTTATTGGTCAACCAGTAGCTGCAGACAAGCCAGTCAAATGAAATACTGGCAAGTCCAAGGCAGCAGTTAAAATTTATACTGGTCAATCTGCTTCAGCAGACAAGCCAATAACTTCCCATACTGGCTCGTCAAATGATAAAGGCAAAGCAATATGCCATGAATATGGTACTGGTTCTAAGAAGAAAGCTGCCTATAAGGGAAAATCTAAAGTGGACTCGAATGCTGAGCTGTTTATCACTGAGATTATGACAGTCAAGCTTGACCAGCTAATTGAGGCAGTATCCAAAAGTCGACCTGATCTTACTGCCCCTGTTAGATCTGTGTATGATCAGCCACCAAGGCTAAAAGTGAGAAAGTGCTACAAGTGTGGCAGCACAAATCACTTGGCCAACCAGTGTACTCAAAACCAGACCCCCTCTGCTACTGCTTCTTCTAGCAAACCAGCAGAAAGGAAGAGATCATCAAAAATGACTCTTCCAGAACCCATCCTCGGATGGGTTCCCAAAAAGAACTAATCTCTTAGCTACTGTGGAGGGCATTCAAAACAAGCAAATCTGGTATCTCGATAGTGGTTGTTCAAGACATATGACCGGAAGTAAGTCCCTGCTAATGGACTATCAAGAAAAATATGGTCCAGTTGTGTCGTATGGAGATAATTCGTTGGGTTATACAAAGGGTTTTGGTACTTTAACAAATGGGAATGTCACTTTCTCAAATGTGGCATATGTCGTTGGGCTTAAACACAATTTACTCAGCATAAGCCAACTGACAAGCAAGAATAAGATAGTCCAATTCAGAAGGAAAATTGGCACTATTTTTGATAAGACAGGGAAGCCTCTGCTGATAGCAAAAAGTCATGAAAATATGTATCAAATCGACATGAACACAGCAGTCACAACAACTGATACTTGTTTCTACTCAAAGGTAGCAGACAATCTCAAATGGTTATGGCACCTGAGACTCTTACATCTCAACTTCAAAGATATTCACAAAGTATCCAGTAGAAGTTTGGTGTCTGGGCTACCCACTATGTCGTATGTGAAGGACAGATTGTGTCCTGGCTATGAAAAGGGAAAACATCACCATGCCTTATTCATATCTAAGCAGATTCATCTGTTGAGAAACCATTTCATTTACTTCATATGGATCTTTTTGGTCCTGTTAATGTAGCCAGCTATAGTGGAAAGAAGTATACACTGGTTATTGTTGATGAATATTCCAGATACACTTGGGTATTCTTTTTGAATCAAAAGAGTGAAGCTTTTGATGAAATTATCAATTTTATCAAAAGAATGGAACTGTTGAATGGGCAACTTGTGAAACAGCTAAGAAGTGATCATGGTACAGAATTCAGAAATGCTACATTAGAAGAATGTTATGCTGACAAAGGTATTTCACAGAACTTTTCTGCTGTGAGAACACCTCAACAGAATGGTGTTGCAGAAAGAAGAAACAGAACTCTCATTGAAGCAGCGAGATGTATGTTTGCTGAGTCTGGATTGAAAAATTCATATTGAGCAGAAGCTGTGAATACTGCCTGTTTTACCCAGAATAGATCTCTTATAGTGAAAAGATATCAAAAAACTGCTTATGAAGTTCTTAAAGGCAGAAGACCCTCAATTTCATTTCTTCATGTATTTGGCACTCCCTGTTACATTCTAAACAATAGGGATCAGCTGGGCAAGTTTGATGCTAAGGCTGATGAAGGTATATTTCTTGGATATTCCATCCCCAAATCTAAAGCCAACATGGGCTATGATACGATCATTGATTACGTCAGGCAATAACCACTGGCTCAAGCGATTACAGGTGTACCTTCACATTTATATCCAGCCTTCCTGGCTAGATTTTGGTATACTGCCACCACTCCCCAGAACGTTCCATGTATTCGTGGCATGGTGACAGAAACCATAACCTGCTCCATCACCGTTGATGCAATCAGACGAGCACTTCATCTACCCAGTGGCCCATTTGTTCCTTCTCTTACTAGTGATGAGTTTTGGAGTGAGGTACTGTAAATTATTGGGTTCACTCAACCAGCAGTTCATAAGCCGTTAAGGAAGCATATGCCACCTCTATGGTATTATTTCTTTGGGTTGCTGATGAAATGTCCCGTTCATATTGGTTATAAACGTTTCATATTAATTGATTTCGTTGCGAGGTTTTGAACTCAATATGAGACATTTTTCAAAGACTGCATTCATTTTTAAAACAACCATAACCTTTATTTTATCAATAAAGGTTTCAAAAGCATTACGTAGATTATCAAATAATGATAATCTAAAATATACTGTTTACACACGACCATTACATAATGGTTTACAATAGAAATATATTACATCGACATATGTTTCTTGAATGCAGTTTTTACATAATATCATACAAACATGGACTCCAAATCTTGTCCTTATTTTAGTATGCAACAGCGGAAGCTCTTAATATTCACCTGAGAATAAACATGCTTTAAACGTCAACAAAAATGTTGGTGAGTTATAGGTTTAACCTATATATATCAAATCGTAACAATAGACCACAAGATTTCATATTTCAATATACGTCCCATACATAGAGATAAAAATCATTCATATGGTGAACACCTGGTAGCTGACATTAACAAGATGCATATATAAGAATATCCCCATCATTCCGGGACACCCTTCGGATATGATATAAATTTCAAAGTACTAAAGCATCCGGTTCTTTGGATGGGGTTTGTTAGGCCCAATAGATCTATCTTTAGGATTCGCGTCAATTAGGGTGTCTGTTCCCTAATTCTTAGATTACCAGACTTAATAAAAAGGGGCATATTCGATTTCGATAATTCAACCATAGAATGTAGTTTCACGTACTTGTGTCTATTTTGTAAATCATTTATAAAACCTGCATGTATTCTCATCCCAAAAATATTAGATTTTAAAAGTGGGACTATAACTCACTTTCACAGATTTTTACTTCGTCGGGAAGTAAGACTTGGCCACTGGTCGATTCACGAACCTATAACAAATATGTACATATATATCAAAGTATATTCAAAATATATTTACAACACTTTTAATACATTTTGATGTTTTAAGTTTATTAAGTCAGCTGTCCTCGTTAGTAACCTACAACTAGTTGTCCAACGTTAGATGTACAGAAAAAATTGATATATATTATCTTGAATCAATCCACGACCCATTGTATACACGTCTCAGGCTAGATCACAACTCAAAGTATATATATTTTTGGAATCAACCTCAACCCTGTATAGCTAACTCCCACATTACTGCATATAGAGTGTCTATGGTTGTTCCAAATAATATATACACATGGGTCGATATGATATGTCAAAACATTTGCATACGTGTCTATGGTATCCCAAGATTACATAATATATTAGAATACATGTATAATACAATATAAGTTAGCTAGGATATGATTAATATAGATTTGTTACCAATTTTCACGTTGCTACAACAAGAAAAATTATCCAATCTTGTTTTACCCATAACTTCTTCATTTTAAATCCGTTTTGAGTGAATCAAATTGCTATGGTTTCATATTGAACTCTATTTTATGAATATAAACAGAAAAAGTATAGGTTTATAGTTGGAAATATAATTTACAAGTCGTTTTTGTAAAGGTAGTCATTTCAGTCGAAAGAACGACGTCTAGATGGCCATTTTAGAAAACATACTTCCACTTTGAGTTTAACCATGATTTTTGGATATAGTTTCATGTTCATAAGAAAAATTATTTTCCCAGAAGAACAACTTTTAAATCAAAGTTTATCATAGTTTTTAATTAACTAACCCAAAACAGCCCGCGGTGTTACTACGACGGCGTATGTCCGGTTTTACAGTGTTCTTAGTGTTTCCAGGTTTTAAATCATTAAGTTAGCATATCATATAGATATAGAACATGTGTTTAGTTGATTTTAAAATTCAAGTTAGAAGGATTAACTTTTGTTTGCGAACAAGTTTAGAATTAACTAAACTATGTTCTAGTGATTACAAGTTTAAACCTTCGAATAAGATAGCTTTATATGTATGAATCGAATGATGTTATGAACATCATTACTACCTCAAGTTTTTTGGATAAAGCTACTGGAAATGAGAAAAATGGATCTAGCTTCAAAGGATCCTTGGATGGCTTGAAAGTTCTTGAAGCAGAATCATGACACGAAAACAAGTTCAAGTAAGATTTCCACTCGAAATAAGATTGTTATAGTTATAGAAATTGAATCAAAGTTTGAACATGAGTATTAACTTGTATTAGAAAGACATCTTACTGTAAATAATAAAAATTTCTTGAGGTTGGATGATCACTCTACAAGATTGGAAGTAAGCGAGCAAACTTGGAAGTATTCTTGATTTTATGAAACTAGAACTTGAAGAATTTATGAAGAACACTTAGAACTTGAAGATAGAACTTGAGAGAAATTAATTAGATGAAGAAAATTGAAGAATGAAAGTGTTTGTAGGTGTATTTAGTCGTTGGTATATGGATTAGATATAAAGGATGTGTAATTTTGTTTACATGTAAATAAGTCATGAATGATTACTCATATTTTTGTAATTTTATGAGATATTTCATGCTAGTTTCCAAATGATGGTTCCCACATGTGTTAGGTGACTCACATGGGCTGCTAAGAGCTAATCATTGGAGTGTATATACCAATAGTACATACATCTAAAAGCTGTGTATTTTACGAGTACGAATACGGGTGCATACGAGTAGAATTGTTGATGAAACTGAACGAGGATGTAATTGTAAGCATTTTTGTTAAGTAGAAGTATTTTGATAAGTGTCTTGAAGTCTTTCAAAAGTGTATGAATACATATTAAAACACTACATGTATATACATTTTAACTGAGTCGTTAAGTCATCGTTAGTCGTTACATGTAAGTGTTGTTTTGAAACCTTTAGGTTAACGATCTTGTTAAATGTTGTTAACCCATTGTTTATTAAATCAAATGAGATGTTAAATTATTACATTATCATGATATCATAATGTATTAATATATCTTAATATGATATATATACATTAAATGTCGTTACAACGTTAATCGTTACATATATGTCTCGTTTCAAAATCATTAAGCTAGTAGTCTTGTTTTTACATATGTAGTTCATTGTTAATATACTTAATGATATGTTTACTTATCATAATATCATGTTAACTATATATATATATATATATATATATATATATCCATATATATGTCATCATATAGTTTTTACAAGTTTTAACGTTCGTGAATCGCCGGTCAACTTGGGTGGTCAATTGTCTATATGAAACCTATTTCAATTAATCAAGTCTTAACAAGTTTGATTGCTTAACATGTTGGAAACATTTAATCATGTAAATATCAATTTCATTTAATATATAAAAACATGGAAAAGTTCGGGTCACTACAGTACCTACCCGTTAAATAAATTTCGTCCCGAAATTTTAAGCTGTTGAAAGTGTTGACGAATTTTCTGGAAATAGATGCGGGTATTTCTTCTTCATCTGATCTTCACACTCCCAGGTGAACTCGGGTCCTCTACGAGCATTCCATCGAACCTTAACAATCGGTATCTTGTTTTATTTAAGTCTCTTAACCTCACGATCCATTATTTCGACGGGTTCTTCAATGAATTGAAGTTTTTCATTGATTTGGATTTCGTCCAAC
Source organism: Rutidosis leptorrhynchoides (assembly GCF_046630445.1). NCBI lineage: Eukaryota > Viridiplantae > Streptophyta > Magnoliopsida > Asterales > Asteraceae > Rutidosis > Rutidosis leptorrhynchoides. The sequence goes on along the minus strand of NC_092333.1, from coordinate 617,721,529 downwards.
GGAATAGTGAGATCTTCTTTAGCAAAACATTTCTTCAAATTCGAGACGTGGAAAGTGTTATGTACATTCGCAAGTTGTTGAGGTAACTCAAGTCGGTAAGCTACTGGTCCGACACGATCAATAATCTTGAATGGTCCAATATACATTGGATTTAATTTTCCCCGTTTACCAAATCGAACAACGCCTTTCCAAGGTGCAACCTTAAGCATGACCATTTCTCCAATTTCAAATTCTATATCTTTTCTTTTAATGTCGGCGTAGCTCTTTTGTCGACTTTGGGCGATTTTCAACCGTTGTTGAATTTGGATGATCTTCTCGGTAGTTTCTTGTATTATCTCCGGACCCGTAATCTGTCTATCCCCCACTTCACTCCAAAAAATCGGAGACCTGCACTTTCTACCATAAAGTGCTTCAAACGACGCCATCTCAATGCTTGAATGATAGCTGTTGTTGTAGGAAAATTCTGCTAACGGTAGATGTCGATCCCAACTGTTTCCGAAATCAATAACACATGCTCGTAGTATGTCTTCAAACGTTTGTATCGTCCTTTCGCTCTGCCCATCAGTTTGTGGATGATAGGCAGTACTCATGTCTAGACGAGTTCCTAATGCTTGCTGTAATGTCTGCCAGAATCTTGAAATAAATCTGCCATCCCTATCAGAGATAATAGAGATTAGTGTTCCATGTCTGGAGACGACTTCCTTCAAATACAGTCGTGCTAACTTCTCCATCTTGTCATCTTCTCTTATTGGCAGAAAGTGTGCTGACTTGGTGAGACGATCAACTATTACCCAAATAGTATCATAACCACTTGCAGTCCTAGGCAATTTAGTAATGAAATCCATGGTAATGTTTTCCCATTTCCATTCCGGGATTTTAGGTTGTTGTAGTAGACCTGATGGTTTCTGATGTTCAGCTTTGACCTTAGAACACGTCAAACATTCTCCTACATATTTCGCAATATCAGCTTTCATACCTGGCTACCAAAAATGTTTCTTAAGATCCTTGTACATCTTCCCCGTTCCAGGATGTATTGAGTATCTGGTTTTATGAGCTTCTCTAAGTACCATTTCTCTCATATCTCCAAATTTTGGTACCCAAATTCTTTCAGCCCTATACCAGGTTCCGTCTTCCCGAATATTAAAATGCTTCTCCGATCCTTTGGGTATTTCATCCTTTAAATTTCCCTCTTTTAAAACTCCTTGCTGCACCTCCTTTATTTGAGTAGTAAGGTTAGTGTGAATCATTATATTCATAGATTTTACTCGAATGGGTTCTCTGTCCTTTCTGCTCAAGGCATCGGCTACCACATTTGCCTTCCCCGGGTGGTAACGAATCTCAAAGTCGTAATCATTCAATAATTCAATCCACCTACGCTGCCTCATATTCAGTTGTTTCTGATTAAATATGTGTTGAAGACTTTTGTGGTCGGTATATATAATACTTTTGACCCCATATAAGTAGTGCCTCCAAGTCTTTAACGCAAAAACAACCACGCCTAATTCCAAATCATGCGTCGTATAATTTTGCTCGTGAATCTTCAATTGTCTAGACGCATAAGCAATCACCTTCATCCGTTGCATTAATACACAACCGAGACCTTGCTTTGATGCGTCACGATAAATCACAAAATCATCATTCCCTTCAGGCAATGACAATATAGGTGCCGTAGTTAGCTTTTTCTTCAATAATTGAAACGCCTTCTCTTGTTCATCCTTCCGTTCAAATTTCTTCCCTTTATGCATTAATGCAGTCAAGGGTTTTGCTATTTTGGAGAAATCTTGGATGAATCTTCTGTAGTAACCAGCCAATCCTAAAAATTGACGTATATGCTTCGGAGTTTTTGGGGTTTCCCACTTTTCAACGGTTTCGTTCTTTGCCGGGTCCACCTGGATACCTTCTTTGTTCACTATGTGACCGAGGAATTGAACTTCTTCCAACCAAAATGCACACTTTGAAAACTTAGCGTAGAGTTTTTCTTTCCTCAATACTTCTAGCACTTTTCTCAAATGTTCTTCGTGCTCTTGATCATTCTTTGAGTAAATAAGTATGTCATCGATGAAAACAATGACAAACTTGTCAAGATATGGCCTACACACTCGGTTCATAAGGTCCATGAACACAGCTGGTGCGTTAGTCATTCCAAACGGCATAACCATAAACTCGTAATGACCATAACGCGTCCTAAAAGCAGTTTTTTGGAATATCATCCTCCTTTACTCGCATTTGATGATATCCAGAACGTAAATCGATCTTCGAATAAACCGACGAGCCTTGTAGTTGATCAAATAAGTCGTCAATTCTCGGCAGTGGATAACGGTTTTTGATGGTAAGTTTGTTCAACTCTCTGTAGTCAATACACAACCTAAATGTACCATCCTTCTTCTTGACAAACAAAACAGGAGCTCTCCATGGTGATGTGCTTGGTCGAATGAAACCACATTCTAATAGTTCTTGCAGTTGGCTTTGCCGTTCTTTCATCTCGCTGGGTGCGAGTCTATAAGGAGCACGAGCTATTGGTGCAGCTCCTGGTACAAGATCTATTTGAAATTCAACAGATCGATGTGGAGGTAGTCCCGGTAATTCTTTCGGAAATACATCGGGAAATTCTTTTGCGATGGGAACATCATTGATGCTCTTTTCTTCAGTTTATACTTTCTCGACGTGTGCTAGAAGAGCATAGCAACCTTTTCTTATTAGTTTTTGTGCCTTCAAATTACTAATAAGATGTAGCTTCGTGTTGCCCTTTTCTCCGTACACCATTAAGGGTTCTCCTTCTTCTCGTACAATGTGAATTGTATTTTATAACATACGCTCTCTGCTTTCACCTTCTTCAGCCAGTCCATGCCAACTATTACATCAAAACTCCCTAACTCTACGGGTATCAAATCAATCTTAAATATTTCGCTACCCAGTTTAATTTCTCGATTCCGGCATATATAATCTGCTGAAATTAATTTACCGTTTGCTAAATCGAGTAAAAATTTACTATCCAACGGCGTCAATGGACAACTTAATTTAGCACAAAAATATCTACTCATATAGCTTCTATCCGCACCTGAATCAAATAAAACGTAAGCAGATTTATTGTCAATAAGAAACGTACCCGTAACAAGCTCCGGGTCTTCCTGTGCCTCTGCCACATTAATATTGAAAACTCTTCCACGACCTTGTCCATTCGTGTTCTCCTGGTTCGGGCAATTTCTAATAATGTGGCCCAGTTTTCCACAATTATAACAAACTACATTGGCATAACTTGCTCCGACACTACTTGCTCCGCCATTACTCGTTCCGACACCATTTGTTCCTTTCGTTCTGTTAACCCCTGGTCCGTAGACCTCACACTTCGTCGCGCTATGAACATTTCTTTTACACTTGTTGCAAAATCTGGTGCAGAACCCCGAGTGATACTTTTCACACCTTTGGCATAGCTGCTTCTGATTGTTGTTGTTGTTGCGGTTGTTATTGTTGTTGGGATGATTGTTGTAGTTACTGTTGTTGTTGTTGTTGTTGTTGTTGTTGTTGTTGTTGTTGTTGTTGTTGTTGTTGGGCCGTTTGTTGTAGTTGCGATTGATGTTGCGATTGTTGGGATAGTTGTTGTGATTATTGTTGTAATTGCTGTTGTTGTTGTATTGGTGATTCTTATCACCGTTTTCCTCCCACTTTCTTTTGACTTGCTTCACATTGGCCTCTTCAGCCGCCTGTTCTTTAATTCTTCCCTCAATCTGGTTCACTAGTTTGTGAGCCATTCTACATGCCTGTTGTATGGAGGCGGGCTCGTGTGAACTTATATCTTCTTGGATTCTTTCCGGTAATCCTTTCACAAACGCGTCGATCTTCTCTTCCTCATCTTCGAACGCTCTCGGACACAATAGGCACAATTCTGTGAATCGTCTTTCGTACGTGGTAAGATCAAATCCTTGGGTTCGTAACCCTCTAAGTTCTGTCTTGAGCTTATTGACCTCGGTTCTGGGACGGTACTTCTCGTTCATCAAGTGCTTGAATGCTGACCACGGTAGTGCATAAGCATCATCTTGTCCCACTTGCTCAAGATATGTATTCCACCATGTTAACGCAGTACCTGTGAAGGTATGCGTAGCGTACTTCACTTTGTCCTCTTCAGTACACTTACTTATGGCAAACACCTATTCGACCTTCTCGGTCCACCGTTTCAATCCGATCGGTCCTTTGGTTCCATCAAATTCCAAAGGTTTGCAGGCAGTGAATTCTTTGTAGGTGCATCCTACATGATTTCTTGCGCCGTTAGCTGCATTGCTAGATTCGGAGTTATTGTTGGTATGTAGCGCAGCCTGTACTGCGGCTATGTTTGAAGCAAGAAAGGCACGAAATTCCTCTTCGTTCATATTCAAGGTGTGTCGAGTAGTCGGTGCCATTTCCTTCAAAATATTCAAATGAAACGAGTTAATCATATAGAATATCAAGAGTAGTCAATAGTATTTCGTAGCGTAATATGAACTTATTTATAAAAGCTCTTTCTTCATATTAGCGTTTTATACTCTTTAATTCGGGTAGTACCTACCCGTTAAGTTCATACTTAGTAGCTAACATACCATTTCAACTACTACAATTCTATATGAAAAACTAATCACAAAAAAAAAAAAAAATCATATTCAAACCTTTATACAATAACATGCAAACTTACAATACCGCTTTTTTTTACATATAGCATGAAATATAGCACATAAAACTTTGATACAAAGTAGTTGCGAAGATAATTCTAGTTAATAAATAAGGCGTTCAGCAAAGGCAATAAAGACACGTAATTCATACGTCCAGAAACAAGTCATGCATTCTGGTTTTACTAATACCACTTCCCATCCTTGGTTTTGTGGAACATAACCGTTGTGACCGATAGTAAGACAATGTGTTGTAACGTCGTCAAATGGATGAAGGTTACGTAATGACCAACAGTCTCTAATAACCTAAAAACCTCATTTCTTTCCCCAATTACCGACTCCGTCACTTGTGGGAACGTTTTGTTTAATAGTTGTAGCCCGATGTTCTTGTTCTCACTTTGGTGAGAAGTGAACATTACTAACCCGTAAGCATAACATGCTTCTTTATGTTGCATGTTAGCCACTTTTTCTAAATCACGAAGTCCTATATTCGGATATATTGAGTCAAAATAATTTCTTAACCTGTTGCGTAAAATAGCATTTGGGTTCCCCGCAATATATCCGTCAAAGTAAACACATCGTAACTTATGGATTTCCCAATATGATATCCCCCATCTTTCGAACGAAAGCCTTTTATAAATCAAGGCATTCTTGGAACGTTCTTCGAATGTCTTACAAACTGATCTCGCCTTAAATAGTTGTGCCGAGGAATTCTGACCGACTCTAGACAAGATTTCATCAATCATGTCTCCGGGTAGGTCTCTTAAAATATTGGGTTGTCTATCCATTTTGTGTTTTTATACTGTAAAATAGACAAGAGTTAGATTCATAAAAAAATACTTATTAATACAAGCAATTTTTACATATATCATAAAGCATAAGCACACTATATTACATATATTACAACACACGAATACAACTATCTTATTCCGACTCGCTCGTTTCTTCTTCTTCGGTTTTGGTTCGTTTTGCCAAGTTTCTAGGGATATATGATGTTCCCCTAATACGAGCCGTCGTTTTTCACATTGGTTTAGAAAAACTTGGTGGTTTAGAGGTTCCCGGGTTATTGTCACAACTTAAGAAATACGGGTGTTGACGATACATATAAAGTTCATCGTGTTTGGAATCAAATTTCTCTATTTTTATGCCCTTTCCCTTATTGTTCTCTTTTGCCTTATTAAATTGTGTTGGGGTAATTTCTATAACATCATCGGAATCCTTGTCGGGATCCGATTCATCGGAGAATTGGTAATCCTCCCAATACTTTGCTTCCTTGGCGGAAACACCATTGACCATAATTAACTTTGGTCGGTTGGTTGAGGATTTTCTTCTACTTAACCGTTTTATTATTTCCTCCACTGGTTCTATTTCTTCTTCCGGTTCCGATTCTTCTTCCGGTTCCGACTCTTCTTCCGGTTCCGCTTCGGGAACTTGTGAATCAGTCCACTAATCATTCCAATTTACATTTGACTCTTCATTATTATTAGGTGAGTCAATGGGACTTGTTCTAGAGGTAGACATCTATCACATAATATCAAACACGTTAAGAGATTAATATATCACATAATATTAACATATTAAAAATATATAGTTTCCCACAAAAATGTTAAGCAATCATTTTTAAAGAAAACGCGGTCGAAGTCCAGACTCACTAATGCATCCTAACAAACTCGATAAGACACACTAATGCAAATTTTCTGGTTCTCTAAGACCAACGCTCTGATACCAACTGAAATGTCCCGTTCATATTGATTATAAACGTTCCATATTAATTGATTTCGTTGCGAGGTTTTGACCTCTATATGAGACGTTTTTCAAAGACTGCATTGAATTTTTAAAACAACCATAACCTTTATTTTATCAATAAAGGTTTCAAAAGAATTACGTAGATTATCAAATAATGATAATCTAAAATATACTGTTTACACACGACCATTACATAATGGTTTACAATAGAAATATATTACATCGACATATGTTTCTTGAATGCAGTTTTTACATAATATCATACAAACGTGGACTCCAAATCTTGTCCTTATTTTAGTATGCAACAGCGGAAGCTCTTAATATTCACCTGAGAATAAACATGCTTTAAACGTCAACAAAAATGTTGGTGAGTAATAGGTTTAACCTATATATATCAAATCGTAACAATAGACCACAAGATTTCATATTTCAATATACATCCCATACATAGAGATAAAAATCATTCATATGGTGAACACCTGGTAACCGACATTAACAAGATGCATATATAAGAATATCCCCATCATTCCGGGACACCCTTCAGATATGATATAAATTTCGAAGTACTAAAGCATCCGGTACTTTGGATGGGGTTTGTTAGGCCCAATAGATCTATCTTTAGGATTCGCGTCAATTAGGGTGTCTGTTCCCTAATTCTTAGATTACCAGACTTAATAAAAAGGGGCATATTCGATTTCGATAATTCAACCATAGAATGTAGTTTCACGTACTTGTGTCTATTTTGTAAATCATTTATAAAACCTGCATGTATTCTCATCCCAAAAATATTAGATTTTAAAAGTGGGACTATAACTCACTTTCACAGATTTTTACTTCGTCGGAAAGTAAGACTTGGCCACTGGTCGATTCATGAACCTATAACAAATATGTACATATATATCAAAGTATATTCAAAATATATTTACAACACTTTTAATACATTTTGATGTTTTAAGTTTATTAAGTCAGTTGTCCTCGTTAGTAACCTACAACTAGTTGTCCAACGTTAGATGTACAGAAAAAAATTGATATATATTATCTTGAATCAATCCACGACCCATTGTATACATGTCTCAGGCTAGATCACAACTCAAAGTATATATATTTTTGGAATCAACCTCAACCCTGTATAGCTAACTCCCACATTACTGCATATAGAGTGTCTATGGTTGTTCCAAATAATATATACACATGGGTCGATATGATATGTCAAAACATTTGCATACGTGTCTATGGTATCCCAAGATTACATAATATATTAGAATACATGTATAATACAATATAAGTTAGCTAGGATATGATTAATATAGATTTGTTACCAATTTTCACGTTGCTACAACAAGAAAAATTATCCAATCTTGTTTTACCCATAACTTCTTCATTTTAAATCCGTTTTGAGTGAATAAAATTGCTATGGTTTCATATTGAACTATATTTTATGAATCTAAATATAAAAAGTATAGGTTTATAGTCGGAAATATAAGTTACAAGTCATTTTTGTAAAGGTAGTCATTTCAGTCGAAAGAACAACGTCTAGATGACCATTTTAGAAAACATACTTCCACTTTGAGTTTAACCATGATTTTTAGATATAGTTTCATGTTCATAAGAAAAATTATTTTCCCAGAAGAACAACTTTTAAATCAAAGTTTATCATAGTTTTTAATTAACTAACCCAAAACAGCCCGCGGTGTTACTACGACGGCGTATGTCCGGTTTTACAGTGTTCTTCGTGTTTTCAGGTTTTAAATCATTAAGTTAGCATATCATATAGATATAGAACATGTGTTTAGTTGATTTTAAAATTCAAGTTAGAAGGATTAACTTTTACTTGAGAACAAGTTTAGAATTAACTAAACTATGTTCTAGTGATTACAAGTTTAAACCTTCGAATAAGATAGCTTTATATGTATGAATCGAATGATGTTATGAACATCATTACTACCTCAAGTTTTCTGGATAAAGCTACTGGAAATGAGAAAAATGGATCTAGCTTCAAAGGATCCTTGGATGGCTTGAAAGTTCTTGAAGCAGAATCATGACACGAAAACAAGTTCAAGTAAGATTTCCACTCAAAATAAGATTGTTATAGTTATAGAAATTAAATCAAAGTTTGAATATGAGTATTAACTTGTATTAGAAAGACATCTTACTGTAAATAGTAAAGATTTCTTGAGGTTGGATGATCACTCTACAAGATTGGAAGTAAGCTAGCAAACTTGGAAGTATTCTTGATTTTATGAAACTAGAACTTGTAGAATTTATGAAGAACACTTAGAACTTGAAGATAGAACTTGAGAGAGATTAATTAGATGAAGAAAATTGAAGAATTAAAGTGTTTGTAGGTGTTTTTGGTCGTTGGTATATGGATTAGATATAAAGGATGTGTAATTTTGTTTATATGTAAATAAGTCATGAATGATTACTCATATTTTTGTAATTTTATGAGATATTTCATGCTAGTTGCCAAATGATGGTTCTCACATGTATTAGGTGACTCACATGGGCTGCTAAGAGCTGATAATTGGAGTGTATATACCAATAGTACATACATCTAAAAGCTGTGTATTGTACGAGTACGAATACGGGTGCATACGAGTAGAATTGTTGATGAAACTGAACGAGGATGTAATTGTAAGCATTTTTGTTAAGTAGAAGTATTTTGATAAGTGTCTTGAAGTCTTTCAAAAGTGTATGAATACATATTAAAACACTACATGTATATACATTTTAACTGAGTCGTTAAGTCATCGTTAGTCGTTACATGTAAGTGTTGTTTTGAAACCTTTAGGTTAACGATCTTGTTAAATGTTGTTAACCCATTGTTTATTAAATCAAATGAGATGTTAAATTATTACATTATCATGATATCATGATGTATTAATATATCTTAATATGATATATATACATTAAATGTCGTTACAACGATAATCGTTACATATATGTCTCGTTTCAAAATCATTAAGTTAGTAGTCTTGTTTTTACATATGTAGTTCATTGTTAATATACTTAATGATATGTTTACTTATCATAATATCATGTTAACTATATATATATCCATATATATGTCATCATATAGTTTTTACAAGTTTTAACGTTCGTGAATCGCCGGTCAACTTGGGTGGTCAATTGTCTATATGAAACCTATTTCAATTAATCAAGTCTTAACAAGTTTGATTGCTTAACATGTTGGAAACATTTAATCATGTAAATATCAATTTCATTTAATATATAAAAACATGGAAAAGTTCGGGTCACTACAGCTGACTCAGTGTATCAGCCAGAAATCAGGGAGTTTTGATCAGTGCTCAGATTTTTAGCTAAAGATTGGTCATGGTTTGTTGTTTAACCATAATATCAATTACGCTGGGGAAATTTATTTAAGGCTAAGGGAGATGGTGACTGCACCTAAAATAACACATTTAATCCCCTTTCCACGATTTTTGGCATGGTATTTGAAAATGAGATGGGTGATGCTTACTAGCAAATTACTGATGAAACATTTGACTTGCCACCAAAGCAAGGGGGAATGCCAAAAGATGCTCCTGCTGCTCCATATACTGGTTTAACACCAGGCATGCTCGAGTATCTTGCTGCTCGAGGTAGAGTTTCCCAATCAACTACCTCTGGTTCTGCACCAGCTGAGGGGGAGAAACCTTAGCGTAAGCCAGCTACGCGTAGGAAGCAGCCAGCCACCTCAACTAGAACAACCACCATCTCACATACTGGCAAATCCAAACGTGCAAAAGCTGGCTCCAAGCAAACTACAGGGGAGATTGCACCAGTCTTAACTGCTGATCCTACAAAGGATGTGGCTATGGAACCTGTTCTTAGCAGGGTAGATGAACAGGCATAGGAGGAGCAAGAAAAAGATGTTATTGTTTCTACTGATGAGCTTACTGCCTCTGCTACTGGTGTTGGTGCTACTGATTCTCATACTAGTGGTGCTGATGCTGGTACTGTTGCTTCTATAGCTGCTGGTGATACTAGGGAGTTAGTTGATGTTGGTTCAACTATTTTTACTGCTACTGAGGAGCTGGTTTCTGATATTCTTCCTACTACTATTCCTCCTCAAGTTCCCAGTATTGCTGCTTCCACTACTGAACCAGAAGTAGAAGATGAAATTATGGTTGATCCTCCTATTCTTGAAAAGGTTATTGATAATATTGTCAAAGAGGTTCTGCTTGATGAATCTGTCACAGAATCCAAGGGTGACATTGTGCTAGAATCTGACAAAGCTGCTGATACTGCTGATTCTTCTGATATGGAATTTCAAACGATTCCACCTAATGCAGCTAATGTTATTGTCATTCCTGGTTCAGATTTTGGTATACAGGATGTTATTTTGGATGCTGGTACCTCTGTTACTACAACAACTGATTCTACTAAGGCTTCTGATTCTGCTGAGAAAAAGCCATTTGTTTGCAGGGTACCAGATCCAGAGGAAGTTGTGCCCAAATTCATCTTTAGGGGAGCTTCGATTTCCCCTAAGATTGCACTGCTGGTGGATCGGCTGACTATTGATCCTCAAAGTGCCATTATATTATCCAGCAGACTACCTCAAGAGGAGCTGACTCAACTGTTATCTCAGCTAGATCGACCAGCATGTGAAGAAGTTTATGAGCGGCTGGCCACACTAGAGTCTATCAATGAACACCTTTATTATCATATGTTTGGTATGGCTCCAGCTGCTTCACCATGGCCTGGCACTTGGAGGCCTCTCAAGTTCATCACAGATCCAGTAACCAAGAAGTGTGTCATACAGAATGTCCCTGATTCGCCAGTACCTTTTGATTCATCAGCTTCTTCCTCATCATCTTTTTCATCTGATGGTGATGCTGATAAAGGTACTGGTAAGGGCGAGCCAGTCACTCATGATAATGTGACTGGTTCTAAAGGCAAACCAGTGGATCTAACTGATGATGCTGATAATGATACTGACAAGGATACCGGTGGTTCTAACCTTCGGGTGAAGGTAAAAATGATGGTGATCATGGTGATGAGTCAGATTCTGACCTTCCACCTCCACCACCCCACGGAGGTACTCCCGTGTTAGCTGCCAGTGATCGCCCCTCAACCAGCAGTTTTGATGCAAATGAGGTGGCTGCCATCTCCACCCTGGCTGTCTATAAAACAGTAGCCGAATTTACACCAGATCTACAACGCACCATTCACATTGCTATTGTTGATAGAATGACTGAAGCCATATGCAGAGCTGAGGAGGTTACCACTTCTACTATTGAAAATCAGCTCAAACAAGTATGTGCTTTTGCTGATCTTGCGGTGGATGCTATTGTACAACACCATGAAGAAGAGGAGGACCTAAAAAGGGGAATCATCTCTCACAATGAGTATGCTGATCATATTGCCCGTCTCCAAGCTGATATTGATGCTGCTAATAGAAGAATTCTTTTTCTGAATGAGGAGAACAGGGTCTTAGAAGAGAGATTAGATTCGCAGGAACAACAAATGGCTACTATGGTTCCTGCCTCTGCTTATGTTCAATTGGTGGAGACTATGCAACGAATGGCTGCCCTACAGGCTGATGTTAGGGCCACTGTTGATCAAATGGCCATGGGTGTTGCGAGGAATGAAGTTAGATCTTCAAACCTTTGTCTCAGACAATATGACATAGATCCTGATGCCCATCTATCTCCTGCTGATGCTAACTGGAACAACTTTGCTTTTTTAGTTCCTGAGTCAGATAGTGACCTTGATGCATAAGTCTCCCTTGATCACCCTTCTGCCCCTGCTGATGACAAAAAGGGGGAGAAGAAGTCGAAAAAGAAATCTAAAAAGAGAAAACAATCTGAGGCGGAGCATGAGCATGAGCATGAAAAGGCTCCTTAACAGCAAAGGAGGGATGGTGATGATGGTGGTAATGGTACTGGTACTGGTCAAGGTTATGGCACTAAGCCCAACAACGCTCATACTGAAGCTGGTGTCCAGGCAGTTGGTGAATCTCAACCCAGTGTGTCTGCCACATCAGTGGATGATATTGGTTCTGGCAGTAAGCCCAGTAATGTTTTTGAGCTGGCTGTTGCTGAATTTTTTATTGTTTCTCAGACTATTGAAAGAAAAATGAAAAGGAAATTGGAGAGACATCAGAAGAGACAGCAGGATTTGAATGATGCTTTTATTGTCAAATGGGAGGCCTATGTTGCTCGTAAATGACATAGAATTGAACATAGAAGAAGCCTGGTCTCAGAAAAGTTAGATATTAATGATGAACTAATCGGCATTAACAAGTACAAAAGATATGCACGAAAACGAAATGCTAAGTTCATGGTTACATACGACAAGAAAAGGGCAAAGCTGTATGCTAATCGAGCAGACAGGATTAAGCGAATGACTCCTGAAGAGATGCAAGATTATCTGTAAACTACTGCATCAGGAGGGGTTAGAGCTGATGTTTTCATGAAATGGCTAGATGCAATGCTAGAAACCAGCCAATCCTCTAGATCAGCATCTTCTGCTCATCCAACTACACAACAACAGTCAGCAGAAATAATAGACCTTGATGATGATGATGATCAGGGGGAGCATCTTGCTATTGTCCCCTATCTGCCTTCACTAGAACTAGTATCAATACAAGAACCATCAGCTGAACCCATGCCTATCGATAAACAAATGGTAAAATCTGCCCCTAGGGATAATCAGCCCCTAAGAAAAGGACCCCTATTTGAGGCAGCTGATGAAGATACTGTCGAAGTTGTGCCAGCTGATATTAATCAGTCAGCTGGTACTGAATACACAACAAGGAGTGATGTGAATGAAGACCCAACCAGTAGTGTGCTGCTGGATGAAACAAGTGTTGAAGACCCAGCAAAGGTGGATGGACTGGGTGCTAATAAAGATGATGAGATGGTTGATCCTGCTGATTTCACAGCCTGTGACAGAGGAGATCACTTATTTGTTCAATCACCTATCTCTGCCCGGACTCTTGCTTATTTTAATAGAACACAGGATGAATGTATTAATCAGTTTCCAGTAAGTTCTTCTGGCATAGCAGAATCACTCATGTATCCTCCATCTTCCCCAAAATGTCATGATAAACACACAACTTGGGAAGATGATTCAGTTGCCCGAGGTGAGCTAGATCTAAGAAGGATGAATCCAGATGAAAGAGAGGCTTACAGGATGAAGATCACTGTACCTGAATTGCTTGAGCAAAGACAAGCAGCCATTTCTGAAAGGATACGCCAAGTTAGAATGCTGCATCATCCTCTTGATCAGCCATTCTACATCACTGCCTTAACTTATGGCATTGAAATTGGTGTGTATCTAAATAACATTGGTCAAAGGCTATCTTCTGATAAAGAGAAAGCTCAATTTCATGAGGCTCGGCAACTGGGTATGGATCTAAGGCAATTCCGTGATGCCCTTAGAACTGTTGAGGGCAGGAAGATGATTGAAACAACAAAATCCCTGAACATTACTGCCGATGACTACCTCTTGGGTCTAGAAGTTGAAAGGCAAATAAGGGAGGATGTTGATGCCGAATTTTCTGAGAGGCTAAGGCTTCAGGAAGAAGAAGCTAAGTTGGCTGCTGATAGAAAGCAAGAGGCTGAGTCCCTCAAATTAGCCAAAGCTATTGTTAAGGAACAGGATAAGGCTTTTGATGAACTGGAAGCTGCTGAGAAAGCACCTGCTACTGCCCCTATAGAAACTGAACGAACAATAGAGCTATCTGATCATTACTATAGGAGCAGGTATGGTGATTTAATGACCAGGAGATCAAATCCCAGCAAGATCATCAAAGTGCACAGAGGCACAAAAAGAGCTTTTAGTATCAGCAGGGAAAATAACATTCAAGAGAGGATAGACTTCACTGAATTAAGAACCTTAGGATTCAGCGAATGGATGGAGATATTGGAGTATTTTATTGGTAAGGGTAAAAGTGCTATTAAAGATTCACTGAAACCTGATCTTCAAGAACTCTTCAACAAAGCAACAAAATTTGGGAATGCACCAGTAGTAAATGTAGAAGAAATACTTTCTCAAAAACCTAAAGGAAAGAAATCTACTGGTAAAGGCCCACACAGATGAGATCCCATCATTCTACCTCCTCATGTTCCAGTTTATGACCCTGCTGAGCTACCTTACCTGTTCCCTGAAGCCTGGGTTGCCTGGAAAGTTAAAGAAGAAGAGCTATCTGAAGAGGAACAAGATAAAGACAAAGATAGATAGCCTTCTAGTGCTCAAATTGTATCTTTTGTTTACTTCGTGTTTCATTATGATGTTTTGTAATTACTGTATATACTCTGTTGTAATGAAAATGAAATGAGTTTATCTTCAAAATCATATCAAATTATAAGATATAGATAACTCAGCAAAAGATCCCAAAATAAACTTAAAAGGGGACAAATTTACTGCCTATTTTTTATTAGGTCCCTTAGTGCTGGCTTTAGTGTTTTCTCTATATGTCATAGGTTTTGTCATCATCAAATAGGGGGAGATTGTTGAGTCCCCAAAATAATTAAGGATTTAATTATGATAAAACGGAATTTATTGGCATCAAAATGTTATGTGCAGCCAGCACAAGTTTATTTATGTATAGACAGCAAATATTACTGTGTCAAGTGTTTTGTATGCTGCCTAGTCTACCAGCACAAGGTAGAGTGTATTCTTCGAATCAGCACAGGATGTGTACCCAGCAATTCAAGAATATCTGGTGACTCAGCATAAGAAGAACCAGTGGATCTGGTAATCAGCATACAACACAAGACAGCCATGCTCCATTATAAGCATGGTGGTTTCCTGAGTGGTCTACATCAATCATACTATTCAACAGAAGTCGAAGACAAAGTTGAACAGAAAAGGACACGCGTCGGCGGCTGACAAGTGACCTTACAAGCGCACGTGGGAATGCAGAAGTTTAACGCATGTGCAGACATGGGTTATCCTTTGTCAACGCCTAGGGAACACAACATTCTATTTGTTTAAACAAATAGTGGGCCAAACCGAATTGGGATGTTCCTGCAAATAGCTACCAAAGAGAAAAGAATGGAGCACGCTCTCTGACACAATTGTCCTCACAAGTACAGACATCCTATGTACCAGTGGACAATGGATTAATTACACGGATAATAGGACTACTATAAATTGATGTATCTACTATTGTAAAAACTAGTGGTGTGGGTTTTATTATTTAGAGTCCAAATTGTGTAATAGCTTTAAGTTATTCTCATAGCTATAATCTAGGTAATCTGTATCAACCAACTATCATTAGGCCAAGGCTAGTTGTAATTCTTTGTGATTTAATCAATAAAGAATAAACCGTTGAAAACTTACCTGTGACTCTATTTAATTTACATGCTTGAATACTTAATCGTGTTTAACTGCTAAGTTATTTAAAAGAAATTGTATTCACCCCCATCTACAATACTCCTGTTGTTATCAAGGGACCAACAAAAACCCCTCAGGTGTGGCCTCAACGCATAAGGTCCGAAATCTCCGAGGCCCATGAAATGGACGGTGTAAATACAAGGAATATTTTGCTTCGAGTGTGAGTCGAACCCCTGACATCTCATTTCGGAAGACAAGTGAATACCATTACGCCTACTCCTTGTTGTTTAACCCATAAATCCTTCCTAACACAAATCAAGCAAAGTTCAGAAAACCACGAAATCAAAGAAAATTAAGCATAACCCATCATCATTTCTCTCTCTATTTCTCATAACCAGGCCTTCTATTACGTCACAATCGAACATCAATTATGATTTTTGAACATTACAAAAGATCGAAAGTTATATTATATCATTAACGACATCACTTATATCCATGTTCGTGTTTGTTTTAGGATCAACCAATGAAGAATGTATTTGGAAGTGGTGACTGAATATGGTGGCAGTGTGGCTAAAGGTTGTAGCCTATGGTGGTGGAGGTGATTGTCATCTATGGTGGTGGAGGTGGCTATCGTGTGTGGCAGTTATGACTAAAGTTCAAGGTCTGATATTTCGTCAGAAAGACTTAATCAACAACCGTTGACGTCGGTGTTATCCATACCTCAAGTTCCTTCATTTAATGTGTAACGACCCCAAAACTTAACACACGAAAACACGTGTTTTTTTAAAGACAGTTTGGGACCAGACACACATATGCGCGGCGCGCATATGACCACGCGTTGTGCATATGACCACGCGACACGCCTTATAAAACAAAACAGGGTTAACCAATTATAACACAAGACAACCCAGTTTTTAATCCAAATCAAGTTTCATTCGCCCAAACTAAGTTTAACTATTTCAAACAATATGCAAACGAGTTTTATACGACAAAAGAGTATTACGACCCTAGGGACCCAACGACCCATAAATACAAGGACGTGACTATTTCGACCCATTTATACATTTAGACGAGTTAGGACTCTATAACTCAAACCGATACCAAGAGCATAATCCCAGGGATTACCACGTCCCCAACTCACGTCCAAATATCTAAAAGCTACCCCATCAAGCTCAAGAATCTCAAAGTAACTAGTATAGCAACTAGTAGTCTTTTCCTTAACAAATGGTACCTATAAAAAGGTAACAACAACGAGGATTAAGCTTACGCTTAGTGAATGCAATAATTATACATATACATATATAATCTACTTACTTGTAAACACTTACACAAATATCGTATAACAGCTAGCAATTCAACAACCATGCAATCACAATGTATAATGCTAAATACTCACAATTCACAACAAGCTAGCATCACCAATAGCATATATTCATCACAATATAAAATGCTAAATAAACAACACACACACACAATATGGTTAACCATACCCATACTATGGTGCTACCGGCTCTTTGGTTCACACCATACGTCACATGCTATGGCGCTACCGGCTCTTTGGTTCACGTCATTACACATTTGTAATGATGCTACCATCTCTTTGGTTCACTTCATAACACTGAGTCATACTCACTCTAAGGTGCTACTGGCTCTTTGGTTCACACCCTAACAACTCATGTTATAGTGGTACCGGCTCTTTGGTTCACTCTACAACACACATGCCATGATGCTACCGGCTCTTTGGTTCACATCATAGCACCCCTTCGCACATGCTATGGTACTACAAGCTCTTTGGTTCATACCATAACACAAAAATAAATACATTATATACATACACGTATAATTATTCCACTCACCTTGGAATGCCCGCACATGTATAGCATGATCTCCGTCCTCGTATCTGAACAAGCAACCGCCTATATCACACATAGACACAATATACACATAAATATAAAAAAAATTAAAAGAGAATCCGACACAATCATCGGTTAGTCGAAGGATCACACCTTTCTCACAAAAACCCGCTCATTTAACCCAAATAGACACAATCCAATTACCACTTCGGGTGGTAATTCAAACCCACTCAACAAAGTAACCCAATTTATACTTGACACCAAATTGACCAACCTAGGTCCCGACACTAGATACTACTTAGGTCGTGATCATTCTAAACCGTCATCTACATCAAAACCACAACACGTGCAATATTGACTCATATTGCGTTTGATCACGTTTGACTTATGTTAAAATATCATTTGAACCCAAAATTACTTCCCATGAGTAATTACATCCAAAAACGTCATTTAACGCTTAACACAAGTGTTTAAACATTCGTTTGACCAAAACTGGTGTCATCATCAAATTTGACCCAATTCAAATTACCCATTTTGGCACAAGTCGTAAAAACACCCATAATCACTAAC
This sequence comes from Rutidosis leptorrhynchoides, assembly GCF_046630445.1. NCBI lineage: Eukaryota > Viridiplantae > Streptophyta > Magnoliopsida > Asterales > Asteraceae > Rutidosis > Rutidosis leptorrhynchoides. The sequence goes on along the minus strand of NC_092333.1, from coordinate 617,703,435 downwards.
GGCTAGTGATTATACTTCCAAAACACCAATTAACACCTAAACCAAGTATTTACATACTTGATTCACCAAAACTTGACTCTAAATTAGCTTGACACCAAATCAAGATCAACACCCATTTTGACCAACAAACATGTTCTTAAGATCACCAAAATCACTAACAAACTTACAATCTAGTGATTTAACACTTAAATCATGGCAAATACTTCTAAATTCGTCATATAACCCTAAACCCACAATACTTGGGTCTCTATACCCAAATCATACACCAAATCCTTAATTTCATGAGAAATTGGGTTTATAACCCATCCCTAACTCAATCCCGAATATAAATCAAATTAAACAATGAAAATCAAAGTTAGGACTTACCACCACTACCACAATATAGTTAAGAGCAAGAGCAACCACTTTAATTCTTGTACTTTGTGAATATTCTAACTCCTCCATTTGATTTAGCACTTTCTCACTCTAGTTCTTAACACACACACACTCTCTCTCTCTCTCTCTCTCTCTCTCTCTCTCTCTAAAATTGAAGATGAGTGATTGAGGTAGGTGAAGAATGAGGATAGGATAAGTCTTGGATCAGTTTTAAGGCTCCCAAGCCATCCAACAAGTGAAAAGACCATTATGCTCCTTTAAAACCCCCAAAAAAACGATGGCTGCTGCCAACTACTAATGAGCGCCATGCATTAACCTGCGCGACCCGCGCCGTGCATCACAAGGTAAAAAGAATACAGCGCGTTACACGTGTACTGTTTTTCTGATGTAAATTTTGAAAATGCATAAGTATAAGTAGACTTTCCCTGACACTTTTGAGAACACTTTCTGATGCATAAAATTCAGGGTCTTACATAATACTTGGCATTTCTGAAAGTTCTCATCTTCGTCACATCGTATGTTTCTTGATTACGTAATAATAATCACATGTAACAGTTGTT